>NC_142373.1:8736792-9061792 GCF_059441005.1 Hippichthys cyanospilos
CGTATTTTGCGTGAGTTTTGCCGTCAGTCAACAAGGCTGCGCTCTTTTTCCGTGCGTGTACGTGCCCGCGAACGCGTTTGAACAAGGAGAGCGGCTTAGCCGCTTTCCTTTCCTTTGCACGCATTTCATCTTCTTGTGCGCCTGTCGGTACTTTTGAGCTTTCCTAAATTTTCCCCGCGTCTCGCTGGCCACGTAAGCACCCCTATAGTGCAGTAATGAGGCATATTGGCATGACAGGGCCTTGGGAAGGTCATGTTAAATGGAGGCACTGAGGAGGAAAGAAGATGGGAGTCGTATGACTGCGAGCTCCTAATCACAAATCGGAATAAATCTGCACTAAATTAGCATAGTAGTCGTGTATCATCCTGTAATGACCTGCGCGAGGGGGGGGCGGGGCGGGGGGCAGCAGAAAACATGAGAAGGAGACGCGTGCGAGAGGGAGATCTCAGAAAACGCCAATCCGTCCATCGTCCCCACTGACGCCCCGCGGAGCCAGCTTTTCCAAAATGAGGGGGAAGCTGCTTTGGCATCATTACCGGGCTGATGATTCAAACGATGAGACGGCCGTCAGATGGACGAACAGCATGGGGGGGCAACATAGGTGACCGACTGAAACCGCGAGCTTCAATCACTTTAGCTTTTCGTATGCGTTAAAAATAACCAGGTTATGGGTCAAAATATGGCACCCGATATATGGGTCAGGTTTATTTACAACCCAATCATAAGGGTTGCTTGGTGCAAAACAAACCTTTCTTGACCCATAATTGAGGTCATTTTACAAAACTGTTCTTAGAGTGTAATTTGGTTTTCAAAGAAATTCGTTTTGGTTTTTTATTTTCTATATATATCATCGCCGTTAAACAGAAAACCTGCACGTTGCATTGAATATTTTTTACAAATCAAAACTACAAACTAAAACCTGTTGTGTTAAAAATAACCCAACTATAGTGAAAATATTTGAGTCTATTTCAATTTCTTATATTATTATTTTCTACAACAACAACCACGGACGTTTTGTACAAGGTATAAAACAGCCCATAAAGTTGGGTAAAACCGACCCAAATACCAGCTTGGTCCTTGTTTGCCCCATAATTAGGTTATTTTTGACCTTAATATTTTTCGAGTGGAGTAACTTGAATGTATTTTTTTCCAGTTCTCATATCATCAGATCGTCAGATGGAAAACCTGCATGTACAAATGCTCAGTTTAATATTCTTCGCAAATAGATAATACGCTCCAAAAGCAGTTCAGGGCACTTTTGAAAAACACATGAGTGATATGCACTCCTTGCAAAAAGGTGCTTGCTTACCACAGAAAGATTTTGAGTTTAGGCTACCACATAAATGCAAAGCACCCAGCACAGCTGGGACGTTGTTTTCCCAAAGTCAAAATAAATCTTGATATTAAGATTAATAATACATATTTCAAAAAATCATAATAATTACAGTTAAGAACTAGTCGGATTTTGGTCAGGTTCGTCAGGTTCACGATGGCTCTAAACAATGACACAATGATTACAATTGTTGTTGAATAATTTGATAATAGATTAGTTGCCTATTAGAGATGTTTTCTTATCCCCTCATTTTCATTTGCAATATCTTGACGACACGGGGTTTGCGATGGGACACGCTGACCCACGGAGCCAACCTACTTGAAAGTGTCTGACCCTTGCCCCCCCCCCACGAAAACAGAGTCTCTCCAATGTCAAGGCAGATAGAGTGAAGCGGGGCAGGGGCGTCTTAACCTCACCTCAGCAGAGAGTGCAAACAATGAAATTGGTGTTGATTTGAGTGTTTGTTGAGACCCCGCGGTGCCGAGATGGCTCTCTGCGTGAGGGGTGCTCTCGAGGCGCAGTTGAGCGCACGCACCTTTGACTGACTGAGTGCATTTTCATTTTAGCACGTGCGCTTCAAGTCACCCGTGGCAACAGATTGGCAGTTGAAATTTCCCCGAGAAACCTCCCGGCGTCGTATTCTCGCGTTGTCTCGTCGTAGGAAATGTCGCGCTGTCGCTAGTTGTACGCCACCGCCGCGTGTAAAAATGTTTCGATATTCTCATGCAAGGACGAAATAATAAGCGAGCACTGCACAACCGCATTAGCAATCTCCTTCCAGCTGCGGAATCGATGTCAGCTGGCGCGGCTGCCACTCAGCTACGGAGGCCATGCTGATAAATCCACGTGGGCCGAGCGCTGCGGTGGGACCGAAATATCATTCGAGGGAAACTTGCTGTGATTAACGTGGACGGAAAGTTCCCCCGGTCCGGCCAAGCGTTCGCCTTTTGTTCCGCTAACAGAGAGATCTGAAAGCCGACCTCCGGCGTAACTTCCAGAAATGACGTTGACTTTACTTTGATTAAGCGTGAAAGTTCTGGTGCATATTGCGGTTGGGATTTCAAACAAAAAATAACAACGACAAGAAGGGTTTCTTCTTTATATTTTCCTTGTCGAGAGCGTGTTCCGCACCGTACCATATTATTAGATAGGGTCTCGATTATGGGCTTGTTTCCATACTTCACGCATACATAGTACAGTTTGAAAACTGCTCTGAAACGACTGCTGTGATTTCATCCGATGCAAGCGCATTTGAAGCGCATAAGCGCGCGTCTCCTCAAAGTTCCAATTTCAAGGTCATTTGGTCTGTTTGCCTCTTCTTTTGTATGTCTGTCACCTCGTACGACAGCGTGCGATGGACGTCTTCACGTTTGAGGGCCATTCTCAGTGACGGTAGTAAAGTTCAAATGCATTTGGGATTTTGAACGATGCTATTGTGCAATTGGGTGTTATGTAAAAAACAAAAAAATAAACATAGATATATAAAACAACGGTGACAGGTTTAGTTTGTGCACAGTTTTTGAAAGACAATAAACTTGTAAAAAAAAAATCAAATAACATACGCTTGTGCGGAGACGATTTTTGGCAGATAAAGGACAACAATTGAACATGTAGACTGGAAGCAGAGATAGCCGCTATCTACATGGAGATTATTCCGCCGATCCTAATCTAAGGAAGGTGAATGGATTTAAAGGCTCAGAAAAAGCATGAGAAAATTCGACAGCGCGGACGATGTGCTCTGCGCGATACGCTTGAGAACAGACTAAAAAGACTTTCATATAAAAATTCGGACTTTAGTCGGAATGATGTCAGAATTTGTAATCTCATAGTTCTGTCTTGAAAGTGAGCAAACGCAAGCACAGTTGAAATCGGCGCACACAAAAAAAGCAAGGGTCATTTCAAGGGTTAGAAATGTATACCGTACCTTTATATTCAATGCATATGACAGCTGAAGAACTTCAAATGACATTTGAAAGGAGCAATTTTGTGTACGTGAGTGATGCTTGTAAATATTCTGTGATCTGCATGTCATTAGGCCTACTCGCTAATAGTATATGGAAGCCACTCCTTGAATGAATTCTAATCACTCAGACTCTGCATGCACAACGCCATGTGCGCCACCGTGTTGCTCGAGCAGCAGATGGGAGGATGATTGTGCATGAAGGATAACTTGAGACCAAATCCCAGTCCACTGTAGAATATTGGATGGGTTTGTATATGCGTTTTCACAAAACCAGGCTTACGTTGCAGATACGTTTTGAGTTAGTTTTGTCAAAGAAGGATGGATGGATGGATGGATGGATGGATGGATGGATGGATGGATGGATAGATAGATAGATAGATAGATAGATAGATAGATAGATAGATAGATAGATAGATAGATAGATAGATAGATAGATAGATAGATAGATAGATAGATAGATAGATAGATAGATAGATAGATAGATAGATAGATAGATAGATAGATAGGATGGATGGTCGGATGCTGAATTTTGAGTTGTACAATTAGTGCAGGGTAACTGTAGATTTCGAAAGTCTACTCCCTTTAACTTTGATATTTTTTCCTTTGTTTAATTTAATATGCCTTTGTTTAATATTCTTCTTGTGCTACACGGCGCGGCCAAAATACATGAAAAAAAAAGGTAGGTCACGTAAACGATGCCAGGTTCCCCCCAAGTTGCGAGAAGCGCGGTTTCCCTCTTGGAGCCGCGTCTTTGTTTTGGCAGAAACCCCGAAGCGGATGTCGCAGCAGAGTCTGCTTTCATAACCGAGTAATGACAAACTCACCAGCGCGCCTTCCATGCATGACTCATAAACGATATGATTTTTTTAAATGCTAATGAAGTGAAGATTATACAGCGTGAAAGGCGAGGTCGAGCAAGGAAGAGAGAGCGAGCGTTCTTCCCAATCTTCCCTACTCTTTTTTTTTTTTTCTTTGCCTCAACTGACAGTCACGCTTTCCCACTGAACGTATGAGATAGTTTCAAATAATCTCTCTTTACCCGCTTTAGTATTTATGACTTTGCGATGACTCAGAGCGGGAAAAAGAGGGAGTTTAGACGGCGAAGCCCGCAGCGTCGCGAGAATGTTCTCTCCCTCCTCGTCTCTGCGGTGCAGCGCGAGGGGGCTAAACAAGGTTAAAGAGAAGGTCAAAGACAGATGGACTCACTTAATCTTTCCGCTGTCGCTGCGGCCGCGTGTTCCCGGAGGCTACGCTCAATTCTTTGTTTAGGCAGAATACACTTCCGTTTGATCCTGAAATTGAACAGAAGGAGGTGAGACGTTTGACCGATAGCATCTTTGGATATTCCCTATTCACCTTTTTCCCCCCTCATTGGAAAGAATGTCAGAATCCCTTCTATTGTGTTTGAAGTTACGCCCTCTCGCCTTTTTTTCGCCATTTTTCTGCCTTCTTCTGGCGCGCGGCGCTTTGGTGAAGGTCATTTCTGTGTTGGAGGCGGGAGGAGGGGCAGATGCAGTTTAGCGTAACCGTCGTCCCGGATAACAGCGGGAAGACGGATGCGCGAACGATAAGAGCTCGGAACGAGAAAGACAAGCGGGGGAAAAAATGGAGCGTTACGACAAAGCCCCGAACCTTTGTCGGCGCGTGGATGAGGACGCCGCGGTCTGATGTATGTTGTGTTAGACGATTTGTTGCCGTAGATTTTAGCCGCGGTGCTTTCAAGAAATGAAAAAAAGAGATAATTTAAGATCAATTAATTGATCTAATGAATCTATAGTTAATATCAATTTGAAGGTTTGAAGAAAAACCCTCAACCTGAGTTTTTCTTGATAATTTACATGCAATTTTCTTATTGCGGCGGATCAAAATACTGACGGTTTATTTTGTCATTTGCAAAATAATTAGAAATTAACTTTAACATCAGACTTGCTCAAATGTTGGATGTTCTCAAGTTTATTTTGCGATGGCTAGCAATATTTGCGTCTTTTTTGTTGATTTGACTTCAAAACTATTCGTTGCACTTATTTATCCAAAATGCAGAACGCTTTGCGCTGGCCGGAAAAAGAAAATTTCGCAATGGGTTCATCATTGAAAAAACTCTGGTTTCTTGCTATCTTCTAGATTCGTCCACCCCGTCGGTCTTCCGGCCATCCCAAAAAGCTTGTGGGCTTGGCGCCGCGCCTTGCGGAACAGTCAGTTAGGTGACCTCGGCATTTACGCGCTAACGAAAACAATCACGGAAAATATGTTAATGCGCCCGCTGCGGTTTTCCCAAATAAACCGTGATCTTTAAAAAAGGCCGGATGTTCCCGTGAGTAATAACCTCCGGCAGATGAATCATCTCCCCATTAAGGTGCTGTAGTGGAGCCCTTCACGCAAAGCTGTTTATATGGACTTTGACTGTTCATCTATCACTCGGCTACAGATTACGCATGATAAACACGCAGCTACAGCCAAGCCCGCTGCGGCGTGAACTTCATTAACGCGAGCTAATAATTCTGTCAGAGCATAAACAAAACGTGATATACCCCACCGCCGACTAAACCTGAACTAATGATTAGGTCAATTAGCAGAATGAATCAAGTGTATCCGGCATGGCTGCTGGATTAATGCTGATAATGCCTTGGCGGGAAAAGTTATTCGGGCAGTAACCGCAATGTACAGAATACAGGAATGCATTGCAAATTACATGAGCTAAATGGCAAAGAAAATACTATTTACCAGTCAAATGTAGTTTAATGGGGGAACATGCGTTGCTGTGACTATGAATAAAAGAACGTTGCACATATCCCACATCATTCCATATGCCGCCCTGATTTTTCATTCAGCCTTTAGCATTCACATGCAATTTATCCAGAAATTGCTTCATCTAGTTACCTTATTTTTTGGTACGAAAAGATTCAGTTAACATATTTTCATTTTCTGAAAAATCAACAATCCGTTCACCTTATAATCTTCGGTACATTTGTCTAAAAATGAAGTCAAGTTTGACTTATTTTATTTACCGGTTTGTTTTGCTTAATCTGTAATAATGTGCCTTATGATTCGGTGGGAATTTACAAATATAGAACCGGTCATTGAGACGGCGCCTTAAAATCCGGTGTACATAATAGTCCAAAAGGTAAAGGTATAGTAGAGGTTTAGAAAAAAAAACATAATTTTCAATATGGGATCAAAAAGAGCTTAAATATTGAATGTCATTTCTCGAATCATTCATTTGCAACTGTAACAGTTTTTTTGTTGCGTTGTGTTATTTCAGCTGGTGCCGCTGCTGCATTTGGACTAGCTGGAGCTAGTGACACCAGGCTAACCAAGTTTTCGTTTGCGGGGAACTTTTTTGTTGACCGTCTCAAGGACGCCGTTTGGATGATTTGTATTGATGCGATTCCTTGCAAAAAGACCACTTGAGCTGTTGAATAGTGAAACAACCCAAGAGGTCGCTGCTTTCTTTGTCTTCGCCTGACCTCAAAAGTGAAGAGATTTTGATTTCCTGCTACAAGTTCAGGGGCCATGTTGGGGGCCTTTTGGTAAACACAATTTAGATGTCACCTTCAGTCTGGCTGGTGTTTGCGTGCCTTCCACAGCTTTCACGTTGTGAAAAATCACTTTAATAAAGAGAAGCAGTTGGCTGGATCGGATCCCTGCGGCTCGCCCGACGGCCGCGTATTACGTCCAACCCGCCGCGTACTTGCTCCTTTTTTTTGGTGGGTGGGGGCATGTGAGAGGAGACTTGACAACATTTTGGCTGAAACATGGCTGCCGGACAGCCGTGCTCTCCTGGTGTGTATGTGTGAGGGACACACTGTATTTAGCCACGCTAAGGGGCAGGACAAAGACACAAAAACAGAATCGATTGCAAGTGACAGAGAGGAGGAAGGGCGAAAAGTCGTTATTAAGTCATGAAGTGTGTCCTGCGCTCACTCTCGCACAGACGCGCACAAACTGAGCAAACCTCTACGGGCGACATACATTTTGTGTTTGGCGCTATTCGGAGCCCCGTATTGGACATCCGTGACGGCGTGCGCGCGTTTTGGCGCGGCTGAGTGTGCGCAGCCTACAGGGCAGACATCATTGTCCTCCGCTCGATACTGCTGTCACTAGGCCATGAATTATGGAAGTGTCTGCAAGTGACAAAGCACGGCTTACAGCCAAGAGACACTTTTATTGAGTTTTGTGGCGGGTGCGTATGTGCGTATGAGGTCATGTCAGCCACACTTGCCAGCTACACTTTCAAGAAAAAGATACCGAGTACTTCTCTGTCACACCACACCGGTTCCCTCTGTTCGCTAATGAGGGTGGTTTATACACAGTGATTGAAGGAGATTCGAAGCAATAATGAATAAAGTCGAGGGCCATCCCTCGATGTGTCGGAGGAGCTGTTGTGTGACATTTTGCACAAATAATCGCCGCGTCACACCGGGCTGTACAGAAGTCTTTAAAGCGCTGCTTCTCATTCGGGGGCGGAGCTATGAGCACCCTCTAGCCACTCCCATATGTTTTTGTGACCATCTTTTTGGCCACTCCTCGCTGAGATGCTGTTTTCATCTGGCCACCCCACTGAAAATTTTCGAGCAACGCCCCTGTTCTCAATTATATTTTGCGAAGGGGGAAGGACGATGTCAGGGGACGAGTCCGAATGAGTACCTGATTATATGTCGTGTTGTTTATTTTTGGGGAAAATGTACTCATTCAACCCCAAGACATATTCTTTTTTCATGATTTTTAAGAATCCAGACATTCATTTTAAACGTTCCTTTAGCCAAACAAAGCCTAACAAGTACCAGGAATCGAATGTCTGAATTCTTACAAAATCAATCAATAAAAACATGTCTTTGGGATTGAATGAGTGGAAGGTTTTTCACTGCGCTTCACGGTCTGAAATATATTGCACTTTTAGCGCGGGTTCTTTTGTTATTTTCATTGTCGTTTTTGTTTTTAGAATTTTTGCAAAAAGCCGAGAGCTTGCATTAATGTGACTCTCCAAAAAGTGTTCCCTGAAACGGCCCAAAGTTGTTATCTTAAAGCGCTGGAGGGTGTGAGGCAGGGCGCGCGACTTCCGGAAGCGATTTAGCGCGTCCTCAAAGTGTGTTGTCCTCTCACACGTACACAGACAGGTGAGTGCCACCTCAGTACAAAATACACACGGCGCACGTGGCACCGTGTGTCATAATACTCATGAGACTTTTTGTTCTCTGCTTTTCATCTTCATCCTGGAGGATACATGTACGAAGGGAACTACGTTGCGTTGTACCAATTACACAAGATGGTTCGCCATTGAATAATACATTTACAGATTCCTCTCTGTGTTGCGCCCAGAAGACCGAAAGCGGCACGACGGCTTAAAAATGCATCAGAGGTCACCCGCTTGAGCTGACCCCGAGCCATCAGAGTTATTTTCGGGATTCTACGTTTCTCTGGTTTAACTTCAGTGAGATTGAAGGAGGCGCTGCATCCTCAGCGCACGAAAAATAACAGTTCCCTATTTTTGTATCGTTCTCGCTTTTAGAAGCGTCCGGAAAGCCTGCTCAGTTTGAAGCCGAGGCCCACGCTACAATAGCTGTGTGACATTAAGACAAAGGAAAAGACTCCCGTGAAGGAAAAGACATGGACCCGGGTCTAAATCATTGACCACAGCGGGAAAGAAGCAAGCAGGCCATCTTACAGCACTGAAAATTTGTCAATGTTTTCAGTTTTTATTTATCAAATAAAGTTCAAGTGGAAGTAAAATGATGGTTTACAGCCATTTTTTCCGGCATTTGCCTGACATCTACTGAACATCGCATTTTTGAAAGGTAAGGTACAATCTTATAAAATGTAATACTGTCTAGCGTTTATTTTGAGCTTGGAACAAATTCAGCAATTTACATGTAAAATGCGATTCACTATAAGAACGATCCAGGATGATCCATACTTCATGATATGATAAAGACCAAGACCAAGTCAAATGAAATTGGCTCCCACTCTGGGAAAAGGGCTGTTTGGCTTACCGAATGGGTTGTTTTTACAAGTCAATTACAAATCGGGAAGGCTGCGGACCAGAGGCCGTCAACGTTCCAACCTTTTGGGGGAGAGAAGGACTCGCTTTTGCTAATCCGCTCCCATTGTGAATGAGGGCTTAAACGTGATAAAGTATTTAAGATGAGTTCAATAATTCAAACGGGGATTCATTTAAGACCTTCTTTGAAACAACTGAGCAAATCTCAGGAAAGGCGAGCAAAAGAAAGAAAAAGATCCGAATCCGAGTTTAACGCGCCACATACGTACAGCACACGCGGCCATTAGTGTCAATTTGTTCTATGGGCCAGTCTCCGCACAGGTCAAAGTGTCGGCAGCCTCAGAACTCCTTCCTCGCTCATTACGTTGACTCTTTGTAAGGCTGCCCTCGCGGATTTGACATCGTTCTCATTTGCGGCGCTCGGAGGTCTGATTAATTCATAATTATCGTGAGAAAGAGGAGGAGAGGCCGCGTTTGCGCTCCACTGAATACAGAGCGGGGATGCCTCACCGTGATCAACTCTGAAGGTTGATTCCAATCAGGTTGTGCCAAAAAGTTCACGTTTGACGGCTCTTTTCGTGCCCCGATAAGATTCGTGGGCTATTTCACCGTTTTGCGGCAGAGTTGATGCTTTCCCTTTGCCGCATGACGGAATACGAACGATCTCCCGCAAAAGTAAAGCAGAATAGCGTGGCGCTTTGCTGACATCATTCTGTCAATTCTGCCTCGGTATTCAAACGGTTGTGCTTCTAGTTCAGGTTGAGTAAATATAGTATATACGACATTATGCAGTACATCTGATTCTGCTATGTAAAGAGTTGGAAACTGGATAGCGAGATGGATTTTCTTCATTTTGGCGCAACATTTTTGTAAAATCGGCGATGGCTCTGTAATTAAAGCTGCAGCGCAAGCTGTGAGCTTACATTTTCCCTGTTCTATTTCTCAAAAATTATTATGATGGAAATGGGAATCTGTCCGTTCCTTCTCTCGCATTTATTATGATAAGATTGTGCTTCAAGAATACAGAGAAATCGTTACCGGACGAAATTCCGTGAAAAGCCGAAGCTCTTACTGTGAAATATTTATAACTTCGATGGAAATCTCTTGATCTTTATGAAGCAAATGATGGAAAGAGCAGACGGCAAATCCAACCACCCTGACTGTCACATTAAAACTAATCCTCACCTATGGATGATCCTTCATGCAACACTCTGCAAGAATTATAGTTGGTATGCTAATTAGACTTCTGTTCTGGTGTGCTATTGAAACAAAATGATGAGAATTATTAAAAAAAAAAAAAAAAAAAAAACGCCTATAATGTGAGAATGATAAGAGGTTCAGACGGGATTTAAAATATAGTTTAAATGATTAAGTTTGCCCTTCTTTGGAAGTTGCTTAAACGTAAGCGTTGACTAAGCGCAGCGGTCGAAATTCAAACAGAATCAAGTCGGGCACTATAGCGTTATTGTAATGATTTCACAAATCTCCAAACCCCAGCAGCAATGCAAGAACATGCGATATTAATTAAAATGGAAAAAAAGCACACATACATTGAAAGTCTCTTGGGTTTGAGCGAGAGCTGAACTAAATGACACTAATTACACAGAAATGACACAGCTGGGGAAAACGCAAAGGCGGGGAGGGAGCTGATTGGCTGATGTGGAAATAGCAACGCGGGGTTATCAAATGAGGTGAAGGTATTAGCTAAAAATATATATATTTGAACATACCGTAACCCATCTATAATTGAAAACAAAGGCAATCTTCAAAGGAAACGACATAGAATTGTAGATGGGGTCCATATTGAGATATCTTCGGGACAAGCATCAATTCTCAGGTGGGGAAATGGATTTTTTTGACTCTCACTAAATATTCGCACTTATTCAGACCAATTAAAAATGAGATGACACTCCATTTTGATTCCTTTGATATTTTATCCGACAATACATACATTTTCCGCCAGAAGAAAAAAAAATCCATAGTGTGTATATATATATATATATATATATATATATATATATATATATATATAAAAACAAAACCATCCTCTTGCTGAATGTTTCGGTGCGCACACAGACAGCGCGCTTAATGCGGGAGCGACACTGACAATGACATGGAAGAAGACTTTTTAATGAAAAAAAGTGCGAGTATCAAACACTACTTCCTGGTACTCATGCGAATAACCCGCCAAAAAAAATGAGGTACCTTCAAGCTCACGCTTCTTTAAGGCCCAGAACCGCATCATAGATTTTGCCCGTGAGTCTGTACTGAACGCCGGTGAACCCGGCAGCAGCCAGCAGGGCGGCGTACTGGGGCCCTGTTCTTTCTCGACCTTCCGTCTGCACCAACATGTTCAGGGAGTAGAGCTGCGCTGTGAGCGGGCCGCGGCCGTCCTCGTGGAGCAAGGCTTCCACCAGCAACACAGCACCTCCTGCACGAGCCATCGAATTGGTACGTGAGGTCGCGTTCCGTCCGTGGAAGGTGAATCCCATTTAATGTGGACGTTATTTTATTCCTACCATTGCCATTACGTTAACAGCGTACGTTCTTTTCACTTGGCGGGATATGAATAAATATGCGCTCCTGAACAATTTCAGCGAAAAATGATGGACTGGTTCTCCGATTTATCACAGATGATAAATGATTAGGTTTTGGCGTAGCTCCGCGCGCTTGTTAAAGGTCAAGGCAGCAAACACATTTTCAGCATTCAACCGGCTGATATTTACCAACCTGCTTTGCAAGCTCTGTGAACTCGACCGAGCAGTTCTACGCAACGCTCATCCGTCCAGTCGTGGAGGATCCTGGCGAGGATGTAGAGATCTGCCTCTGGCAAGGAGTCTTTGAAGAAGTCACCTACGGTCAGTAGACACACATGGATTTTTTTTTTTCTTTCATGAGGAGGAATGCTTTTTTTTCCTTTTACTTTCAACACTAAAAGCTTTATATCTGTTTGTGGATATTGAGCAGGTTCAGATGTTTTCCCCCCGACTCCTCTTGTTATAAAAGTCGAAAAAGAATAAATACCACCATATACATATATATGTGTGTGTGTGCGTGAAATATGATTTCAAGATATTTTTCGCAGTATGATAAACGAAAGGAAGCCAAAGGCACGAGACGTGCTTAATTTCAAAGAGATAGTGACAATTTCACGTCACGGTTTGGAAAATGATTAGGTATCGCGCTCTCAACCGAAGAATTGTAAACGAATGACGAAGAGTGCGACTGCAAGTGGCGCAGTGCGCGTTCGGCGAGAAGTATTTTGCCGGAGCGATAACGAAGTTACCTTCAATGAAGCTTATCTTGCGGTCAGCCTCCTTGACAAAATGTTCCCTGGATGTCCGCACCACCTTTGGGAGGTCAAAGATGGTCACGGCGCACTCCGGGTAAGCAGACGTGCAGCGCTTTGCCAAGGCTCCGCTGCAGCCTTGGACGAGAATGGGAACACACGGAATTACTTTGAGGCAGTGCAGCATGAAGACACGCGACCGTAATTAAAATGGTAGGAAATCACTCACAAATGGACAAATAATGCCAGTCGAGCGGAACAGATGCTCGCAGGTATGTCGCCATTATTATTTATTATTGCATGATTTGTATTCAGTTGTGTACTGCAGCCTGAGGGACACGGTTCAGCAAACATTCATGCCGATAAAGCAGAGCAAATTGAACTGAATTTGGAGTGACGGAGAGACAGACGATTCGTATACAAACAAAGCCAGCGCCGCTCTGTTTGAGTAGAATCGTTCAAGCTAAAGCACCTCACATGCATTGGCAATAAAATGAACTACGCATCTGCTTACATTAGGCAGTAGAAGCCCCCGTTTAATTCCCCGCATGGAAAATGTATAGATTCGGTTCCATAAATGACTAGGTAATAAGAGGCTTACTTTTGCCAGGCCTCTCAGGCGTTCGTTTTCTATGCATACATCTGAGTATGGAATGTTGCAGTTCACGGATAACAAATGCAGGAAAGCCAGTTGGGATTCGAATCCAGAACCTCTAGACTTTGGGGCAAACGTGATAGCCACTAGCCCATCATCTTGCAATATTTTACCGTGATTGATACATCTCATGTAGGGCTGCAACTAATGATTATTGTAACGGTCGATTTTTTTGTTCAATTTTGTTTCAATCAATCTCACAGGCTGGCCACTTGCCGTTGACTGAAAACGACGTCAGACTTGCTCAAGGGGTCGGGCAATGGAAAATCACGGCTCACGTGTTTCGTGACTTTAGTCGTGGGACTTTCAAAAGGTGAGCTGTGATTGCCGTGAAACTGTCATGTCATTTTTAGTTGAGTGCAAGTAGCAAAACGGCCACCGGCTGAGACAGATTAAAACGGGTGGATTTTGCAGGTTATTATGGTCATAAAAACCTTTGGGTTGACGTCCCCTTTTATTGTCCAAATTTCATACTGTTACAGTTGTTTAAAAGCACTGTAATATGAACTGTTTATGGATAAAAGTTCTGGCATTTTTGGTGAAAACTATGGCCTACCACAGAGATATGCTAACTACAGCCCGGGGGCCATTTGTAGCCAGCCATCCACATTTTTCATATGCTTAAAATACATGTTGACATGGCTTGCAAGTTTTGATGGTATACAGCTTAAAAGTATGAAAAAAAAATCCTAATTTTCCTCATTACCTTGCATATACGTATGTGCTATTTATTTTTACCATACTTTTACCAAAATGGTCCTTACGTCTTTCTATAGATACATATTTTATTTGTTATTGTTACACAGTTATTATTATGTATTTTTTTCCTATGCGTGTTGACGGTCAGACTATGTCCACCAGCTTGTAAACAAGTTCCCTTAAACCAGTTGAGTAGAAGCCAAACTGTGGCAAGGTTTTGACTTCATGGACCTGGATTTGCCATCTCTCCTGTCATAGCACATTGTGAATCAGGAGGTTAGAAAACGCACACAACAGAGCTCAGGCGGGGCTATTATTGTCATCATTTTGTAAAATCAAGCTCAATCTAAAAGAAAGAGACAGCAAAAAAATGGCATGAATTTGATGGACAGAAAAGCAGTGAGGTGGAAAACAGGATCAAATGATCTCATTTTGACAAAACAGTGTGTGCGGTGTGTCTGTGTTTGTTCTAGATGGCACAACCCTTTTGTGTATTGTGTGCAGTATTTTTTTTGTAATAAATCGAACGTGTCTGCCAATATTCTAACTATTTTGTGTTTTGCCACACGCGCAGGCATAAACATTGGCCCTCACATCAAACAGAGGTCAGGCGAGGATGAAAATCAAAGCGCAACGCGGGGGGAGTAAAACCGAGCTCAACGCAACATCACAACATATGAGTCCCAAACTGACCTGGATGAGTCAGTTTGCTAACGACCTCCTTTTATGTGAGCTTTGTGTCTGTTCCTGCGCGCTTTATGTCTTGTTGTCTGCCTCTCAAATATTTGATGAGACCATCTCACAGAGTTGAGGTGTCAAGATTAGTGTGGGTGATAAAACTGCTGTTCTAAAGGCTCTGGTAGGAGTAGTAGGAGTAACCGCAACCTGTAACGGGGCGTACAGCGTTTAGCCGGCTCGATTTTGCACACTTTCTAATGCAAAACGTTGGGAAAACAGTCCCTTGTTCCATGAATTTATCATGAATACGCTGTAGCCCATTTTAGCTCAAGGACCACATGGGGAAAATGTATTCTCAAGTGGGACGAGCTGGCGAAGTCACAGTTAAATAACTTAAATAAAATTAGCGCCAATTATATATGTACATTTATGATGTTTAATATGTGTTAACAAAGAACATTGATGAACATTGATGAAATGAAGCAAAATAACTTCCTTTTTGGAAACAACGTTTTCAATTTCACGTTTTTCCTTAAATACACGAAATGAACTGAAACTTTTGATGATCGCTTTTTTGCTATCTGTTCATAAAATAAATGTTTTGTATTTAACACAATAAAAGATTAACTAAAATATAAGTCTAAATAAATAAATACAATGAACCACAAATATCCAGATATAAATATCAAAACATGTGGTTGCACAACTTCTTTTCAAGGTGTACAGTGAAGAGCAAAGAAAATTCAACTGAATAAAATGGTGCTGTCGTGTCTCATTTTTGACACTGGGTGGGGGCCCACGTGATGAGATAAATGGCGGGAGAGGTTGAAAACTCGCAAAGAAGACGTCACGTCAAATGATTGTTTATAACACAACGCGGACCAAACCCCACTGTCTGGTCACGGCATAGATGGCGACCCCGGTCCATTGTGTATCTATTTTGGGGCAATCGAAGGGTTTTACCCAAAGCTAGATGTTAATGCTAACATTAATGCTATTTTAATGTTCCACTTTGTGTCTATAAAGCAATTAGGAAACAATTATGCACAAGCGTGGTCAATTAGGCCAGTAAGTTGCTGTGCTCATCTCGGTATTGCTCGTAAAAGTTCACATTTTTGTGTATATGAACAGCAGAATAATTAGTTTGGTCCTATTTATTATTATTTACGCTTCGCAAAATCCTCTTGCGGGGCGGCTTAAACTTCCTCGTAGCCCAGATCTGCCCCATGGTTCTAGGTTTTATACCCTCTGCTGTAGTCTCACAATAGCTAATAAGCTATGCTAACAAACTAGTAAAGTCATATTTGCATGAGAACCGCATATGAGCCATAATTATAAGCAATCAAATGAAAAAGTGTGAAAAGCGCCATTCTAATATTATCATTATAATTGGTGTTATTCATTATATCAATGATGTATGCTGCGACAGCGGATTCACAATCCATCTCTGCTGCTTGGCACAAAGTTGGACAGACGGACAGCCGGAGGAGCTGAGCAGCAGGTGTGCACAGACGTAACAGATGTTGGGTGAGAGACGAAGACTTAATGGGACACTGTGGTCACGCCCTTCGCACCCCTGCTGTCCATACGCAATTATTTTGGTGAAGGCGCACCCTCATTATGCAGAAATATGAACACACGGAGCTGCACTGAGGATGTCCTCTGCGTGTGCGCGTTTCCCTATTTTGGTGACTTCACAGCGCCCCTGTGTGGCTATTTCAGGTATAGCACACAGTTTGTATCGCTTGCTTAGAAATAATTGACTATTAAAATAATTGAAAAAAAACCGTCAGGATGATAGAGTACAAAGGTTTAACAACATTAATATTACATATCGATGAATTTTAATAGGAAGGTGATTTAAGATGTGGAAATCTGAAAGTCACCCCAAAAATGTTTGTTGGTGAGGAATAGGTCAATTACTAAACAGACACAGATAAACTTCATAGGCTCCTTAGCCTAAACTAGCCTAAAGTAAAAATATTAAAAATTAAAACAAAAATTAAAAATAAAATAGCCAACAAACACAACAAAAATCAGAAGAGCAAAACAATATCACAGGAAGCCTTGCCTAAAATATAGGGATAGTATAATATTTATACACTATATCATCTCTCTGTCTCTCTCTCTCTCTCTCTCTCTCTCTCTCTCTCTCTCTCTCTATTTATTTATTTATTTTTTATGTATGTGTTTCTCAGCGTACAACGTGCACCGCAAATATTTTGGGCCCCTCTTTTTTCGCCTTACGGCATCCAAACAGTAACTTCTGACTTAGGATAACTTATGAAAGGTGTTCAAGTGTGTCACATGAACTTAAATCCTAACGCTAACCTCTCATGTCACAAAACTGTCATGAAGGCCATTTGTGTACCTAACAGAGGTCTCCGTCAAGTGTGACGGGACAACATGAATATGGATGCGAACCTCGGCCGGCTGTCTCTCACTTAACGCAGGACACCGACAGTCTGAAACGTTAATGGCCGCGAACCGGCGACCTCACTGGAAATGGCTCGACGGCGATGAACAAAACACCCCCGCGCGCTTACCTCCGAGGTCGCACACGACCTTGAAAGGCGAAAGGTCGAAGGCCGTGAGCACATCCCGACCGCAGATGTTCCATATGGAATTCATTAGCTGCATGAACTTCACCATCTCCTCGTCGGACCTAAACACAAAGGCAATTTCCTGTTATTTACTGTTGCGTATCTTTCAGAAATGTTTTGGAGCTAAGAAGTGATTCTTGCACAGCAAAAATACCACACCCTATGGCAACCTATCGTGTGTGTTTGGGGAGCGACAGGGTGCTGCGACATAGAAGAGCCTGTGGTGACTGCTGCTGTTCTGAGAAATCTCCACCTCATCACACAGCACTTTATCATGCCGCGGGACACACACTCACACACATCAAAGCGTCTTCTATTCTGGACTTGCGAGGGTCCAAACTTGAGCGGAGTCAAAGAGTTTGATACACAAGCAAACTTTGGATGACACACTGACCTCCGAAAGAACTTTGAAAGTGACTCGACGTTTGAATCCTGCCGTTCTGGACTCGGATTAGCACAGATGGGAACGAGCCAAATGACTCTGGGGCCAAACAATGACCTGTCGCTTGTCATTTTGGTAATGTTTTATCATGATGTTTTGCATAATTACAGCAGATGACTTAACAGAGTGGATATTAAAATGATTCGGTTCAGAGCTCTTTTTTTTCTTTTCAAGAAAAAGTCAACTTTTTTCTTTAAAACAATACCTGTGACATAATACAGTATTATCCATTTCAGTGGCAGCTGATTTGCCACTTGCGGTCGACTGAAAATCACATCACAGTTGCTCAGGTAAAAAAGACAAAAACAATCGCAGCCCAGCTCAAATGTCACATGACCCAAACTTGGATAGCAGGTGAGCCATGATTGGTCGCCATCTGATCCCTGCGCAACCGTGATGTCATTTTTATCCGGCAGCAAGTGGCAAAATGTCTGCTCTGGTAGGTGGATAAAAATGGGTGAATTTTGCTGCTTAATTCATAATGCGCGAATGCAATATTAATCGATGTGATGTTTAGACTAGTGTGGGGCGCATACACTATTTGATGGTGAAAAAACAACCTTTGGGTGGACTTCCCCTTGAACTCATTCACCACCAGCCCTGTAAAAACAGATCTTTTGGTACTGAATGAGTTAAACGGTCTTCCTAAAATGGCAAATCAAGCTCCAGATGTACAGCAAATTATACATTTTTATTCTTCGACATATATACCAGTGACGTATTGTGACACGTAGAATCATTCACTGCAACCCCCAGTAAAAATGGATCTTTGACATCTCTATCCGTCAACGGCAGCGAGTGAGTAAAGGGGATAAAAGGCTTTGCAAAAAACATCAGTCTTTTGGCACGAGAATTTCCAAAGGTTTCTAAATGTGAGCTTTCCAGTGTTAGAATTCAAGCCGTATTCCAGACTTGACTGAATTATTCAGGTGCATTATGCGGCTGGTTAAATGGCAAGGAGTAAACAAGTGTGTGAGTCATGCAGCCAGCTTTGAATCATTCTGTTGCCGCTCCAAGAAAGCCCTCAATGACTTCCGCGCTTGTTTCCTGCGCTAATTTCCCCTCGTATTCTCGGGGGAAATCAGCGGCGACAAACAACCGCAGCTTCTCATTTCGCCATTGTGAGCAGGTGTTGATATTTCGTTTTCCATCAATTAGCAGAGAATTACAAATTCATCATTCCGAGGATGGATGGCGTTGTCATATTCTTTTTGAACGCTGTAATGATCGGACGCTCTGCGTGGGGATTTTACGAAACAACTACAATACGGTGATAGTGTAGTTTAATGCAGTGATCAGCTTAAAAAAAAAGACGGTGTTTTTACTTTTGTCCCGTTTACTTTATTTCTTTTTGTTGAAAGAACTCAATACATGAAACTGACATGTTTTGTGTGTTCCATTATAGAAGGAGGAAAAACATCAAGAAAAGTAGTGAGGTAAACCTGCAATAGAGATGGTCATAAATGAAAATCCATGTAGTAAAAGTCGTTTTGTTTTTTCCTAAATGAAATAGCTATTTTTTGACTGGTCTGACTTAAAAGGAAGAAAAACTGTGTGTGTGTGTGTGTGTGTGTGTGTGTGTGTGTGTGGGGGGGGGGGGGGGGGGGGGGGGGTTGGCCTAAATAAACCTGCAGCAGAAAAAGTTATGGTCAAATATGCGCAATTTAGAATTGGAGTACTGTATAAGATTTGTTTTTTTCATTTTTAAGGGCTAGAAAAATAAACAGCTAGTGCCAAAAGAAAACATATTTCAATTGCAATTTGTTAATTTACAAAATCATTTGTGGTCTTTTTTTTTTTTTTTTCTCCAACTTCCAATCCAATCACAGCTTCGTTTACAAATATCACACGACCACACCAAGAAAACAGGTGAGCTGTGATCGACTGTCACCCGCGTTGTATCACTTAAAAGAATTTAGCCAGTACATAAACATATAATAAAACAATATGTAAAGGTAAATTGTCCGTCTAAATCCCTAATCTAGAAACAATTCAAACAAACACATGAAATATACATAGACACAGAAAAAAATCAAGCTGAGCCAAACAAGTGAAAAGAAGCAGGTCCCCTACCCGCAAATTGCAGCCTTTGCAATTTGAAAATTGCAATCCCCTACAATCAATGCCATGTTGATTTGAATTTGATGAACACACATCCCCGCCCACAGTATGAATGCACTCTTAGGATTATAAAGAGTGTGTGCAATGCATTGCTTTGGGTTATTCAACACACATCAAATCAAGAGATGAATCTTACCTGTAGAGAGCCTGAAACAAGTCTTTCGAGCTGACCCCGAAGGCTTTCTCATATTGATTTTTCCCCTCTCTGTGACATAAAACAATATATGATGTTCTGATTTGAAAATGATGCATCTTGTTTATGCTTGTAACTAAAATAACTTTAAATCATCCCCATGCCACCACATTTATAACTTATAAAACGTAGATGCCCTGAGGTGTAAAAGTAATGTTTACTGACCTGACAGCATCAGTCAGGTAATGCCAGCAGAGGTAGATTGTTCTGGAGCTGTATTGGATGGAGTGGTAGAGGGTTGTCGGACCAGAGCGGGTCAGATAGAGGCTGGCCTCTTCTGTATTACTGTAAGACACTAAAACATAGGAGCTGATTGCAAATGAGTTCCTGCGGGTATTCAAACACCTTTTTGACATTCATGAGCTTGGGGATGGGGGGGGGGTACGTGGAATAAAAGAAATGGTGAGGGGTGCCAGGACTGATTATGTCATTGGCAGATATAGATATTCAATATATAGAATATATCTAGAATTCAAATTGAACTAATGAGATGAAGTTCAAAGTTTCTTGAAAATGACAATATAAATAGGCTTATTAAGGCTGTTGCTGTGACTACGTCACGGTTATTTGTACACATCAAGGCATCGCTTGAGCATTTATGCGGAGGAAAAATATGTATTTTTAACATTAAAAATTGCACCTGCAAGGCAAAAAAAAAAGGTGACACCAAGTGCTCCTAAATGTCCCCTATATGTTCTCTAAAATGGCATATAATCAAGGAAAAAAAATTCAAATTGCAGTAAAGTCGAGTCTTAATTTTTCGCATGCGCCCATGGGAGCTTAAGGGGCATTACGGTAAATGCAGCGATGCACACTCCTCCATCGGCTGTCCGGAGCTATAAGAAACATGGCTAAAATTTACACCCGAACTACTTAAACGCTGGCAACAAACTCAAGGCTTACAATTGCCCTTTGAACGTGTGAACAAAGTTTGAAGCTCTGTCCAGAGTTGTAAACAATGTATATATATGTATTATTGTTTTTTTTCTCACACTCACGTCGTCCATTTTGCTGGTGCGCCTCAAGCAGGTTAAGGCCGCAACAGGCCGCCAGCAGCCTCTGGGTGCCATCCAAGCTGGCACCGACCGCCTGGCTGATGTCTTCGGCGGACAGAGGGCGCCCTGCGCCCGACAACGCGTCGAACACGCCCAGCTCGCATGCCGTGAACAAAGTCTGGCTCGGAGAAGAAAAAAGTCATGAAGTCGAGGAGACGATACATTACGAGGCAATTTTACACAATGAGCTTCTAATTAACACTACGCTCACGTTCTTTAACAGCAGCTGCGATTTGATTTGTGATACGGCGCAAATCTCGCCGTTCGTGATTAGCAGCAAGCGGAGTTTTCTCGTCTCGCGATACTTCGATAAAAGAAGTGCGTTCAAATTCATTTGGACATTTCAATTGCAGGCGGAATTGATTACGGTACTTCCGTATTTATATCTTTTATGGATTAATTAACTTAAAGGAGCACCCAATTGAAAACAAGGTGGTGCATCTTTATCCCCCCAATAAATTAAACGAAATAATGGTCTGCTGCCTAATTTAGTTGGGAATGGTTCAAATTTGGGAAGTACCGACTTTGTGTTTCCATTCACCTTTACTTCCAATCATTAAATTTGAAAGAAATAACATCTCAGAAATGTTACAACTTTTTGAACAGAACAACTGAAATAAATGACTACATTGTACTATGCACACTTAACAGTACCCTAGACTACAGGACATGTCCAACTTGGAATTTTGCGGTACCTTAGAGACAAGGAAGCCTTCCATATACTCCAGTATTTTCTTAGGGTAAGCCTCAGTTGAGTCCATCATCCTCCGAGCCGCCATGGTCCACAAAATGCCAGTGTTCCGCGTCCTACGGAAAAAGCCGTCGCGCCTGCCAGACGTTGGACAAGTGGAGACAAAACCAGACGAAAGTGCCCATCTAGAAATGGTAGCAGTGGGCTAAGAAGATTAGACGTCGATAACCCAGATTAGAGCAGGGGCGCATACACTGCGCCCTTGTTCACTCACACTCCAACAGAGAATTTCATGGTAGACACTATTGGACATTTGCTCGCGTCCATTCGTGACCCGAGTGCAGAAAGCTAATAAGTTAAACGTGACATTTCAGTTCATAGGAATCATAAGCAAAATCATGATACATAAACATACAAAGGCTGGAAATTTTATTGTTATTTTGGGGTGAACATGCTCCAGTAAAAGTGGCACAAGATTGGACAAAAGCAGAAACTAAGCACCGTCTCCAGTCCCTTTATAAGCTACCGTGTGAGCATGAAGGCAAGGTTTGAGAGTTTTTACATTCCTTTTCTTGTGTGGGAAATGCTGCTTGCTTAATCAGCCTAGATTGCAACCATTCTTCTGAGCGTTAAATCTCGAAACTTGGTCACACTAACAACAACCCCCACCCCAAAAGAAGAAAATAAATATCCTCCGGGGAATCAAGATGCGTTCAAAACACTTGAAAAAGTCATTACAGAATTCCTGAGCGTTCTCGGGCTGCTTCAAAAGACAAACTTGAAAGAAGAGTTAAAAAAAACAAAAACAAAAAAACAAAACATTCGAGGCAGCAGAGACAAGTCTTCAAGTGGTCAGTTCACATTTTTGCAAGAGCAGCTTTCCAAACCTTGAGTTGCAGCACAAGTGGTCACAAAGTTTGTTTGGGATTAATCCTAAACACATTAGGTTCCCTAGGAATATGAATTTTTGTAAAACACTTGCCAATTGACTTTTATGTCATGTTTGTTTGTATGCCAGTGCACAAATTGGTTATTGTTGTCCTGTGAGGTCGGCACACGTCTTGACAATTTCTTTCATGTCCGGGCTTGGGATCGTGTAATGGAGGCACTCTCCGAGAACTGAACCTGTGCTGAGTGTTGAAATTTAAAAAAATAATAATAATTAAGCGTGTCCTCTAATGTTTTTTTGGCCTGCTTGGACTGATTCCACATTTGGACCGTTTTAACAACGCAATGTGAAACGAGAAAGTCGAAACGCAGAACCTGCTTGAAATGTGTTCATCTTCTGGTACGACTCCTGTCTTGACTGTAACTCCGCCTCCTGTAGCGCCGCCCGCAGCTGCTCCTGTCCCGGCTGCCGCTCCTGGACTTGCCTCTGCTGTACCTCCGGTGACCGTGCCTGCGGCTCCTCCCCCTGCTGTAGCTCCTCCCACTGCTGCTCCGACTCCTATCCCGGCTGGAGCTTGTGCTCCTGCTCCAGTGGCCGTGGCTCCGCCTCCCGCGGCGGCGCGGGCTGTCGCTCCTCCGGTGGCGGCTGGAGTTCCTGCGGCGGCTGCCGCTCCTTCGTCTCCCGCTATTCCTCCCGCGCTCCTTGCTGTATCTGCTCCTCACCTCCTCTTTCCTTTTCTCCTCTTTCTGCTTCTTCACATCTTGGCCGAACTTCCTCTCGTTTATCCCTCGATCTTTTCCGGAAATTTCAGGAACTTGTTTCTTTTTGGCCTCGGCGGCCTTCACTCCGTTCAGCTGAGCCGGGAGGGCCGCGTTCTCCCTGCCGGGATCGGGGACCTCCTCCACGACTTGCTCCCGCGTGTCGGGAGGTTTCTCAGGTTTGTCGCTGCCCTTTTTCATCATGTTGGACAGCAACTTTTCCCTCAGCTCCTTTTCCCGCCGCTGGAGGTCCAGGGCCCGTTCCTTCTCCAGCTCCACCTTAAGAAGCTCCTCCTGTTGCTTGCGCCGGCAGGCCTCCATGTGCTGGCGACGGGCGCGTTCCTCTTCCTGGCGAGCCTTCTCCTGCTTTTCCTGCTCCTCGCGCTCGGCGCGCTCCTTCTCCTGCTGCCGCTGTTTGGCCGCCTTCCAGGGTAGAGGAGAGGCAATTTGCCACACAAGAAAGGGAGAGCAAAGGACAAGTCATAAGTGTGGAAACATTGTGAGCGATTGAAAGATTTTCAAACTATGTGTTTATAGAGGATTGGGAGTGAAAGAGTTCATGAATGATCAAAAACAATCATCAATGAATTTGATCGTCGTACCTATAGAATGGACTTCCTACCTTGGCTCTGGCCAGCAGCTCAGCGACGAGTCGGATGGATTCCAGATTGCGCTGAACCAGGAGAAGCCTCCTTTCCTCCATGGCGATTTTCATCTGAAGCTTCTTCTGCTCCTCCTCCTGCTGCTTCCTCACCCTCTTCAAGTTCCTCCTCTCTTCTCTCTCCTGGATCTTCTGCTCGCGCTTGCGCAGCTTCTCCTCCTTCTTCCTCTCCCGCTCCTCTTCTTCCTGCTCCTTCTGTTTCCTGCAAAAGAGCACGTTTGGCCTGGGTCATTAACTGCTGGAATGACATCAAAATAGCCTTCATTTTTGAACACCGTGTCTTACCGCTCCTGCTCTTTACGCCGCTCTTCTTCTTCCTTCTCCCGCCGTTTCTGCTCCTCTCGCTGCTTCTCTAACTCTTGCAGCTTGAGCCTCTCCTGGTGTCGCTTCTTCACAGCTGACTCTCCCAGATGCTTGGTGGTGTCAAACGTCACCTGGGCAGAAGACAGACAGCAAATTTATTATTTTAAATTGACAATTTTAAAAAATTGTAATGTATCTAAACTTGCCACGCAGTGCCTCAAAACTTTAATGGATCAAATTGACCAGATAGATATGGAATAACCAAATATGATATTTGAGAAACGGTAAAAAACTATTTTATTTGGTAATAATAAGTAAAATGCATTTCTAAAGCACTTTTCACAGCAAGGACTCAAAATGTTGCAATGCATTAGCGAGAACTGTGGTTCCAAATTCACAAGATAGCTCGCGTAACATCCTCAGTTTTATTTTGCACTCGTCTACCCAAAAATTGGGTCACTATTTACACATTTACATCAAAGAGAAAGCATTGAAAGAAGGTCCCAGGGAGCTGACATTTCACCGAGATGGTGAGAACATGTCAAAGTTAAAAATGGCACGAGCCCTTAGCTAGCACACTATGAGGAGTGTGCCATCCATTGGCTAAAATTGTGAGAATGATGTGGAAGAAAATGACTCAAAAAGGATCAAAACACGGCACGAGTGTTAACTATGACACTGCTACTAAAGGTAAGTATGCGCGCTTACAGATACTATCATTTCACACGTAATGAAAATGACACCCGAGGTCTCCAAGCAAAACAGAAGGGAACGTGTGACTACTTTATTAGTAAACAAATGTAACTTAGGCTTATCACCTCCCTCGTCTCCAAGTGGAGATTTGTGCAACAGGCCGTTAATGCTCTCTTTAATTCGCCTCCCTCCCGACACGGCATGAGCAGCTCTGATTCTCATTCCATTAAAAGGTTTTAAAGGAGCCCGAGGACCGTGAGCCGAACCAGCTCAACTGCGCGTTCCGCTTGCGGCCTCCCACACGGCTCACATAAGAGGTCTAGATTAATTTCAGCATTAAAACCAACGACGTTTAACGGGTGCACGTGGGTCAATCAGTTGACCGTCAGAAACGAAAGAAGGCGAGTGGAATTGTGCAAGCTTTGCCGATCGAGGGGACGGAGCGTACCTTTATGTTGCAGGCCACGGCCTTTCCGTCATCTCCTTTCAGCATCAGCTTCATGCCGCGCAGCGTGTCCATGGCCTTGGTGAAGCCGCAGTATTCGTGATACTGCACATAAGCCTCAAAGTTCAGATGACCCCCAAAACTAAAAGTATTGAAGTTCTTGTCCAGCATCTCCTCTCTGTATGGATCCAGCATGGGAATGTCCACATTTCGCACCTGAATCAACAAATACGCTATATTTATTGTTCTTATTAATAAGGGTACAATCTTCCAAAGTTGACAAGATTTTCTGGTCTATGTAAGGTCATTTCCAAAATATCAGATGCATTTTTGTTTCCCAAAAATGAAAAGCAAAAGTATGGGCGCGTTGTAGAAACGGTAACTAAAAAATTAGATTCTTTTTTTTTTTTTTTTTTTTTCGACCCTGCTGACAATGGCCCTAAAACTCAACCAAACTCAAAGGGAACAATATTGGTGAAAAAAGCAGCGTGGGCTGCAGAATAGATTATGTACAAAAGCAGTCTGTTTTTTGGGGGGCGACGAATGCTTGTTATGGGGTATTTTTTAGCCTTTTAAGTGCTCCATTCCACGTTTTTCAAAAAAATCCCCAAAAGTTGTCAGCCACCGGCCGCATTGCTAGAGCAAATGCACACATAAAATGCAAAAATGAGTTGGTACCTTTCCAAAGGCCTGAAAGACAGCGATGAGGACCTCCTCACAGGGTCGATCAGGAGAACCGCCTTGTTTCTGGCTGAACCAGCGGCACGGGAGCCCCTCCAGGTGAATAGTGTCAGGACGCTCGCCCGGTAGCGTTTCATTCATGTCTTTGGCGTCTCGGAAAAACGAGTCCCAGTCGTGCCTTGTTGGGAAGTCCACTTTGTTTTCCACAGCGCGAACCTGGGGAAACAATTAAGAAGCTGAATCATGCTGTATTATTTCTCAGGATTAACTTTTTGTTTTTGGTAGGGGTTAGTCTTTTTTACTTTAAAAATGGCTTTGAACGGAAATTACTGTAGGTTTATAACACACGGAAATTTCATTTATTCTGATCAACATAGACAAAATAACTTGCCTTCAACACATCGGTAAATCCGCTAAGTTTGATGGTCTTGCCATCCAGGCGGCTCAACAGACTCTTAACAACTGTTTTGTTCTCCACTTCTCCATCAAAACGAATGAAGTCCATGGTGCTCTTAGAGACCCGCAGAGTCGAGAACTGGTCGGGCACCACCATAGCTTTTACCCTCTCCATTACCTCCCAGTTGGAGATACTTTTTCCCGGCAGCTTAAGTTGGGGGAGCGTGACGCTGATGGTCATTTTGGCGATGGGCTTCAAGTACATGTTGTGCTCAGCGGAGAGGCACACTGCCTCTGTGGTGTCATGGACGATGGTGGTCATTGCGGCAGACATCACTGAAAGTTGAGATGATTACTAGTGTTGGAAACTTCAGAATAACGTTGAAAATCCGGTATTTAGGATTTTTAAGGCTATGGTTTGATTTGTTTACTGAACGAGCCTCCAAGATGACTTTCAATCCTATTTTATGAAGAAAAAAAATGTACATTGGAACTGGAGTATTTTTAGAAGTTCTGAGTTCTCTGGATGTATAACCCCTGTATGAGTGCGCCCCTGATAGAGCTCTTTCAATATCTGATACAGATTTATCAACAAGAGGCCATTCTCGTCTTGAAAATCGGTGCCTTCAATCAATTGTTCTCAATATTTCTTTCAATGATGTATACACCCTTATTTTATCAGCCAAATGCCACAGCACAAAGATATTTTGCATGAAAAAAAACATGTAAAACAGAGTGGTGTGCTGTACTTGTTTAATTAAATTATTTAAAACAAATACAATACTTTTGCAAAGGCGACACTATGACAAATCAGCAACATGTGCTTTATGTTCCAGTATATGTATTTCTAATTTGAAAAGGTCATCTGCAGAAACTCCGTTAAAAACTCACGTGCCCCCCGAAAAGTGATACACCTCCAGAGTTTAGACTCCTCAGTCAGTCACACTTGCATGTTCTCGCGCAATGAACGTTGCAAACGCTGCAGGATCTCTTCGTAGTGCGCTAAACTTTCTGACATATTCATATACTTATTTTCATGTACAGTACTTACGTTGAAGCCAACTAAATTAAGACGGCGTGCTTTCAAAGACTCAATTCAAAGGTGTTTCTGTTTTTTTAATCCGCCATCCCACTTCTTACACCAAATTAAAAACAATCTGCAATGATGCGAACGGTAACAGAGACAAATATTTTAATTCGGCTACGCTGCGTACTTCGAGGTCTCTAGTAAATGTTGGCTATTACAGGCTAGCCTAGTTAGCATGGATAGTTTCCTTGACGCGCACTTACCTTAAAACCCCGAGCCGTGTAGTTTGAAAGAAGCTCTTAAAACTCCCCCTTTGACCAAAAATGAAAAACGTCGCACATTTGGTAATCTCGCGGCAAAAAGCAATTAAATCATTTTGAGGGCAGCCAACGACCCGCGGTGGCATATGAACACAAGAAAAGCCACTTCCGCATGATCTCAACTTTGACCTCTGAGCGGACCAACGAGTACAAATGAAAAAAACTCAAGGTTGTCTAGGACAGCGACACTGTGTGGAACTAAGCAAACATGACATATTACCATTATGGAGTTTTAAAAATAAGAATAGACAAGTAAACCTTTTTGAATTTATTGATTCATTTTGTTGGATACCTGCTATGCAAAGACAGTACAGGAATTAGATTCTTCTATTTGGTTGTAATATGAATATTATTTTACTATTATTATTATTATTATTATTATTATTATTATTATTACTGTCACCACTGTTAAATAAATTAATACAAATCATAGCAAGTATCACGTTAGCACGGATTTAGAACAAAAACATAGTTAGCTATAGATAGATAGATAGATAGATAGATAGATAGATAGATAGATAGATAGATAGATAGATAGATAGATAGATAGATAGATAGATAGATAGATAGCTAGATAGATAGATAGATAGATAGATAGATAGATAGATAGATAGATAGATAGATAGATAGATAGATAGATAGATAGATAGATATCGAATTAGACGGCATTATACTTGGTCGGAGCCCACCATTATTTTAATTTGTTGCATGTCTGGCTGGCTTCATCAATGTGACTCAGTTGCCCCGGTCGGACTGAATGTGAGCTCGATTGAATATGGATTAGTCCAAGCAGGGAGCACCAGTGGCACCGATTCCCTGAAAAGATGGCAGGGAAATTTACATAACAGGCATTACTCTCCTTTGGCTGTGTATGTAGGTCAGTGGCTGCAGTCAGGCAGCCTCTCACCCAATAAGCAGTTATATAAAAGCGGCCTAAAGCAACTAGGAAGCTCGTGTGAGACTTAAGCAGTGCACTGATCTCCCAAATTACTTGAGACTAGATGATGGGCGAGAATCTATACACTTCAAGACTTACTGTATTTCCATGAGTGTCATGTGAGGACACAGCAAAATAGCATATTGAAAGGCCCGGAGAACATGGCGCACACTTGCATATTAAATGTGGTGAACAGGTGCGCGACGACGCCTCTGCAATATTGAGAGCGATGTTACACAAGTCAGCTGTGGCTATTGAGCAAATGCGGGACATCAAAACATCAATTATTCAGCATGGGCAGACAATTGCTGACTAGCGTCAGCGGGGAGAGTGTTAACTAATCCCATGACTTGAGTTCATCATTAAACATGAGGCGATGCGATACTAGCGATTGCTTTATTTCACATTTAAAGAAGGGGCAGATGGAAAACAATCAAAGTGGCTGACGGTATTTAGGTAAACAGTTCTTACACTCATGCGGATAAAACAATGATTTCATGATACTACTATAGTACAGATTTCCACTTATACAGTAAATCCAGCTAACTACCAACCCATAATTGAGGCGATCATTTCCTTAAGGAAGGCGCACATACAGCAAAGATTATCAGGATATTCGAAAGTCCATTCACATTAAACAAACAGCGAATAATTACATTTATACATGTGAAGTTCCACCAGCTTTAAAACAAATGCATTCCAGAAGGATGAATGTGACTGTGCTTGTTTGATTGCATATTTACGGATGCGTGCTACGTCGGTCGTCGAGGTCCCTGAACTCACTCGTGTCGTATTTACGGACAGCAGATTTCAAAAGAGGCACAACGTGAAATAAGCGGCAAAAATTAGCCACTATTTCCAATTATGCTTGAGTTGAACGTGTAAACTTGACTGGTAGCAGAAACAACACACCGATATTGAGTAGATTTGAGGTATTCAAACTAAGTAAACAGCTTTGTTTTTTGAATGATCCAAATCGCAAATATCACTAATAAGTGCAAAAATAACTCCTAAATTTAGTCAACAGCATGAAATATGACCAAAATTTGTCAAATGTGAATTTTAACTCATTCACTGTCGGCTCAGTTAAAAATATATTTTTGTCTTATAAAGCTGTCAATGGCAGTGAATATAAGTAGAGTAAAACTGGGTCTTTGACTATGAAAGACGTCAGTGGCAGTGAATGACTTAAACAGCAGTGTCATGTTAGACGTTTGTGCTTGTAATCCTGAAAGTGACAAGTGCAGATAGAAAAAAAATCACCGAAAAGTGAAAGCAGAATAATTCCAAACAATAACAAACTTAGGTCGAAGAAAAACATACTTTGTGTAGCTGTATTGTGCAGTAAAAACACAATTTCTGTTAAAAGTGATCAGTCTTCCATCGGTAATATATTACAAAGTTCCCTTCTACGAGTAAAAAAAATTAACGTCTAAAAATAAATTAGTAATATAACATGTAACAAAACATTCATTAAAAAAATGCTACTGAAATAATTTAGTCTCCAAGTGAAGAATTGAACAACAGGAACAAAAACCAAACTTCATTTCTTGAAAAAATGTTGACTAAAAAAAACTTTAAAAACATTTGTCCGTACAATAAATTCAAGTTATAAAAAGTCCATTAATGAAAACCACAATAAATAGCTGTTTTTGAAATACTTCACCCAAACAAATTGGAGAGCGGCCGTGTTCGCTGCGGGGTGCTTGGAGGCTCATCCCTCCCGACTTCCCCCGTGTCCCTGAAGGAGGCGCTGTGTATAATTTGCGCCCTGTGTCTCCCGCGATGCAGTCGAGCGTTCAACCTGCTCAGGGACGATTTGCGAAGGATTCCTCCCTTGGTTCTCCCGTTACTTAGCGCCTCCTCGCCGGAATCCGCTGACTGGGTCAGGAGACGCAGCGGGTTCAGGTTCCCCTGGAGAACTTTGGGGAACCTCCAGCCTCGTGCCCCGCTGAAGTTGGAATGTTCCTTGTCTGGCTCCGCCCCTGGCGAGCTCAACTCTCCTTGTTCCCGAAGGTCAGCGGGCAAAGGTGCGGGGAGGTACTGGAAGGCTCGTCTGCCGCTGTAATCCCTCACCTCGGGGTCCGCCTCCCAGTCGGAGAGGAGCACGCGCACCACCTGAGAATCCAGAAGGAAATAGGAAAACATTCGAAACAATTCCCCTTGGGGTATGTGAAGGCGCTTCAGGGTGTACGTCAAATTTTGACGAAGGTTTCTGCAGGTTTCAGCAACTGCAACAATGCTTTTCAAATTAAGAGCAAACTGAATGGAAGATGAAGCAACTTATTAACTTGTTTTGTTTGTTTTCATGTTTGCACATTGCATGCCTTTATTTTGCTATCTTTCATATGGATGCATACTTTCATTAGTGATGCAATTTTTCTGCCTTTTGGCGTGGCCGAATTAAAAAAAAAAACTACCAAAAAAAAAAAAAATAAAAACTACAAAAAAAAAAAAAATACTAAAAAGTGTCCCAATTTTTTGCCCCAAATATTATTTATTATTTTTAATGGAAAAATGCTAGTAATAATGATAAATTAATAAATTAAATTAAATAAATAATTAAATCATCCCCAAAAAAGCGAACACCAAATTTGGCTTATTTTATGGGCTATGCATTTTTGCCGAGATGAATAACCCAAAATGTTACAACAGTTTATTTTAGACTCAATTTGGGTTATTTTCAACAAACGCTTTTAACAAAATAAATAACTAACCAAAACAAAGCCCACAAAAAAAAACTAACCCAAAACTTGGGTTATTCATTCTTATCAACTTACTAGTTTCAAAGAATAACCCTCAATTTTGTTGGGTCTCTTTTTGCCCCAACCGTGCGCAAAACCATGCTTGTTAGCTTCACTGGTCCTGCTCAACTGGCGACCGAGCTGAGGTGCGAGCCGCCTCTTCCCCAAAGTCAGCTGGGACGCACGCCAGCTCATTTGCAATCCCAATGAGGCCAATCACTATAGAAACGCTTTCCATTGGGCATTTCTTACCCATGCATAGTTACCACTTGTGTGTCGTTTGTACTTCGTCCTAAGTGCATAATATACTGTTCTTAGCTTCTGTGATGTTATACAGTTTTAGATGACAGGCATGGGCCGATAATAGATTCTGACGGTGCGATATGGGCAAAAATCAATTTAAATAAACTTTCATCAATTTTTAACTTTACTTTTGAACAGAGTTTATACAGATTACAGGTTAGTCTGAAACTGAAAAAAAAAAAACTATTACTTAAAACGCTTGAGATACAAAATGTCAGTCGATCCTTATTTAAATAATTATAAATAAAGATTTGTCCACGGAAAAATATTCAACTTAAAAGTGTGCTCATTTGGAATCATAGTAGAGATGCGTTGACAAAAACAAACATTTAAGTTGACAGGTAACGAGAGGCGGCACATGACATGCTCCAACCATTCTCGTGTTTGTGTTGCTTGTTTCATTTAAAATCTCTAGCGCCCCCATCAAGTACCTCCAGGGGTACTGATAGCACTGCGCTAGGGAGCTGAAATCTCACCCAGATGGCGACAACATGTCAAAATTCAACTTGGCACAACGGCTTTGTCATCACTTTACAGGAGTTTCCGATCCCTTGTCTAAACTACTGTAAGAACGACGCGGAAGAAAATGAGCCAAAACGGATGAGAATAGCGCTCAAGGGCGCCCTCCAAATTGCAAACTAGCGCCCGCGGCTTGCCCGACACGCCCAGCGCGCATCTTACCTGAGCGTGTCCATGCATGGCCGCCAGGTGCAAAGGCGTGTACCCGGCAGCCGACCTGACGTCGACGTTGACGGGCACGCCGTTGTCCTTGGCGAAGTTGAGCAGGCGGGAGAGCAGCTCGGCCTTGCCCTGCTTGGCGGCCCAGTGGAGGCAAGTGAAGCCGGTGACAAAGTCTTTCTTGGCAACCAGGCCGGCCTCCGCGGCCAGGAGGGGCCGCAGGCTCTCCCACAGGCCGTCCGAGGCGCACAGCATCCACTCGTGCTCCGTCGGGTCCAGGGTCACCGAGGCGCAGTCGTCGTCGGTCACCGAGGACAGGAGGGACGCCGAGTCGCCGTCGCTCCTCACCGAGTCTCGGAGGCGCGGGCCTCGATTGATGAGGGACCTCCGAACCTGGGGGGAGCGCGCCTGGGTCAAAATCTTCACTTTTGGTCCATCGGGAACAACATTTGCGGGCGTATTTTATTCAGCAGAAGACGGCAGATGGAACGTCGTCCGTTTGAAAGGAGTTGCTTCAAGTTCCCATGAATTTTCTCTTAATTTGAAAAGAAAACGACCGTTCCCATCAGAGCATCAACGATTTGATGTTGATACTGTATCTGAACACTTAAGAAAACGGAAAATGACCATATCATCAGAAATTCGGTCGCTCAACAATAAACATTCAGATTTTTTCAACTCTCCATGATTATCATTGTGTTGAAACGAAACAAGATCTTCACAACGGAATGTTTTTTTAATGACTAATAGTATGTTTGAAATACAGTCGTATGTCTAGTTACCATTAAATTCTATTACATGGGGCGTGGCACTTATCCGGAGGCGGCCATGTTTGTTATAGCTACAGACAATGACCGTGATGAAAAACGATGGAAATGCTACACGCTATCTCCCTTAAAAGACTGAGTTGGAAAAATCGATCAACAGTTTTGCCAAACTTATTGCGGACTCACCTGAGGAGAACAGTTCATCATCAGCTCGATGAAGTTCCTGCGGCTCCCTTTGGGCGTGTTGACGTCGAGACTGTGTTCCAGGCCTTCTAAAGCGTTGTCCTCAGACAGGCAGCTGGTCAGCAACGCCCGCTGGGATCCTTTGGACACCCTGCGGGACCCTCGGACCTGCTGGCCTTGGGAGGCGGCCTGATGGTCCGGATCGGGCACCCCGATCATTGGAGCCGACTCGCGCCGCCTCCGCTCCCTCAGCTTCACCTCCGCGCTTGCGGCGGTACTGTTGAGCTTGCTTGAAAGGGACGGGTCGGACTCCTTGACATCATCCATACCGCAGGGAGGTGGACTGGAAGCTTCTGAGAGACCAGAAAAAATGTTGGAAAATGCCATCGTTACTCGACTTAACATGGGTGTTTTTAGAATGCGGGAGGAACTCTGCACAGCTCGGATTCAAACCTGTAACCTGAGAACTCGTATATTTTTCACAGTTCAGAAAGAAATGATAATTCAGCTAATGCTTTTGTCCTCATTGAAAACCAGGCAAAAATGTTGGTTGTGATTTTCCAAAGTAAAAGCAAACGTTTGATTTTGACTTAACATAGTCTGCTGTCAAGGGGGACGAGAGATGGGATGATGCTGAAATTCGGAACTTTCATGAGCTTTTCATTAAGTTTCTGCATTTAATTGAAGCTTTTATGCTGTGACAGAGAAAGTGCGTTTTCAAATTAAGAGCAAACTAATTGGAACATTATGCTTGACTGTATTGGATTGACTTCCTTTGCTTTGTGTGTACAGTATTATTTTTTGTCAAAATTGTGCATTGTCAATGCAATTCTTTGACAGAGGAAGCATAAAGAAAATAGAGGATGCTACTCGATTGATCTTGTAGCGTTTCAGAATAAAATCTGCCTAGATATACCACTAAATTAGAAAGTTGAACAAATCAGACACGGACGGCGCAGAACCCTTGCATGTCAGTTTTTTATTCATCTAAAAATGTTTGTGCTGGTTGGTGGACATTTCACAAAAAAAAAAAAAAAAATCATAGGGGGTATGTCACCGACAAAATGATCTAAAAAAGTAATCCAATATCAACGTTTCTGCAGGTATGAGGAAAAATGTAAAAGGTCTCTGTTTTTTTTCTTAATGCCAAGACAGGAAAAGTACTGTACATTTTAAAATTAAGAGCAAACAAATTATATCATGAAGATGCTAAATTGTGTTGTAGTGACTCCTTTGCAAAGCTTTGTAAGCTTTATCTTTGTCAACATGGTGCAATTTCATTGCCAATGCAATTTTTTGACAAAGGAAGCCAAAATAAAACCGATGCTGTTTATATTTTCTGGAGTTGCTGAATAAACGTAGAGACACCACTAAAAATTTAGTTCCAAAGTTTTGATAAATCAGACATGGATGTCAAAGCACTGTTGCGGGTCATTTTTTATCATTTAAAAATGATTTGTGCTTGTTAGGAGAACCCGGGGTAAAAATATTCAACTTAAAGTGTAAACCATAAGTATTTAATCCAATAGAAAGGGTCGATTCACCTACAATTTACTTTTTTTATGGCATTTCAAAACAATGGATTTCAAATGTTTACCTGGGCTCAAACATTTCATATTTTCTGTTTAAAAAAGGAAGTACAAAAAATCGTCACAGTAATACACTGCTTCCTGTAAACCTCGTTATAGTGAACTGTCCTTTAATTATAGTTCATCAGCAAATCAACGGCTGCTTATATACATGCAAAGTCAGATTGTGAATATATAATCAAGTGATTGCTTGCAAGTAGACAAAAGACGCAGTTGCATGAAGACTCACCTGTTTGCTGTTTGTTGTCAGGTTCGCCGCTGACGAGGTTGTCGTCGTCCGGTGTTCGGTGCACGTTACCGTTGCACTCGCTTGCGTGCTCGTGCTCGTGCTCGTGCCTGTCCCCGTCCACGCTCGTTACCGCGCGCGCGCCACCGTGCTCACTCAAACGCACGTATTTCACGCCGCTTTCCACTTCTACCACAGCGAGCGTGTCAACGACGCGTCTCAAAGCTTCCTCTTCCTCGGACGGCTCACTCGCACCATCCCACGTCGCCGCGAAGTGATCGATCAGCTCCATCTGTTGGACTCGCCCTCCTCGCTCCATGAGGAACTCCCGCACGGCTTGGGACGTGCGCGGGGACGCCATTGTTGTCATCATCCCAGCAAATCGCTTAACTGCATGACAGCAAAACGTTTGGAAATGAGTTAGTTGTCATTTTAGTGGTCGATGACAGCATCTTCCACTGACTGACTGGGCCTCCTCCTTTCCTCCATCACGGGCTGAACAGTTTCAAGCCATGACCGATAGAGGGAGCGCATAGCCATTAATATCGTGGTCATTGTGTTGCATTGAGTTACCCCACGTAAATTTATCACTGCAGTTTTCTTATCGTACACATCTCAAGCTGTCATACACAAAGGAGATCATACTGCGTATAGAGTGCTTTTTTTCTTTATAGATAGGAAAATATTGGAAATATGTCAAACACAAATCAGCTTTGGGTCTGTTACTCTGAAGAGTTATCAGATTTCCTGAGTATTAAGAACGCAACACCAGTTAAGACTGTACCAACTAAAAAGGGGGACTCGTGTAAAAAAATGGTTCAATAAAACATTTTCGGACACATCCATATTTTATTTTGAAAAATATTTTCTCACATAAATTGCACACTTACATTTTAACTCCCAATTACGTCGTGTGTTGAGTAAATTTGCAAAAGAACAATGGGGACTTAACCCGTCTTCTTTAACTTGGTCCAATCTGGCCGTGGCGAGGCGGTCCCATTCAGTAGGATTCTTTGGGGAAAAAGAATTCGACTTTTAATAAGTTTTTGCTGTTTTCTGTCTCGTATCTACGTGATTTCAACATTTCGTCAAAAAACATGGCCTCTTCCGCTGTTGCTCCGCAACCGGTTTGTATTGATCTTTTTGTTGATCGCTCTAATAACAATCATAGTCGAGCAGGGAGTGTCTGGGGCTACACTCAAGTTAGCTAGCCGTACAACTAGCACAACTTCTCTTCTCTGCAAATTAAGTAACTCTTTCGTTCAAACACCCAAAGAAAAATTCGCGTTTCTAATTATTGTTATCGTGCACGCTGACTCCCAATTTCATTGATGCTTCGATCATCGGCCCAGAAATATGTATTAGCAGAGAGGCGTTAGCGTTAACGAATCAATGACGTCACCGAAGCGACTTCTGTGAAGTTGTTCCGTCGTTCAAGGTTCTTTATAAAACGTCAATGGATTCGGATTCGTTTATCAGAACACAACATGGTGGCTTTATTGTAGTTCTGATTGTCATCACTTAGTTTTTTTTTTTTTTATATAATGGAAACAGTCATGTCTTAAAATCGAAATCACGTACCTCCTTTATTGTTTAGAAAACACACTTGTTTGGGCTAATTGTAAACGCAACCCACGTAACAGGATTTTATGACACATATCAGTGTTTTACATTTCAGAGCGTGCTTCTGTTTTTAGTTGAGTGGAAGATGACATTTTAAGAATGTGATGTGTTATTTAGGATAAGGGAGTCCGGCCTCTCTCCCTGGCAGGCCACGTGGGCTTTGACAGCCTACCAGACCAGTTGGTCAACAAGTCCACCGATCAGGGTTTCTGCTTCAACATCCTCTGCATCGGTATGACACATGACGCTCACGTGGTGGAAGTCACAAAAAACACCAATGTCCATTTACGAGAACATCAAAGATCCCACGTGAAGTAATATTGGGTTAGAGTTTCTTGACATTTCTTTTAAAGAGTCCAGACATTCCATCCTAGGTACATATTCATATTTTGCCTTCTTATTTTTATTTTAAGTGTTTCGCTAAAGGTCTAAACATGGCTGGTTGGTTAAGAAGTACGAATTAAGCATGAAAAGAATTACTTTGGTACTCGGTAATCAGTTTAGGTGATAAGTACTAAATTTATCAATTACTTGAGTAAATCAAGTGCTCCAGGTTCTAAAGCATACTTAAGTTTCAGTAATTGTTTACTCTTAATAATTATTTCATTTGGGGCCAGCTGTTTTTAAACACTCCTTGAGCCAAACATTTTGAAAAAAAAAGATAAAATTAAGTACATGAGATTGAATGTTCGGCCTTTTTAAAAAAAAAAATGTCTTTGGGATTGAATGAGTTCATATTGATTTGACGACAATAGCCGTCAGCGGCAGTCATTGAGTTAATATTATTTCAACAAGTGTTATTTATCATTTATGGTTCTGCAATTAATAATAACGCACATGGTTTTGTCATCATCGTTTGTGTGGGCCTTGAGGCGAGACGGGTATCGGCAAGTCCACCCTGATGGACACGTTGTTCAGCACCAACTTTGAAAACTTTGAGTCGTCCCACTTCGAGCCTCAGGTGAAGCTGCGAGCTCAAACGTACGACCTGCAGGAGAGTAACGTGCGTCTGCGCCTCACCGTGGTCAACACGGTGGGCTTCGGGGACCAAATGAACAAACAGGAGAGGTCGGAACCGCCGTGGGGGGCGCGCGTGCGTGCCGTTCCCCGACGGCGTTCGTGGCTAACCGTCCTGTCTTGCAGCTACCAGCCGGTGGTGGACTACATCGACAGGCAGTTTGAGAGTTACCTGCAGGAGGAGCTGAAAATCAAGCGCTCCCTTTTCAACTATCACGACTCGCGGGTCCACGCCTGTCTGTATTTCATCTCCCCCTCGGGCCACTCCCTCAAATCCCTGGACTTGGTCACGATGAAGAAACTGGACAGCAAGGTAAAAAGCTTTCCGACGCCTGGCGTTTGCGGGCGACTAAATATGATTCCATATTTTCAGTACTTGGACTTTATAAAATAAGTGGTCTGATGCTTAGCAAAACGAATGGGTCAATGTCAAATTCATCCCGTTTCTTAGCCTACCAAAACGTTTTGGTGGCGGCATATTACTCTGCGTAGTAAACCTTTTTTTTTTTTGTAAAGTTCCCCTCAAGGAAGAAGAAAACATTATATATATCAGTATCATGCCACATATATTAACTCCGCGGTGACTGAATGATATCAGTATCATTCTAGATATATTAACTACAGTATCATTGACTACACTAATGGACCCACTTGTCAATGATGACAATGAAAGTGTGTATGTGAACACACACACATAATTAACCTACATTTCGGACTGTAAGTGCTACTTTTTTCTCATGCTTTGAACCCTGTGGCTTGTAGTCCAATGCAGCTAAAACTTCAGTTGTTTTTTTTATAGCCACCAGGGGGCAATCTCCTGGTAAACAAAGGGATTTGTATAAAATATAGGGATAGTATAATATTTATACACTATATCACATATAGATAATATATATATATGTATAAAATGTAAGAGAAGTTTAATGTCCCACTTAACTTAAAAATATGTCCGAGTTAAATTTAGTATGGAAAAAAATACTGTGGGAAATGGCTGCGAATTTATACATGTTTTCAAGATAAATTGCTGGCTGGGTGAAATTGTAGCCCTTTGAATCGTAATCAAATGGTGAAGTGGTGCGAGATTGCCAACGCGCTTTTCAGAAGGCGCTCGCAGGTTTTCCCATGCTCTCTTGGTTGTCGCTGACGGGAAGCGCTAGTAAGCCAGGATTTGCGTGTGAAAAGAGAAAGACACACACACACACACAAAAGCACTGGAATGTCCACACACGCAAAGACACACACTCACAAGTTGTTGCTTTGTGTCTGTGTACAGACAGGCGGAGAAAGAGACATTTTGTTGTTGAAGAGACAGTTAGCTACACGCTCTGTGTTGTTTGTGTGCTGCCTTCACTTGTGTTTTTTTTTTTTTTTTTTTCTATGTCTGACCCAAAAGCCCAAGCAGAAGAAGCATTCCTCTGTTTGACAAAATGACACACACACGGGTCAGGAATGCGGGGTGGCTCGGAGTGGGCCGCTGAGCCCCGAATAACATTGTTTATGTGCTTGCGCTGTGGAGGACACTCGCCTCACTTTTTCGGTCCGCCTCTTTGAAGGAATACGTGTTCGTTTCAGTTCGGCTTGGCTCCGCGTTAAAGTGGCAACTTGCAGTAGACAAAACCTGCGGATGGCAATCGACATGCTTAAAGTTACATAAACTTTGAGTATTTCATACTCCTGACCAATAATAAATGTTACATGTATGTATGGTGGCGTTTATATCCAAATCCACGTATGTCCAAAGTAATTACGTTTCAAAATGGCGACATATTTTTAATCATTAGTATCATGGGAGCCGTTTTTAGCCAAAAACTTGAAGGAAAAAAAATGTAAATAAGCACCCGAGATTGAACGTGTGCATTCTTGAAAAATGTAAAAATATATCTTTGGGATTGAATGAGTCAAAAGTATACATATTTTTTGTATGTGTAAACCGACACAACATAACAAAACAAAGAACTTAAAATATTGAAAATAAAAATCCATTTTGAACACTTTAAAACATGGAATCAAATCTAAAAACTAGCTTTGTGAAAGTGAACTTTCTAGAAAAAGAAATGAAAAAGTGCGCCTGTAAACCTAAAAAAAACCTACAAACGTGTTTGTATCGCAACGTGACGTGTAGGTGAACATCATCCCCGTCATCGCCAAAGCCGACACCATCAGTAAGAGCGAGCTGCACAAATTCAAAATCAAAATCATGAGCGAGCTGGTGAGCAACGGCGTCCAGATCTACCAGTTCCCCCTGGACGACGAGGCCGTCGCCAAGGTCAACACGGCCATGAACGTAAGCGCCTCTTTGTCATCGGAGTTCCTTCAACCTTTTCATTTTTTAAAAATTTGTTGCGGGTGTCGTTTAGGGCCACCTGCCTTTTGCCGTGGTGGGCAGCACGGAAGAAGTGGCCGTGGGCAACAAAATGGTCAAGGCTCGTCAGTACCCCTGGGGGATTGTCCAAGGTGCCTTGCCATTGTCGCTATAAGACAATTTCAAAATAAGTTGTTCCACGCTCCAATTCATTTGCTCTTAAATTAAAAAGATGTAGCTTCATCTGTTTTATTTCTGGCACATCTGCTGGAAAAATTGCAGTGCCTTCACGTACCCCCATTTGGTAACCGATGGGATGGATTAGACAGATTAGGATGACATTTTCCGCACATTCCGATAGAAGGAAAAATTCACGTCCTTACCATTGGAACGGAACTCGGAAGTAAACCAAGGAGCCAACTATGTATTTGAGCGCCATCCCATAATAACAGCGATGCACGCCCACAGTGGAGAACGAGAACCACTGCGATTTCGTGAAGCTTCGCGAGATGCTGATCTGCGTCAACATGGAGGATCTGCGGGAGCAGACGCACACGCGCCATTACGAGCTGTACAGACGCTGCAAGCTGGAGGAGATGGGCTTCAAGGACACCGACCCCGAGTGCAAGCCCGTCAGGTGACCGCCCTCGCACCCGCCTGAACGCGGGCGGTCCTAATAAACTGCCGCTGACAGCTTTGACGCGCTCGCGCGCAGTCTGCAGCAGACCTACGAAGCCAAGCGCCAGGAGTTCCTGGTGGAGCTGCAGAGGAGAGAGGACGAGATGAGGCAGATGTTTGTGCAGAGGGTCAAGGAGAAGGAGGCGGAGCTTAAGGATGCGGAGAGGGAGGTCAGAAATCGGATGGTCTTTAACCCCGCCGATTTGTCGTCCTCACGCCCGCCCGCTTTGGCTCCGCAGTTGCAGAGCCGCTTCGAGCAGCTGAAGCGCCTCCACGCCGAGGAGAAATCGGCCCTGGAGGAAAAGAGGCGACTCCTGGAGGAAGACCAGAGCTCCTTCGGCAAGAGACGCGCCGCCGCTCAGCTGCTGCAGGCCCAAAGCCTCACCGCCAACGGCAAGAAGGACAAAGACCGCAAGAAGTAAGGAAGGCTCGCTCGTCCGCTTCAGTTGGCAGACTGACAGAAATAAAATTTGGAGGACGTATTTTCTTAGGTGAAAAAAAATCACCTAAGCCAATACTCCTCCAAATTTTATTTCTGCTTCCTGTCAGCCAAGGATAGTTTTAGCGCCATCCTGTGGCAGGTTTTGGCCATTACAGACATTAAGTATTTGTGTTGCGCCGCTCACTCTCCGCTATTTGCAAATTCAATAAAATTGTATACTGCTGAAGTGAATTTGCAAATAGTAGCGTCTGTAATGGCCAAAACTTGCCACAAGACGGCGCCAAAGGCCTTAGTTTGGTGACCCTCTGCGCGGATGAAGCACGTATGATCAATTGAAACATTGAGATGCATTTTTCCAATCTTTCTGGTTGTTTGTGATATCTGCTGCTGCAAAAATGATCTGAAATGATTTTCACTACCCCCCCAACCAGTTCGGGCTTCATGTGAAGAATTGAGGGATGCAAGTCGAGTCTTGGTGGGCAGTTTTTAACACTAACCTGAAGCCTCCCACCATCGCCATCATCAACACCAGCAACACATTACAGTACTGTTTATGTGCCAAAGTTAAGACCTTTATGTACACTTTTTTTTTTCTGTAAATTGAACGTGTGGGTTTTAGACTTTCTTTTTTGTATGTATTCTTTTATGATATTCTACACGATACCTCCTTTGTTGTTTTTAAACCGGCTCTGGTAATGGTCGTTCATGTTTGGGCTTTTTAATGGACCTATGATGATTTTTATGGTACAGTCATGTCTTTCACTCATTCAATTCCTGAGACATATTTAAAAAAAATTGAAGACGTTCAATCCCATGTACTTGACATTGCTTTCAAGTTTTTGGCTAAAGGAGGGTCTAAAAATGACAATTACTGCAGATAATTAAGTGCTGAAGAAATCAATTACTTTTGTACTTTATTACCTAGTACCTAATTGATGAACGGTCGTTTTTAATGAAGTACCAAAGTAATTGCGCACATTTGGAGTGCCACAATAATCGATTATTTTAGGTAGGTAAGTCATAAGGTAATCAAATTACTTTTGTTACAAAAGTATGAATTTAGCTAAGTGCTGAAATAGTGTAATTCGGTAATAAAATACATAGAATCATGCTTTTAGGTCTTTTAGTACTGAGTTACCTTAAGAAATTATTATTAATCTATTACCTATTCGAACAATCACTTACCCAGTAAGTGCCAACGTACGTAATTGATTACCTTTGCAAATAAAATGCCAAAGTAATCGATTACCTTATGTGATTAAGTGCTAAATTAATCAAAACCTTTTAGGTCTTTTAGTACTTAGTTCCCTAAGGAACTGATTACTAATGTGATCAATTACCTTAGCACATTATTACCTCATTGATGAGCGATCGATTAGTTATAAATTTAGTTATAAATCCGGTACCAGACATTTTTGGGCCCTCCTTTAAGCCAAACGCTTTGAAAAAAGAAAAGACTTGTTTGAATAAGTTCTTGGAATTGAATGTCTGGACACACTAAAATAAATGTTTTTAGGATTGAAATGCATGAATATCCTCCTGAGAGCTAGCCTATTTATTTAATTCCACTGTTGTGTCCATTTTGTCTCAGCAAGACGGCAAAGTAACTGCATTCCACAAAGACGCGAGACATCAATGGAAAAGCCAGGATGTCCTCTATTGAGCACATTAGGACTTAGTAGACTAGCTCCAATGAGTCAAAAAATATCCAGTAGACCAAAAAGCAATGTCCACTCCAGTGGACATAAATGAACAGGCTAGGTCTTAGCAAGACAGCTTTAATCATAAAAGTCACCCACATCATTTTTGGATTTTTTCAAGTTTATGATAAACCTTTTGACTGTGTTTCAGAAAGCAAGTTTTAACTCTCCTAAGTTGTGTTTACCCGACTTTGAATCGGTTGCGGCATATTTACATCTACACTAGACAAAATAGAATGTTTGGCTTGCTCTCTTTTTTTTTTCTTCTTTGCACTTGGTAGAACTTAAACACACAATTTGGCGGTGCCGCTTTCATATTGTGACACTTTACACTTACACATGTGTTCCACGTGCCTTACGTGTTTCCGGTTTACGGCAGGGGGAGAAAAAATGGGCTTGTACACACAGTGAAACACACTGATGCCTGTTGGAGGGAACCTTTTTATATTTGTACTACACTCGTATTTATGAAATAAACAGTGTTACTCAGGAGGCGGCTTCTTTATTTCCGCCAACGGCAGTAAAATTCCGGATGGTGGCGGTTACGTGCCAGGCCGCCCACGGAAAAGCTTAAATCTACGTTCCGGAAATATGGGTCAATATCGCTATGAAGTATCTTTTTGTCCTGTCCATTTTGTCGAATCGCTGAATTACAACAACACTTAACCATACTTACAATTTCATATGTAGTAATGGGTGCAATATACAAAATATGTTGGCAAGTGCACGCACCTGCCTTCACGATAGTAATAAAAGGTCTCCAACCGAAGGCCTTCCCGCCACCGCGTCGATCTGGAATCTGCAATGGAAAAGCGGCAAAACAGTTTTTGTTTCGCATACATTCTCACACACGTACTACTATTCAAACATATACGACACAAATGTGCTATCGTATTATTATCCGAGACAAATAAGCGTCAAGACAAAGCACAAAGCTCATATACTTGTTTTCTATTTAATTAATAGAAACGGATAGCCGATACAAAATGTTAACGAAATAAAAATGAACTTAAAAAAAAGCTTGAAGTTTGACTTCGTGAACTTGACAATGCACATAGGAGGCCAAACGCACGGGCTGACCTCTGTATCGCCGAGCAGATATTTTTAATGAGTTTGTGCAGAACTAAAAAAAAAAAACATGTGGAGAGCGTGTACATCATTCCACGCGATCATACGCTAAAATTGAGAACTGTACAATTGTTTAAAGGAGTGCTGACATTTGAAGAACCATGGGCATTTTTTTTTTTTGCAACGTGGCTACAAAACCAAACCAAAAAAATGACAACATGACTCAATGCAACCTGTTCTCCGAAGCAAAAGCAAAGCAACAAGTTCCAGGTAGCTCGCTTCATATTTAGCGTCCTATTCCCAAGAGCCCGCTCAGCCATCTTTGGATGCCAAAAAGTGTCCCGCCAAGTCTTTTAAAATAAATACAGGCCCGCGCCGCTATAAGGGCACGCGGCCCCTCCGAAAGGGCGTGTGGCTCCGGGAAGTGCAGTCCAGCACCGGGCGCGCTCAAATGTCCGTTTTCATTTTGTCTACAGAGCTGTTGATTTTTGTCAGAGTCTTTTTGATGCGCAGCGCCGTCAGTCGGGCCGACGGGTTCTGATACCAGCACTCCTTCATCAGCTTTGCCATGGAGATTAAAGTCTGGGAAAAAAAAAATAAATCAGAGGACAAATATCAAAGTCACACTCGTATGATTGGTTTATATTCAAAATAGCCGTGCGAAAATTTGGTAGCCTGTCTGTGATGTACCACCTAATATGTTAGTAATAAGTTCTTGCACGTTTTGCAAGAAATATATTGTTTTGTTCACGATTTTCTAAATATGTTATGCTCCCTTCCGATAATGCATGAAATTTATTGTAGTGCCGGAACAGCAACGCTAATTTATACCAGCCCACATATTTTATGTTAGCATTAAGCTCATTCATTTTCAGAGGAAATTAGTGAATAAACATCCCCGTGTTGATAAATACATCGTTGAATTCACTCTTATTTTGTGTATCAATTTTGTCATAAGCTTCAACTTGGAACTTGACGTGAGTGCGGACTACATGATCATAAACATGAGAAAAAAGCAATATGCAAATCAACTTTCAACAACTCTTATTTTTTTTTACAGTGTTTATTTTTTCTTTACAATATTGAGGGGCTTGTCAAAAACTAGAATCATCTTTTTTTTCTTAATTTCAAGTAGGGCCACGTCCCAACACTCACAAACAGCGGAGGATCACTGCGGCTATTCGACTCCTACATGGCATTACTTACCGGGTCCGAGAACCATCTGTTGGGTATGTTGGGCCTCTGCTGATCCACACAGACCACCTTCTTCATATCCTCAAAACTGGGATCGCTGGGAACCACGTCATGGAAGGGGGGCTTGTAGTCCTCTACGATGCCTATGGGAAGAGCACATGAACTTTGACACAAACTCGCAAGCGCGACGACAAAAAAGAGCGACTCTCCGATAAAGTAAGGTTTTTCCGAAAATCCGCTTCTCGCCCGACTGCGAAAGCCATCGAGCTTTGCGGGTCCAGTATCGAGCTGACCTTACAGTCCGTATAGATTGCGGAAGCTGCGGCGCACGCACCGTTGCTGACGGTTCTCCTGGCAACCTCCCACAGAACGAGTCCCAGCGCCCAGATGTCCACCCTTTTGTAGGACTCGAAGCAGTCCATCTGGATGGAGTCGTCCAGCACCTCGGGGGCCATGTAGCGCTTGGTGCCCACTTTGGGGTTGTTGCCCACGTCCAGCTCGTTGGTGTCTTGGAAATGCATGACGGCCAGACCTTGAGGAAAATGATTGCATTAAGGTGACAACCTCCGCGTTTTCGTAAACACCATGCACCCCCATATAAGAGCATGAAGATTGGACTGTTTGGTAACACAAGTCCACATTTGATATTGTTCAAGGATAATGAGAGCAGAGTTTATACTTTTGTTTACATCTCACTTTTTTGAGAAGAATTTTATAGGTGTGGAGAGCGCCATTAATTTGATAATGAAATGAGTTTTGTACAATTAACCTGACATTTTGCCACTTGCTGTCGCCTGAAAATGACATCACGTGTGTTGAAGGCTCAGGTGACCGATCGGGGCTCAGCTCGTCAACGTCATATGACCAACGGGTGATGTCGTTTTCAATGGACACCAAGTGGAAAAATGGGTTTTTAAATATACTGACTTGATGTGAAAGCTAATTCGGTTATCAGAATAATTAGATCTAAAATAGGAAACTTTTTCCTTCTGAAAAAGGCTCGACAAGAGGATTCATCTTCAATCGTCTTTCATATTAAACAATGCTAAACAATGCTTTATTGCATACATATTTATGATTGTAATGAAGCTTCATGAATTGCTTCTTTGTTGAAATATTTGTTAGAAAGAGCACCTCAAAAAACATATTCAATCACAAATTCACTAGACACGGTCTCGAAATCCTCTCAAGAGTTTGTCGCAGCCTCGGAACCTCCAGACACGGATCGCGTTTGATTTACCGAGGTCGGCGATGCAACACTGGCCGTTCTTCTTGACCAGGACGTTCTTGCTCTTGAGATCCCGGTGGGCGATGGCGGGCTTGCCCTGGGTTCCGAAGATCTCCACGTGCAGGTGCGCCAGGCCGCTGGCGATGGAAAGCGCCATGCGGAGGCAGCTGCACGCGTCCAGGGTGCTCAGCTGCAGGTAGTCGTACAGGGAGCCCATCTCGTGGTAGTGAGTGATGAGCCACAGCTGCGTGCTGGAGTTCCTGGAGGTCATGTCGGAGGCGATGAAGCCTGGGGTGAGAACACCGAAATGGTTAAGACACGCGCGCGATGCGAATGGATGTGCAACATGCTGCAGACGGGCAGAGAGGTAGGGAGAAAAAAAAAACACAATTTTTCTCAAAATGATTCATCCTTTTATAAATACGCTATGATTTTTAATTGCTTCCATGACGATTTAAATAGCGATGTCCTGATTTGCCTTTTAGAGAGTGTTGTGACTCAATAATTACAGTCATTAAAATGGAATTATGTTAAGTCTAAACTGTAGACTCTTGTGTAACATCCAATGAGAAAATGATGCCTTTCCAAAAATAATGCTCAGTTTTAATTAACACTGCTACTGTATGTAGAAAGTTGCTTGCAGTTCTGAGGCACTTGACTTCATCACGATGTTAGCTAAACAATGTTAGTGCCTGAAAAATCTGAGAACGGTAAAAATTGTTTCCACAAATGCAAAACGTCCGAAGGAAACTCCAATTGCGTTCATCGGAGACCTACCCAGGATGTTCTCGTGTCTCAGCAGCACCGTGTTATAGATTTCCGTTTCTCGGAACCAGGATTTCTCGTCTCGGGATGAGAAGATTTTCACGGCGACGCTCTCCCCTTGCCACTGACCTCGCCATACTTCGCCGTAGCGGCCCTTGCCTGGCACGAGGCAGCAAACGGACACATTAGGACGCGAGCATTGAGATCAGTATGATGAAAAATCGGAAGGCATCGTTTCTATTCGATAAAACACAACCCGTATTAGAAAATCTTTTGCGTCGTCCCCTCACCGATCGGCTTTGGTACCGCGGCGGCCATTAAGTCGGGGAGGATACTGTGTACGGTGGGGGGAATCCCACCGCAATTGATGGACTAGTACGATATAACACAGAGGAGACGTTTTCCTTCAGCTGCTCTTTTCTAACTCTGTTACACTTCAAAGCAACAAGAAGAGTGGCCTATTTCAAAACCAACACAGGCCTTTGTTATTGTCATGAGCCATGAAATTTTGATGGCTATGGTTATGGATGAGCCTCAGGATGTAAGAAGCACACGTGGGTTTAGAATTGTATGAGTTGCGTAGTTCCTCCCGTGTGATATAGATTGAAACCTCAGGGATAAAAAATGTGAAGTTGCTGTGGGCAAAACATAGATGTAGTATTGATTTTTTTTTTTTAACAAATGTGAAGTTTCTTACGTACTTTTACTTGTGCACACGCACTTTTGTGTGTGTGTGTGTGTGTGTGTGTGTGTGTGTGTGTGTGTGTGTGTGTGTGTGTGTTGTGGGGCCCCCAACCGTGCTGAGATAAAGGTCTCATTAAAATGAATGAGCAGGGCTGCATATTCCTACGCCGAGCTAATGCCAATAACAATAGCGGCTCGGAACGGACGCTCACCCACACACTCGTTGAGAGTAATTTGTCGAGCCACCGTCCTCTGAACCAGGAAGGGCAGGCCGGAGCCGCTTCCTGAAGTGCAGGAGTGATCCAGTAGATCCTGCGGAAGACGATAAGCGAAATTAATCACGCGGAACCGAAGAGATTTTATCAAGAAATGAAAATGGATGTTGGCGAAAGTGGCATAAGGACGCCCGAGTTTTGTGAGTGAAAAGACCGCTCTCTACTGTAGACACAATAATAGCACACCCCCCTTCTTCTTTCCGAGTGTTGTGGCTACTGGACATTCCATCTAATCCCGGGGCCAAGACGCAAAACAAGATGCTACCCTGCTAAGCCTTTTGTTTTTTAACTGAGCAAGTAGAACGATGTAGCGCCCAATACCGCCAAAAGAGGGCAGTTCTGAGTCAACAGCGGAAGGGAAAACCAAAGCAGTCAATTGGGAGAGAGGAAAAAAGAAAAAGAATACAACATGGGAGGCCGACGCCTCGTATAAACAGATTTATTATAGATGAGCTGTCTGCGAGACAACTGGAATTACAAGACGGAAGATTGTGGCTGTAAAATGAAAGTGTTTATTGGCTGTAAATAATAATGGTTTGGGGGCTGGATCATGATGGAACCACAAGATATGGGTGAAATTAAATGTGACGTTCGTGTACAAGGACGTGAATCGATACATGAACACATAAGCCTGAGAGCTAATGAATAATAATGAGCAGCTTGTTCATTACAAGTTTTAAACCAAGATTAAAAATGCGATGAAGTTGTTGGCACGTCAGCAAAGTGATGTCATCGCTCGGCACAAAATGGCACATTCGGTTGCCAGTAGCGAATACTGATCAAAAAACAGCACCGGATATTCCTGGTAAACATATTTGCCTCTAAGTTCTCAGGTTTGGGGTTTGAATCTTGGCTCAAGCCTGTACAGAGTTACAACATTCCGCAAGCATGCATTAGGTTTTGCTCTAGCGGGCCGCTACTGGTCAGGAACTTGACCACTAAAACTTCTGAACTTCAATTGGGGTTTATAGTTTTTAAATATTGGCATGTGTGTGCAAAAACAGTCATTTCAATTCGATTGGTTAATTCTTGCCATATCCCCAGCACATTTTATTTGATTTTTTTTTACGACGCTTAAAAAACGTTTGCCGGCTTTGGATTTTGAGATTCATTGCCAAACGTTCGCAGGAGCCAGAACGGACGGCTCGGCTGCGCCGCGTCATAACGTGACGCGCTGTTTAGACACAGCCAATGCTCCCATTGGTCAAAGTGAACCTCCTTGAATATCTATGGGATGATGTGGGATTTAAGAGTGGAAACCTGAGAAAGAGTAATACACAAAGTATGCTCCCAAAATGAAGGCCAAGTATATTTTGCCAAGGCTACGGCCACGCTGGCTCTGCTCAAGCATGATTACAGAGTGTGCCCAAACCCAGCCGGTGAATGCGCTGGCCTGTGAGATCGCGCGACTCCACCTAAACTCTGGATCCGTTTAGCGAAACCACAAAACATAAACCGCACTGTGCAAAGACTCGCAATCTCTGGCTGAGAGAAGACATTCCGAGCGCAGACAGTAAAAATGACCCCAAGAAGCAAAACCGGCGTTTAAAGGGGCTTTCTAGCACAGAACAAAGAGTCTCTCTGAAGCAAGCATACGCAAATACAAGACGGGGGTTGTTTCGGAAAACAGCTTAGTGTATGTTTTTATCTTTTCAAATTGCTGGAATTTTGTAAACATGAGTCATTAAATGGCATGTGAAATGAGAGATTGAAAAATGAATGTTCTTTTCTTGACAAAATGAATCATCTTTTTGGTGTAATTTGGTTTTGACTGAGGTTATTCATCAGTTGGGGAGATGAGACGCTGCCTCAGTTTGTACTCCTTGTCTCTAGTCTCTCTTATTGATAATTGTGCCAGTAATATTTTTTTCCACTCACCGCCAGCGTGCTCTCCCCCACGTTGGACGCAATGAGACCGTCGATGGTTCCGTACTCGGCATCTCGAGAGGTAAGCCGCTCCATCTGGTTGTGGTGAATACGTCTGAACACCAGGATGGCGATGGCCGAGAGGATGACCAAGACCAGGACGGGCGCCACAATGACGACAGCCAACATGGTTACGCTGTAATTCGAGAGTTCGTCAGCTGCGAGGGGGAGAGGAGAAGAAAAATATTACAATGTATAAACTAACTTCAAACAGGCAATTTTAATGCTCTGACTTCTGGTCGCTCTCCCCCACTGTCGTATGGTGTTCCACAGGGTTCTTTTTGTGGCCCCTTCTGTTTTCATTTCATGGTATTTCATGTTCTACACACTCCAAGTGTGTGTTGAATCTGTGTCAATTGTGAACACGGCCGCATCCTAGTTATATGAGCGTGTCCAAACCTATGCAACTACATCATCCCAGATGTTCAATCTCAGACTGAAAGAAATAAAAAGATCAGTAGTATTATGTAAGTTATAGGTGACATTTTACTGGAAATCTTTGTTAAATGATTTTCTTGGTCTCATTCTTTTGATGACAAGACCTGGGCATTAAACACGAAGTGCAGACATTTTATATCCAATGGAAAAACCCATACCAAATAATAATTAAATAAAAACATGAAACCCACTAAGTAGGACTGAGTGCAGGGCTTTTCCACTGTATCACACCAATCCTAGTTGCATGAAGTAAGACATCAAGTGAAGATTATCTAGTGCATTATGAGTAAGACAGCAGGACACCCTAGACTGAATTTAGCTCTCTGTCTCACTCACACTCCCCAGGTGGCTTCAAGCCTCCAGATAATGTCAGCCAGCAGACAGGACGGCAGGGGGTGCACCATGACTAAGTAGTACCCCCCCCCCCCTCCCCATTTGGGTCTCCATCGTTTCTGTTCCTGAAGGGCGACATGAGCGTGACCTCACGGCAGAAGTGTCAGACAAAAGCAAGTTGCAAGTTGCACGAAAAAGACCCCCCCCCCCATTACAAAAGTAATGCAGACAAATCTTTTATCATTTCATGGACCGCTCTTCTTAAGTATTGAGTTTATCTAGACACGTACTTCTCTTTTACTGTATGTACTCATAAGGCTGCATATTCATATTATATGCGAATTATGAATTATGATAATATAGTTAATGAATTCCCCAGATAAAAATTTTCCATTCCTTTATTTAAACAAAGACAGACATTCTAAATCGCCTGTGCAAAAAACACAAGAGTAAAATCAATTATTATATTTTGATATAACATGAAGATAATGAATGCTTTCATTGAGGTCTGTAAAAATGTGAAAATATTTACTGTTTTTAATGATTTCAATGAATATTTCATTATAAAAAGTTGCTGATTGCACCTCTGTTTGTATGCTTTGTATGTATTACTGTGCCAAGGAATTTTTTAAAGGTTCTTAATAATATACTAAGCAAATAATAGGTGCAAAGGAATATCAACATGTGCTCTAATAATTTTACATTTTAACTGTGCAGTTGTAAAACCTTGTCACTCAAAAAAGGTGGGCCTGTAAAAAAAAAAAAAAAGACTGACTAGCAGAGAAACGGTACCTTTGACAGGAAGCTGCACAGTGCTGTTCAGGTTGCACAAGTGCCCGAAGCAGCATTCCACAATCTGGTCTCTGGAAGGCGGGGTCTTGCAGGTCATGGTTCTCTGCTCGTAGACATTAAAGCAACCTTTCTGATACATCAGAGAGCCGCCGTTGACGGTCAGGGAGGAGAAACACTGGCTTCCCATGCAGCGATTCCCCGTGGCGCACGAGCTGCCCTCGCACACGCACTCGTGCTTCTCTTTGACAAGGGGCTTCACTTCCTCTGTAAAAGATTCATGGGGGGAGAACCGTTAGCCACATCACCTGCACCATATAATGAAATGAGCGCTACGCAAAATATAATGCTTGCTTTTGACGGACACATGGAGAAATATGAATTTTAATGGTGAAGAGTGCAGTAGACACTGACTAAAACTAGAGTGCTAAAATCTTGGATTAGTATCGCCTCCATGAGAAAGCAATTATTTAGGTTTTTCGTCTGATATATTTGAATGGTTTTCTAATGAAAATTAAATTCTGAAGCTGACTGTAAGCAGGCACTTAAAATTGGCACAGTTGAAGCTAAGAAATGACAACCGCTCAACTAGAAATCCCCCAAGTCACATGCTTCAAGACGGCTAAACAAAGAAAGCAAGGAAGGAACAAATTCGCTTCGACAAGAAAATAATAGATACGTGTTTTCGCTTAGTGTGTTAACCTTTCAAGACAACGCTCAAGGGTAGAGTAACCGTTGACTGGATATACATTTTCCAACTTTTTGTATGTGGGGCGTATTTGGGGGCCAGATTTAAGACTTGAGCGGGCCATATGCTGTATGTATGCCATACTTTGCCTGCCCACAAACGCCCTCCCCCTTCCCTCCCCGTAAATTTTGATTAGGGCGTGAATGTTTTTTTGTTTTGTTGAATACGTTCCCCGTGATTGGCTGGCGACAAGATAAACGCTACAGAAAATGCGCGAGCGGTCGTTTTGGAGCGCATGTATACGGCATCCCATCATTTTTTCTTGGGTGACGGTGCTCGACACCGCTTTGGTCGCGTTGCGTACGCAGGCACCTTTCCCCAGAGCTCGCACGGTGACGTTCATGTTACACAGATGGCCCTGGCAGCACTTGACGACGTGGGCCTGCGAGGGCGGCGCGGCGCAGGTGGCTCGGCCCACGTCGTCGTCCCACAGGCAGCCCTTCTGTTGGACGGCCTCGCCGTCCATCACCTTCAGGGAGGAAAAACAATGTTGGCCGGCGCAGCGCCCGTGGGGCTGGCAGGCGGCGCCCTCGCACACGCACTCCTGCTCTCTGAGGACCGGTCTGCCGGCATCTGATGGGCACAGGTGCAGATAACGGGGGAGCCGTTAGTAAAATAGTATTACTCTCCCATTATCGTAACTGGCATTCAATTACACGGGAAAAGGGATCAAAGATTTTTGCAGGGTCTTGTTTTCTATTTAAAACCTGAACGCCCACTTCTGTTATGTCAACAGTGAATTCTCGCCTATTCGCTATTCGCAAGTCTATCCGGTTACGTTTCTCTTAGGGAACCTCACCCATTTGTACGCCCCCCCCCCCCAAAAAAAAAAAAAAAAAAACGAGTTTGTGTCAAGGAAGCATGTTGAAGCGATAAAAGTCCGGTGAACTGGGTGAACAACGTCATTGAATGTTGGGGGAGGAGCTACAATTAGCCTGGAGTATTACTGTATATATACTATAACTTGTTTTAAGGTTAACTTGTCCTTTCGCATCTAACTTAATTTGTTTGCATGTTGGGGGTGGAGGTAAAATGTTTAGATTTTATTTCTTTGTCTTGTGTTGTAATGTGTCAATGTGTTTAAAAAAAAAAAAAGGTCTGCCTCTATAAATCGGTACCTTTAACATGCTGCTGCAGAGACACGTTCTCGTTGCACAGATCTCCGCGGCAGCACTCAACCACCAGCTCGGGGGTCAGTGGCGTAACGCACTTTCCAACTTGATTACCCAGAATGCATCCCTTCTGAAGCTCCCAAGTCCCATTCAGCAAGGAGAGGGAGGTGAAGCATCGCAGGCCCAAACAGCGGTCGCCGCCGCTGCACGACGACCCGTGGCACAAGCATTGGAAACGCCCGGCGTCACCCTCAGCTGTACGGGCGACAGACATTTTATCGCCTTTGGTCGGCATTGACAGAAAAACAGCGTTTTCACCGCGTCGGAAATGTGCGCACCGCTGCGGTTGTCGAAAATAACTGCGAGACGGCGGATTAGACAGACAGAGGAGGGTGCGGGGAAGGGGAGACGCGGTTGAATGATCAGTCTGTGCATGCAAGCTGCTCGAAGGGGACTCAGACAGACACGGAGGCTGAGACTGTGTTTTGACTGAAAAGCCAGCATCTATAGTTAGCCAGGGAGCTGAATTCAAGTAGATAATGCCTGTTAATCTTTGGAGAAGCACCCTCCAGCCTTTTTACATCTGATGTGGAAAGCTATCAAGAGGAGATGGGGCATCCTTACCTTCTAAGCTTGTGCAGGGAGGGGCCAAAATGATCAACATTAAAAAAAACATCTGGCCGGTTGTCATTGTAGACCTGGATGAGGGGAGGGAGGGGGGTTGTGGAGGTAGATAAAGACAACCTTTAGTGCTTTCCAAAATACACAGCATAGGCACATTTTCAGAGGCCGCCATAGGGAGAAACTCAAACCCACAACAAACAGCGTCATTTTGCAGCAGGACACATTTTCAGCAAGAGTCAGAACCAAGTTTAAAAAATGTAAAGTGGGACTGGTGCCTCGCTGTTGTCCTGGCAACAAGGCATGAGTGGCAAGCAATGGGGAGACTGGTGCTCTCTTATTGGCTGCCTGCGTCCGTGCGCGAGTGTGTGCGCGTGTGTTGGAGGGACGGGCTGCTTGGCACTGGGTAGGGTGCGGTTGAGGGGGGCGACAGACGTTAAAGGAGGCGGCGGCGAGCACTGTGGGGAGAATTAGCGTGGGTGCCCAAATAGTGTCCTCTTTGGAGGGCTGCAGACTGTCTAATCCTTCAATTTTTAATGCGGCTGTCGTCACGTCCACAGACGACGGGCGGGCACTTGTTTGTTTCCTCTTCCGCTAACCTTTCTCACAAACGTTTGTGTGATGACACCATAGCTTGAAATGCGCCAACTTTAAACAATATGTGCACCCCCACCACCACCCTACATTGTCCCATTCTGCCAGACATAAATGATTAAGCGCTAATGTTAACATTAGCTTATCAACATTGTTTGTGTGGCCCACTCACGCCGGCCGCATGCTGCGCCTTTAATCGGAGTACAAAACAGGGATAATCGGTCTGACTGGGGGAGAAGGGGTGGCGGCGGTGGCCTCAATGGGCGGTGTAAAGCGAGGTATAGCCAGGGGGCAACCGGGGGACAGTGGGTCAGAGGAGGGGCAGGGAATCGGGGCCGGTGTGGGCGGCCGCCACACGGGGAAGTGGGACAAAGAGGTGTCTGGTGACAGTGCCCATAGGGTGTGTGGGTGTGTGTGTGTGGTTGGGGTGGGGTGGGGGCAGCTTCCGGACCGACAGATGCGATGATTGCAATCATGATCATGAATATTTGCAGGGTCTCAAACCATGCTGAAAAAAATATCGATTTATTGTTATATGTTGCGCTGCTTCTGAATATTCTTTTCTTGGTTTGCTGCATTTTTTTAAGATTTCTGTGGTGGCCGCCAGTATGCAAGGGTATTATTCCACAATGCGGGAGAGGGGTGTGAAATATCACGCTCGACACTGTCTGGCAAGTGTTTTGTATGGCACAACGGGCGATGGCATCGGGTGGATTTACACCGCATGTCTGGGGTGAACCAATTGCAATATTCTGCTCTTAAGTGTCGGAATTGGGATGTTAGAACTATGGATGCATATACAACAGTGACGTATTAAAACCAAAAATGTCAATACACTAAGAAACAAAACTGTCACCATAGATTTTTTTTAAAACTACAAGACCAGTAAAAACGAATCTTTGACATCTCCAAAAACAAAATAAAGACAAATAAAGAGGCTGGGTCTTAAGAGGATATAGCTATATTCTCAATTTAATATTAGGGCAACTTTTCAGTGAGCCTACTGACGCATATTACTCTTGAATAACAAATACCAATGTTGACTCACTCCCAACTGGTACATCTATAACTCACCTCACGCAGCTAACTGAACAGAGCGCCACAGGCATCCTTTTAATGGCCTCGATTAGTGCAAGTCAATGATTTGCTGTGCGTTTGGTTTACATTTACAGATGGGGGGGGGGGGCATTCAGAATGAGCGCAATGGTTGGCTCTACGCATTATCTTTTGTTAAAGACCCATTGTTGAGAACATGCCAAAGCGACGGACTATTTGAGCACACGTGGGGGTTGTTTTAAATTATGCCACTCATACGGCATTAGGACCAAAATTAGGTACTACAAACACAGAGCAGAGCTATCGGGTTACATGGTTATATTTTATCGGGTAAGCTGGTTGATATTTGAAACCTCCGAGGATTTGGAGAAAGCAACATTTTGGTGTTGCACGTGTGTACAGAGACGTGGGTTATTGTGTTCTCTGGTGAAGTTGAGTTAAAGGAAGTGACATGGAGCCACGGGTGTGCTCTTATAGCCTTGTCACACTTTGCATCTTATATCCGATCCGTCTTTATCGACATGTAGTATGCACATAATAAGTGCAAAACCTGCAGCAATATGAAGCGGTGACTGAAAACGTCTGTTTACCGCTGTTGAAGAATCACGCAAGACAATTGGACGCTTTTTCGAAAAGAAAATGTGATTATGGCGATTCAATTTGACAAAAGAAAGGACAAAAGACAGACAGGCAAATATGCCCTATTCGGATTCAACACCTTTGTCTCAATTCTTGGCTATACATCTCCCTGAGGGCCAAGTATTTAATCGAATAAATCGATATTGCCCTCGATTTTGCCCACTTCGCGGCTTCCATTTACGAAGGAATAAAACCACTGTTAAGTCAGTCATTTTGAATTGGTTGTGTTTTGCAGACAAAGGCTGACATAAAATTTAAAGACTGTAGAAAATAAAGGAAAACTCCCGCTAAGAGACAATTTTAGAATTACGCATGCAACAGGAGTGCGATATGCTGGGTTGTTTACAGATTCAATACTAGAAGGAACATCTTTTTTCATATTACAATAATCAATTAACCAACAAATAATCAATTACCATAATCACTAATTATTTTTGGGTTAACAAATGCTTCGAGAAAGAAAATTTTGACTGCAAATGTTCAGATTTCTTTAGTCCTCTATGAAATCATACTTACTATCATTGAGAGGATGAAAAACATTTGTGAACATTTGCTTTCACTTCAACAATGACACGTTGCAGCCCAAACCAGCAACCGAATCATTATAAAAAAAAGTGTTTTTTGCAAGTGTCTAATAAGACACTTTTCGGTACAGCTCAAATTGCACATTCCAAAAGAAGCGGTAGTATAGGCACTGCATAACAGGAACAGCTGACACACACTTTTACTTAAGGGGTGTTGAGAATGTTTGCTTTGACTCGTCTTGAGCACTTAGAGGAGGAATACGAAGGTATTTCGGCATCCATGTACCTACTGAAAAACTCAAGTTTTCAAAGTGGTGGCACATCAAGGAGATAGAAACTTGTTAATACTTAAAAATGCTTCTATAATAAAAAGAGACCACTGCATAGGAGAGGCATTCGGTCGACTGTGATGACTTCATGATTTCTTTCGCGTTGAGATCAAAAGTCACAAACTAAAAATGTTTTCAGCTTACAAATGAAAGTTTGAAAAAGATGCTTGGTTATGCATTCAGGTGGAAAAGATGGTGGAAATGACAAAGCGCGCAATGTCTGACGAGCAATGGTGTTGCAGTGAGGTTGAGGAGGGAGTGAAGTAAGGAGGGGGTGGTGGTGGGGGGGGGGAGAGGATGGGACGCCCTACAGGAGCTGCTGAGTCATCATGCTGGCAAAAAAAAAAAAAAAAAAAAGAAGGGGGGAGACGGCAGGCGCAATCTGCGTCTGAGCTGGCAGCCTGGCACAGTTACCATGGCACAAATAGCCCGGCCAGCAAGACAACTGCAGCAAACTGCGGTCGGGCGATGCAAGCGGCGGCCAGAAACCGTACCGCCGCGCGAACCTTGAGCGTCAGGCTGACGGGCTTCTCAGTGCACAGATGGCGGTTTGAGGGCGTCATCCAGAAACGGGGGTTAAAACGAGAGAAGATAACAAATGATCAGCGTGATCCGAAGACCTATTTAAGACTGTCCTTCCGGGCAGGACCATCTAGGTCACCTCTCGTCACCAGTGCAAGCGGATACTGTTGTGGCGCTTGCTTTTTTGGCTCTGGGCCGCGGTACAACGTAATGAGAACTCAGCACTCCTGTGAGGTCGCCGCTTGGCGACACAGCGCGGGAACAGTTGCTCGCTCACATTGCGGCAAACGTTGTCAACGTTTGGTTCTGAGCGGCCCGTTGTTTAGCGCCTTACAAATGGAACTTCTGTCTCAAGCAGACAAAAATAGAAGTCGCTGTTCCTCGGTACATTGATTTTAAGTGCGGCAAAACAATCTGTTCCATCGCGCTTGTCAAGCTGCTCTCGGTTCGAATTTCGAAACAATTTTCACATCGGGAAATGTATGAATCAGTTGTAACCCTTATTTATATATGAATAAATAAACATACGAGCAACACTAACAGCAATTTGTGTAACAATTCAAATTGTACAAACCACAACAGGCTCTAACCGAGGTTTCATTTCAGTTAGCGAAACAGATTTTCGTATTATATTACCGGACATTAATTCAGGATTAGGTGTTAGTTGACCCCGTCGAACCCTTATCTAATGACAACATTTGGCCTCCACAGAGTATGCGCGTGTGTACGAGCGCGACTAAAGAAGTAAAGAAAAGCTCCTGAACCTTTGGAAAGTCACCTCCCTCAACGAGGGCCTCATCAAACAGCGGAAAAAAAGCCTACTTCTGCGGGCCCCTGGAAAAGCTTCTGGAATATGCCCGCTCGATCCGAGGCTTTACAGTATCTTAGCAGCTACCTCGTTTTCACAACCTGCGGAATGTCAGCGTATGAATTTTCCATCCCGCTCGTGTCCAGTTTACATTGGCCGCGGCGAAAGCAACTCAAAACGCGACGGTAAACCTTTTCAGTGGGAATACAACTCCGCGAAGTCGTTGAGACGGACGGGAAAGGTTATACGGCGCGGTGATTAAGACGCCGTTAACGAGCGGTCTCCGGCTATGGTCGCCATGGCGGTTCGACTTTTCACACAGCCATCAAAACATTTTCAATTGCCAATTCAAACACGCTCTTTACGGCCCTTCGCAATCTTGGCCGAGGCAGGAATGCGCAAACACTCCAAGGGCGCATCTCACGGAGCTCCTTGGCCTGAAGCGCCGCTCTTCTCAAAAGCAAAGCTTGCCTTGATTTGTGTCCCAGTGCGACCTTTTGGCAGAACGTCTTCTTGTCAAAGAGGCAAACAGAAGCGAAAGACCAGAGAAGTGTGAAAGCCGGGGGGAATAATTAGTCTCGATGGAGTGGAAAGAAACTCGAGCGGGCCGAGGGACTTTCCTGTGCGACCCAGTCGCCAACCCCTTGACCGGCGCGTTGATGACCGTCCGCTCGACAAACAAGTGTGCAACAAAACAATAAAAGTGTCAAGAGCGCAACATTGCGCAGCACACCTCGGAGCCCAAGCTCTGCTTTTATGGCCCGGAATTCCCAAGACTTTCAAAGCTGAAAGCCCACTAGGTCATTGTACCTCTAGAATTACTACAGCTTGTCACCACATCTAAAGCTTTTACTGCTCGTGTTTACTTTGAATTCTGACCCTTGACTTTCTCATGCTAGTAACGCACTGAATAGACTGCGGTCAAACAGTTAGCTGAAGACTCTTGCTTTGTAGGAGTTCTAATAAAGTTGTTGAACCATAAGCAAGAGATGATTACAAGCTCAGTTAAGTAATATGAATATATAGCACGGACGGCAAACCAATTTCGAGGATGCTATAAGAACGTATTTTGAAATTAGAGATGGGCGAGTACGGATAACAAGTATTTTGAGGTACTGGTACTTATGATGGCAGTCTTATCAAATAAGTAATCTGATCTAATAAGTAAACATGAGCGCTCTGATTTCTTGGCCCGTCAACGTAATCAGGGATGCAAGACAAAGACGTACACGTGCCTCCTAAAAGCCGAGCGGCAGGATGAGCGCAGTGAAGCGAGTGAATAACTGGTACAATGTGTATTCCGGAGCGTCTCCGGCGCAGACGAGAGGAGCCGAAGGCACTGCGGATCCATGTTGGAGTGCTTCTGTGCAGACGGTCTCCACTCATCCCCCTTCCCCCTCGTCGCTGCCGCTCTTCATCCACACTTAAAAACAGAAAGAAAAAGAGGCGATCAATAAGCCCGTGTGGAGCCACCAGCAGAGAAGAGGGACGGATAGTCAAACAAGACTAGACCGGGGAGGAAGACTCTCTTTATCTCTTTCGCCCCTCCTTTCAACTTTCATTGTCACTGCGGCACTATGAGTTCCAGACAGTGTGTCCTGATGTAATGTGTTTGGGCTAAAATTATACCGAAAAAGGGGGATTTTTGGCTTAAAAATAACACAGGACAGAAGGCTTCTTTTGTAGAGGAAGGAAAAAAAAAAAGAAAAGGTAGACGCTGTGGCCAATTCAACCCACATGCTGCGTTCCTCATCTAATGCCAGCCGGCATCAATGCGAAGCAAACTTTCTGCAAAGTCAGCATATAGTGTAGATCCAAACACACGCAGAATGTAAATACTGTGTATGCGCACAGCCAGCCAGAAGCATGCGAGGCTTGAAATAAATAAGGTTTTATTAGAGGCCTCCTTATCCTACACATTGCCTAGACACCCCCTCTTCCACTTCCTCCGCCGACATGGAAGAGTGATGAGCTCCAGACTCTTGCTCAGACTTGAAGTCTATCTTGGTCTCATAACTGCGGTTCTCTTTTTAATGACAGACTCTGTAACCTGATTCCACACACGCACGCACGCACACAAGTATGTGCACACACTAATAGGGTGAAAGAAACTCATCTTGGCATTTTGACTTGTGCGTGCGCGCGCGCACACACACACACACACACACACACACACACAACATAGTGGGCCTTGCAAACGTGGACAGACAAGGTATAAACACACCCAGACAGACACACCTCTAGACACAAACACTCACAAAAACAGATAGGTACACACACTGCAGCGGGCACACACATGCTAATGGGATGTAAAAAACAAAAAGAAAAGAATAAAGGTGACTCACACAAACAAATATAGAAACCATAAAGGTGGGTCACACCTACGTTCAAAGACGGGAACACACACACAACGACATTCATAAAAACACGCTTACATACATAATGTACAGACAGATATACACTCCTCATCATTTGAATCAGGTGTTTTTGAAATAGAAAAAATAAAAATATGCAGGACACTGGCCCTCGAGGAGTAAAGTTTGACACCTATGGATTCAAGTTCTCTGCAACATTGACTGTGATTTACAGGAGTTATTGGCTTGTTAGGTAACGTTTAAAAAAAAATTGGAAAAAACGTTCATAACGATTTCCCAAAACAAAGGCCATCGTTTGTCATAGTTGGACTAATCACAATGACAGTCTGCTTTAGAAGGAGGATTACCGAAATCCGACTATTTCTAAGTCTTGGAAGGCTGCCATCAGGACAATTTTCAATTTAAAACTGGATTTAAATGATTATTCACTCACCGAAATCGTTCTGCTTGATTTAAAAATCGATTTGTTCTCGATTAATCAATTATTTATTATACCTCTATCAACCACAAGAAATATGTCTACAATGTTGGGCCACACAAACATAGATAACAAAATGACAAATAATGGTGTGAAAGAATGGGGTTCATCTACAATGTATACAAAAAAATGTTCACATAATAAAAGAAGGCCACACAAAAAAAGCAACACACACACACACACAAAACACAGAAGTCCAAACCCACTACTCGCTGGTTTGTGGATCAAGCCACTTCACTTGGATTTAGGTTCCTATTCGAAACTGCACGCTTCTTGCGACAGTGCAGTTACTCTGCAAATTCAAACACAAACTCCGCCTACCGCTAACATCAACAAACTTGAATCATTTGCACTATAATGCACGGCTTGTAAACAAACACTTAGAACAAAATATGAAAGAAAAAAAAACAGCTGACATCACCAGGACTGGCCTCAATTAGGAAACCAGCACACTCCATTTCCACTCAATTTAAGACAATCAACTCCACAGCAAACAACATTTTCTAAACGAGATCCCCACAAAAACAACCCTCATCTCTAGAGTCCGGGTACCTGTCGGACTGGTCGGTATCCCTGCCCGGCCTGTCAGACATCCCGCTATCAGACTAGCATCAGTTCGCGCTCCGAGCCGGCGACCGGCAGACTATGAAATTGTTGTCGGTAGATCATCCGCAAACCAAAATAGTCGCAAGCTGCTCTGCATGGGCAGATCAGGAGGTGGGAGAATTTTTTTTTCCACCATCAAAACAAAATGCTGATTTCATGGGCAAACAATGGCAATATTTCGAGGGAGACCGCAGGAGGAGGGTGAGATGAAGGCCACCAGGCTGCGACGTTATTCATATATCTGGCCTTTTGTTACTGCATTTATCTTTGATGTGGTGCATATTTGCATAACAACTACAATTTGGACTATTAAAAATCTTCCGCATCTTACATAGAAAAAAAGAAAACACATCTCAAGTGTTAGAACTTCTGACCAATGATCTCATTCAGTGTTAAGCTTTATTTGTCAACCACTATTTCACTTGTAAATAGAATCAAAGGAAGCAGTCAAACCACGACACGTTGACCACACTAAGTCGAATGAGATACTGACAATGATAAAGCAAGAACTGTTAGAACAAAATTAGAACACATTTTCCTTGCATTAAACTTATTAAAATGAGTTTGCTGTGAATAAAGCTCTCCTAAGCTAATGTTAAATGTGTTTTACCCTCATGTCGGTTCAGCAAATGTGCACCTCCAACTGGCAAACTTGGAACTTAAACTGGCCAGGTGCAAGAAATGTTTCAGACGAACGTGTCAACAGCTACTTGCGCAGTGGCAAGTGGAAGACATGCCCAAGATTGCTGATTCCATTTTGTCCCTTAAGTATAGCTTTCACCTGGCGATATGGAGCTCGAGTGTCTGGTCCGCACCGTTTGGCAAAGGCTTTACACACTACATCAGATGCGTAATCAAGTACCAACACAATCGAGTAATCCCCAGACCTACTTGATTAATGTGTTTGTCTGGTGGGGGAATTGGGGCGCTTTGCACATAGGAAGGGGTGCGGGCGGGGGGGTGACACATTGATGCTAGCGGTCGATTGGAGCACTTGGGTGTGAGACATTCGCACGTCTTTTAATCAGCGCAATTATCTGGGAACGGTTACAGCTCGATTCAACACCTCTCTAATGAAGTCGTCGTTAGCAGGTCTATGTGTCAAACCAGGATTCCCCAAACTTTATTAGCTGAGGATTGATATTAGAAAATTTGGTTCCTTCCCACTTTGTGACAGCTAGAATGTGAGCATTTTTGAATTTTAGGTTTATTTTTGTGCCCCGTCATTGCCTAGCGACCAGACCGGTGTGTAGTCCTTCGCAACCAGCAAGCCATGATGAAAACATAAGATTTTATGTAGGACTGAAATTTATGATAACAACCTGTTTTTCCAAATAACCAGATGAACACTTTCCTTTCCAGCTCAGTTAAAAAGGACCGTTGACATCTACAGCCGTTAATGGCCGTCAATGTGTTGCAAAAGGTTTCCGTCCCTTTATTCAGAAGAGGACATTATTTCAAATTGACAATGCAAAAACAAAATGCACAAATATAAATTGATTATGATTCAGTTACAGTTTTGCTTTGCAAACCGTCAGAAAACAGGCGGTCAGCTTTCATGTAGGACAACAGAAATTTGAAAGCTGGTGAAATACTTATGGCCAAAATAAACCGTTTAGGGCCAAACACTGTGGAAAAGCTTTTATGTCCAAATACAAACCAGTAACAAATAATCCTTACAACACTTTTTATTTTGTTCACATAAACACAAGCGCATTCATGTCATTTTCTTAACATTTATGCAGTATTTTCTCAAATTCTATGTTCTTTACACAAAAGCATTTCGCCCCAAAAAAACAAACAAGAAAAAACAAATGAAAGAAGACACTAGGGTGCTGAAATTTCATTCAGATGGTGACATCAAAGTTCAACATGGCACGCACACTTACTTATCACACTACTAAGTGTGTGCCATTGCTTGGTTAAAATACTGCAAAGAATCATGCGGAAGATAAGGACTCAAAAATGGTAAAAATACTACACAAGCATTAAACAAATAGCCATGTAATTCTTCTTCTGGAGCACTTGGTGCAATAGAGAAAACGAAGCAGCAATGCAGATTTAAAGCATGTGCAAACTAATTGAAACTAATTGCTCCCCCCGTATTTTCCCTTTAATGCCTCATCAACGGATTGTCTCTGTTCCATGTCATTGCACCTTGCGCTGCAATGACAACAACAACATTCTGAAGATTAAATGAGTACAATTATTTATCACAATTTGGGCTTAAATTTGAGAAATTCTCCCTGCTCTGGTTACAATTTCGTATCTGTATTAGAAATCCGGCTCCGTGCAAAGTAAATACAACGTGCTTTGACACGTTACCGGTTTGAATCCCGATTTTACTAAGTGCTGAAAAACAATGGCAGATCTAGTGTAAACCCTTTCATTCCTCCCTCCTCCACCCTTTGCAGGACTGTGTGATCGAGGTTTAAAAAAAAAAAGTGCTCAGCGTGGGATGATGACACACACATCCACCATCACAGAGAAACGACCCTACTAGCGAAAACTGTTTGCATGACAATGCACTCGCGAGTCGCAACTTGTTGCCAACTTTAAGAAGCTGCATTACGGAATACGAGACCGAGAAATGGAAGCAGACTTAGTTGGGATTTTCTAAGTTGGGTCGCTTCAGGCGTTCATTCATATATATGGAAAAAAACATGCCGAGCGCATACGTGACAACAAGCTTCGTGTTTTTACAGGCTTTCTTGAAGAGAAAAAAGGCTACTATCTTGAAGGTCCCTTTTTGCAAAACTTCCCACCCACATACATACACACGGGGGAGAAAAATAATGTCGTTACGTCATTGAGAGACTCACCTTGTTTGGAGTTTCGTCTCAAAGTGCTTCAAAAGGGGGTCGTCGAATGGACCGAGGCGTCCATCTCCCGGAGTCGTTCAGCGACAATAGCCAGTCTGTTCGCCCGAGTCCGAGACGCTGCGGCGGCTACGCGGCGCCAACATTCCCCCTCCCCTACCTCCTCGCCCGCTCGCTCCGGCTTCGTCAAATTCACTTTTCACCTCGCCTTTCCAGTGCGGAAGAGAAAACCTACGGACATTGTTTTTTTTGTTGTTTTTTTTTTTTTAACCGAGGTTTGTCTCTTACGTAGCAGCCGTCTGGACTTCTCAAGTCACACTGAACGAAGGCGGCAGGGGGGGAAGGGGGGAAGGAGGAGGCGGGAGGAGGAGGAAGACAGGACGGGGAACACAGTAGTAAGCAAGAGTGACTCAAGCAGGAAGTTTGTTAAAGACTCGGTTACCCATGATGCACAGCAATAAAGCACATACAACTTCCTGTAAACTCTTCAAAGTAATTAAAATGATTTGTGTCGGAAACAGTTTCGAAATAAAACTAAATCGCCAAGGCCAAACTAAGTAATTTAAAATAAAACAATTAAATAATGTGCACTTCGTTTGTTGACAAATGATACTGTGTAACATTATGTAGGCAGAAAATGGATGACCTACAGTTACGTGGACGAGCTAGCGAGAGAACCTAAACTGCAGGTATAAAATGGGAATTCGAGTAGAATAAACATGTGTTCACCAGAGGGCGCTGTTGTATTTAATCGTATGGAAGCGCTCCCACGCTTGAGAGCATACGCAACGTTACAAAATACATATATTAATTTTTTTATTTTTTTTTTATAACCGTTTCTGTTTCTAATTATTGTAATGCTTATGGGCAAAAATTTTGAAACGACTACACATTTTTGCACTGCAATTTTGTGTTACTGTACACTGATTAAAAAAAAAAGAAAAAAGAAAAACGTATACTGGATCAAATAATTGCCCAGGCACATGGATTTAATTGTGAACGTCATGTTTTGTGCTCTTCTTTTATACTGTATAACCTTGTGGCCTTGTGCAGACAACCAGACAAAAGGCCCCACTTTGAAGCTAGATTTTGTTTGCTTGTGCTCACAGCTGATCTTTGCCGTGTACCTTTTCGAAAATGTCACTGACCCGTCAAAAACCCCAAATAAACCCCAAACTAAAACACTTATGACACAAAACTGTACAGATGAAGGGCAAAGAGCACGCACATCCATGGTGCTGCCGTCATTAGATGCACTGGAAAAATAAAAAGTGGTCAAAGTGCCAGACATTGAAAACAAAAATAAGATGGCCGGCATGAGAGGTGAAATCAATGCCGACCCATTTGTGGCACCAATCAATTTCTTGGAGCAAATGAGAAGAAACTGTGAATGATCTGAAAATACCATTTGGGCCTCATCTAATTAAATTGGAGGTGTTGGTTAAGGCTAAAACTGTCCAGCAAACACAGTTTTTATTTAACTACTCTCAAAAATCATTGACTGATGTGAACGTTTGGGGCTGCTTTGCATCTTCAGGGACTTTGATTGCTACATCGCTACATACAATTTCTGGTATATTTTTATACCGTGGTGAAAAAAATGCAAACATGTATCTGTGTTTGAGCAGTTGAGAAGTGTCATGACAATTGTGTTGACTTGTCAACAAAAGAAGCAAATGTTTAAAGTACATATTGACTTTGCCCTTTTGCTAATCAGGAGCCAGAGTTGTGTAAAGTTCAAATTCAATGTCCGAAAAAGAGGAACTGGTTAATCTATAAAAAGCAAGCTGGCCTGGTGATTAGACAGTGACTTGGAATGTTTCTGACGAAATCAAAAACAAATGTTTATCTCGAGCTGTGCTGTACCTGTGACACTTTTTCCTCATACCGCCATAATAGTTTGGTAAAACAACATAATCCAATCCGAAAAAGGGGAAATGCACATTCGGAATCAAGGTGGAGCATCTCAATAAAGCTCCAGTTTGGGGTTCCACTCAAATGTTCTCAAATTCGATATCGAAATTAGACAAGAAACAAGTCCTTGAGTAATGTGAATACCCGTTTTATTTAGTGTACGTTGTCTAAAAACATCATCAATGCCTTGCCATACTTTCAAAGTCATCCCGACAGCGTCGCAGTGTAACAGTTCACCTGACCCACCACCGACGTCCATAATAAACTCAAGTTTAATTGCGAAATTGAGCTAAATAATGTAAATTAAAAAAACTTTGGGAACTCATTGGATTACTTCTGAAAGGCAGTTTTGACTCAACTGACATCGTCCCCATTACGACTGATCACTTTTTAATGAACCAGATCTACGCAAATGTGCTTTGACGTCACTCCTGTTTGTGTAAAATCGAGTTTCTTCAGAGTACATTCATCTGCCACCACGCAGTTTAAATAATAACTCAGATTTGCTCCCCGTGCAGGATTTTTGAAGTCCATATTGCTCAGCTTACTCAAACAATCATGAGACGTGAACAACAAATGCAACGTTAAGGTTTCCTCTCTTCAAAGTGATCAAAATGTTCTATTGAGTCACAATAACACGCACTTGGGTCTGGTTACATGCTGTGCATGTTGACATAATATAGGCCGTCATTCTGTTGACAAGCCCGGGTCAAAAGGTTATCTGAATGTTCCCCCGTAGAAATAAAATGTCCTAACGCATTCGTTCTCTTCCAGCAATTTCCGAGGGCACGCACGCACGAGAATAATGATTTCCCAGTTGATCGAAACCAAAGCTGGGTTGATGTTTTTGTGAGCTCGTGAATGCTACTCCTCTCCTGCCCGGCCAATCAGCAGCGAGCTGACAGGTCACGACTATATCAACTCTCGTTTCGGACACAAAAAATTTACTTGAGACGTTAGCGGCCGCCGCGATATTTTCGAAAACTTTAGTTTGATTTTTTTGTACTCATGGCACCCATTCTACTGAACTCCATGGGGAACGACCACAGCGAATATATTAAGTAAGTATTTTTCAGTTTGCATACTGCATTTAAAAAAAAAAATCTGATGACATTGCTATTGTATATGCTTTGAAGTGCTTTCATTTGTTGTCATAGCAACATGAAATGTAAGAATACCATTAAAAAAATCAACAAAATCTTAAGGCGTCATGTTGGAAAACACTGGATGTTTGCTCTTTTGGTTTATGGCAGGAATTTAAAATGACAGAGTTGTAGAGATTTTGTCCAACGGCTATCAAATTTGAACCGTGGGTACCAAACAATTGGACAAAGCCAAATCGAGAAATCTTTGAGGTTATGCCATTGTGTATGGGTGGAGAAAGTTGTGGACTGAGCGTCAAAATTCCGCTCTCACAACATTTACTGTAAGCGCGTCCCCTATTGGTTTCATATGAAAAAATTCCCAACATTGACTTTAACTCAATTCAGTGAACTAACATGTATTTTTTTTTTCTTTTTTAGACAACAGGTCCAGGTAAAAAATCCGTACTTGGAAACCCTGGACGAGGATATTCTCTACCACTTCAGTTTGAGTACTAAGTCTCACAACCTGCCAGAGATGTTTGGTGACATTAAGGTAGTAGAGTGTACCCCCTGCCCCTCCACCCAAAAAAAAAAAACCCACACACTCCAGCAGAAGATTGCAGACTGAAAGTGGTGCGATAACTTCTCTTCCAGTTCGTATGCGTTGGAGGCAGCCCCAATCGAATGAAGGCCTTCGCTCAGTTCATTCATCGGGAACTGAAACTGCCTGGTAACCCTGCGGAAGTCCAGGATATTTGCGAGGGAACTGACCGCTACTGCATGTATAAAGTGGGACCGGTGCTGTCAATAAGTGTAAGTGACAGAAAATGGATGTCAAATCACAGTTGTTTAAAAAAAAAACATCACTTAGGGACTCGATTTTGAAGGTATGTCCTCCAAAGATACCGCATTTCATGTTTCACTTATCATATGTTTGTCAACAGAGATGTTAGCATGTGCCAGGGCTTTCTAGAAGTCCTCGTTCTTATGTAATTGCACACTTAATTTCCTTAGCTGAAAATTTGACAAAGTTAAAGCTACTCGAATGTCGCTAAATTCAAATCCCCAGTTTAGAGAAAAACCTTCTTTTGTACGTTCGTTTTTCAATGGTGTGCATGGTCTTCCCATCCTTTATTTTCATACACCCAGATGGCAATTGGAACCTTTCGCCTGCTGGGAAATGAAAGCACAGACCTTAAAGAGGAGGTTATTTTTGTAGAAATCGCAAAATGGAAATCTCTGTCAAAACATAAGCATGGTTATGTGAAAACACATTTATATCCTATACTGTATATACACATATACTGTACAGTGTATCCATTATGTATATATGTGTGTGAATATATGTGTATATACATGTATGTATGCACGCACACTATTGTAAGAGCAAGTGTTTGTCTTTCAGCATGGGATGGGTGTGCCCTCCATCTCCATCATGCTGCACGAGCTCATCAAACTGCTCCACCACGCCCACTGCAGGGACGTGATCTTGTTTCGCCTGGGAACGTCCGGCGGAGTCGGTAATGACTTTTTCCTTCCGAAAGTCACGCCGGTCGCAAAAAGTCACTTTGAGGCAGCGTGGCACGTTATTTGACGCAGGTCTGCCTCCGGGCACGGTGGTAGTGACGGAAAAGGCGGTGGACTATTCCTTCCGGCCGCAGTTTGAGCAGGTGGTGCTGGGTAAAGTGATCACCCGTAGCACGGAGCTGGATGAAGGCGTGGCCAACGAGCTTCTGCAGTGCTCAAAAGAACTGCAAAACCTCCCCGCCGTGATCGGAAACACCATGTGCACCCACGACTTCTACGAAGGTACGTAGACAGCGCGTTACCTGATATCCGAACGTCTCGGAAGACAAAGCGCTGACATTTCTCTGCTGTTCAGGTCAAGGGCGACTCGATGGGGCTCTGTGCTCCTTCTCCCAAGAAGAAAAACTGGAGTATCTGAGAAAGGCGTACGAGGCCGGCGTGAGGAACATCGAAATGGAGTCCACCGTGTTTGCGGCCATGTGTCGCGTGTGTGACCTCAAAGGTGATTGTCTGTCGCCAACTGTCATCCCGTCCCGAAGACGTCATTGTACGTTTTTACAGTTGAGACGTTCGGTCCCGAGCACTTGTTTCAATTCTTTATTTATTTGATTTTTTTTTAAGATAAGGTTCAAATAAAGTTAGAAAGTAGCTGGCACTGAAAGAGTTAAAGATGAAAAACCCACAAAACGACCCATTTAGGGAGGTGTATACGCACCAACAACAATTGTAAAAACAAAGACCAAACAAGTTGTGTCAAATATATTACCCGCAAAAAAAAATGTTGGTCAAAAATGGCTGTCTTACAGTTAAAAGGACTGTCCTTTTTATTCATTTATAAATAATATAACTTGAATTTGTATTAATTATTTAATCATTTTAATTTCATTTAAATATAACGTTTAATAAATAAATAATTAGCCGTTTTCTACAATAAAACATTCATATTTCATATTCAGGGCTAATATTTTCTGTTGCGCATTATTTTTGAATACACTTTTGAAAAAGACTTCTTCCACTTGCTTTTGACTGAAAATGACACAACCTATGCTCAAGGCTCGGGTAACAACCAAACGGATGTCACTCTTGTCGGTCATGTGACGTTCACAAGCCGGGATGTGATTGGTCGTTACCTGAGCCTTATCACATGTGATGTCATTTTCAGCAGACAGACATTGACAACATGTTTTAAATTGTACCTGCAAAATTCATGATTGATAACTAATATTAGTAAAAACTATGAAAATGGCCGAATTAGAAGTCCATCAGTTTTAAAATGACCTCGTTTTTGGTCTTAGACTGACCCACTGCAAGGGTCGGCGAGACCCAATTTTGAGTTAGTTGTCCAGACTTGTTTCGTTTAACATAACCCTGAAAAGGGGTCGGATTGACCCAGGTCATTCAAAGTTTTGCCCCAAACCGGGTTGTAGCACCAGTTTTTCAAGTTCCAGTTAAGCACAGCATTTTTCACATCATGCGGGCATATTTTTCATCTTTCTTTTTTTTGGGGATTCTACTAGCGGCCGTCATCTGCGTCACGTTGCTGAACCGCTTTGAAGGCGACCAGATCACTTCCCCTCACGACGTTCTGGCGGAGTACCAGCAGAGACCGCAAGCCCTGGTGGCCCATTTCATCAAGAAACGCCTGGGACATATCATCTGAAAAATCCTCGCCCTTTTAATCAATGTGTATAGATACAACAAATGATGTCTGTGTATATACTGTACCTAATGTGTATATGTGCTATTTAGACACTTTGCCTTGATTGCGTAAGTTAAATAAGATGTAAAAAAAAACACTGAAGTTTATATAGTGTCACTGGATGTGTCGCGGTTTGGTGCTTCTGTTAATAAAGATTTTAACGTGTTTCATTCTTTGGATAACAAAACTAAATATGGGGTTGTTTGTTGGACGACAAATATTAGAAATTGGCATATTCAATAGCCGCTCATGTTTTGTGCTCCAGCATGTTAGAAGTTGGGACGGTTTTCATTTCTGTCGGGATGAAATCGAATGGTGAACGCCACTTATATAAGTAAACGCGAAAGAAAACCTTCTGATTCTTGACAATAAATGTTATTCCAAAGAAAAGGCCATTCGTTTTCCTTTTCAAACAATGAGCAACGTGCATTTGTCGGATGGCCATCACAACTTGTCTTTGCACGAGGCAAAAAATCCATCATATCTGTTTCTCCTGACGCGCGCCCCCAGCTATGGGCGAGCAGCATCCCCACTGCTGAAAAACGAGGATTGTCATCAAAATGCAAAGAGACACGGGGAGAAGTATGTCAAAACAGTAGCGATCCCATATTTCAATATCTTTCAACAGCGAGGTGTTTTGCTTGGCATATTCACGAGAGGCAAAACAGCAACGTGCATTCCTCCTCTACTACGGCGGTTGTATCGAAAAGTTACGTAAATTTGTTTCCAGATCATGTTAATCATAACGAATTTATTTCGTATTGAAGCTCATCTGAGGGCGGCTTGGTGGCTCCCAACTTGCCCAACTCACCCAACTTGCATATGATCCCATTTTGGAGCCGCGTCTTATTTTTGACCCAACTCTGTTCGGAGTGCAAACTGAGCACAAAATATGTAACGTTTGGAGTTCAAATGAATTTTTATGCGCCGAGTGGGCATTATCCTCTTTGGTGCGACGCAAGGAAGTGAGGTGAACTGTGAATGTGTAATTATTATATGTAGTGGTTGTTATCCCCTCAAAACCGGGTCTAAAAATAACATAATTTTATTTCAATATACTACTTAGGTCAATTTGACCCAACGACCCATTTTTTTCAGGCACTAAAAGCGTCTTAAAACGGGAGTGGCAATAAACGGGTCACATTGTAACGAAAGGATCATTCTTTAACCCTTGTGCAGTATTCTGACCATTTGGGGGATATTTTGCCTCATTCTTACCTCGCTTATTCAGAACGGAAGTTCAGATTTGGTGTCTCGGCGCGGCGGTTTGGGCGGCTTAACATGGGCAAGGACCTCTTGGGCGTACTGCATGTGGTGCAAGCCAGCATCCCTCAGGGCCTGCTCGATTCGCAATCTGGGATCGGCGACGATCTGCGCGGCAACAATTCAACTTTCACACTCTGCTTGACATCGCACGCTTTGCGAGTCATTTCATGCCTTCGTGATTAATCGCCGGTCTCTTCTCTGCTTTGGCATTTTAGGGAGAAGTTTCTCCAAGTTAGAAAATCATTAGTCATCGTTGCATAAGATCAACCGCAGACTGCGCCGGTGGCCTTGAGCTCAAGGCTGCTCATAACAGTCTGCGAAAACCAGGGCAAACACTGTTTAAGCCGCCAAACAGCTTGCATAATAAATGCCACGGCGCGGGTCAGCGATCGCCGTTCCGACGAAAAACAAAGCCACGCATAGAAATGGCGAGAAGTTGAAACGGGTGGCGCCTGATGATATTTGGAGCTCAGATACAAGTGACAAAGCTTCAATGATTCATTAAAGAGGAAGAAAAAAAACATTTTCAGAGCGTACTATAAGTGGTGCTAAAGAATTTGAAGTGAAGCACAACAACTAGTGGAAAACAAGGAAAACACATTTTACAAGCTGCTATCGTTTCAGTCGCAACATGCAAAAATGGAATGAAAGATGAGCCCGACACAAATCATTTCACAATTGTGACATTCGAACATCTCAATTAACTTTTTAAGGGAGGGAAAAGTTTTCAAATAATCAATCAAAATCCCGTGATGCTCGCACACTGAACAGCAAACGCTTGTTACCTGAGCCATGAACACCTTTGATGCCATTTTCAGTTAACAAATAGAAAAATGTATTTTTAAAAAGTAATTGTACCTGAAAAAAGATTTTTTCGGCAAAGAAAAATCTTGCGTTGACCTCCTTTGAAGGTTTGTGTAGTTTGACTTTACTTTGCAGGAGTGAACTCTCAACGAAATGAAGTTTCACCTGTGCATCTGTGTATGTGTGGATTCCGAAGAGAGGCCTCTGGATCTCAACTTCTCGGACGGTCAAGTATCGATTCCGCCAAGATTCGGTGTCTCCCATCATCCTGTCTGCATCGGACTCTGCCACCACTGCAACCTGAGGTCAATAGAATTTAGATTTAACGTGACATAAATCAGCACAATACTAGCATTGGCCGTGACCCGTTGCTCTGGAATGCATCGAGTGTTTATGCTCTGCTACTACGGTGCAAATTACATATAATTTTACCTTGCGGCACGACTTACTTTAATAAATTGCTTTTGACTTAATCGTTTGCATTCAAGTACTGTACCTCCGGGTGACATACAGTATTTCTAACGCTGCGTACAGCTGCATTCCCACTTGCTACCAAAAGGTGGCAGTGGTGCTCCAGCACAGATTAGAGTCATCTATCTCCGAGTCGTGTGGGTTAATTCCAGTGACAGATCGAATCGATGGCTTTGAGGGGGTTAAGAGCACGTAATGATCCACCTGGTTTCGGAGCGCTTCCAAACGATTGTGTCTCTCCATTTCCTCCCGCTGACGATCCAGCTCGGACGCCTCTCTCGCCTCCTGGCGCCGCTGCAACATCTCTGCCCGGAAGCGTACCCTGGAGAGAAGCGTGGAGGGTGAAGACATTAAGACCCGCGAATGCCCTCCCTTCCATCTGCCACGGTGTTGCCCCCCCAACCAACACACACACACACACACACACACACACGCACACACACACACACACACACACACACACACACACACACACACACACACACACACACACACACACACACACACACACACACACACACACAGTACACATCGCTCCTGATACAGCACACCTCCAAGCTTTGCAGCTTTTTATGAGGCTGTCAGAGTGCCACTGCTTTGCTTGTCTGTTTTTATACCCCGCAGGCCTCCTTTTATTCACTGTCGCATCTGAAGCGGATACCTTCAAACATTCTGTCTGTAGAGGGTGATCGAAACACAAAACAATCGCATAGGCTGGCTGTATGTATGAATGAAAATGATGATGGATGATAATAACGATGGAAAGTCAACATGCAAGTGAGTGAGTGAGCAAAACATAATATGGTACCAGTCAAAAGTTTGGAAACACCTTATAATCCAAATGGTCTCACACGCTTTAGGAGGTCACGCAATTCTTGCCAATAACTCCATAGCCATGAAATCATCATTTCAAACCATAAATCATCATTAGGAAAATAAAACAATTGTGCAAAACTGCTGTCTTGGTACGGAAGAGATTTTACGTCAGTGAAGGAAAGAAAAAAAGTTCACAAGCTTCTCCCTTTAATTATATTGACAATTCTCCAGTTGAGGTTTATTGTGCAATAAGCCATGTATGGCAAGGTATGTTCTGTATGGTATAGTATAATTTGGTATGGCATAAACACGTACAAGCTTGTATCGGATACAGGGTCAAAGGTCATTGCGAGGAAGACTCAGCAATATATTTATGGCATGTATTAAAACGGTATATGTTATGAGTTTAAAATCATGGGTTTCAATTTGATGCCAAGTGGCGAAAACTCCAAGTCCCACAATGCATCGCTCACCTCTCTCTATCTTGCCTGGCCTGTTCCTCCATGGCCCTCCTCAGTTTAGCCAGCCTCTCCTGATCCCTTTGCTCCAACTCCTCCCTCCTCTTCTGCTGCTCCAAATGAAATTTCCGAAGCTGCGGGGAGAACGTTTGACGTCTGATATTTACGAACAAAGAAACCGAGCGCAGCCCGAGGAGCGGCGCTGAGGTCGGCGCGGCTCTTAGCGCTTTCGCGTCCTATTGATTGCGACCGTGCCAGAATCAGATCAATGTAAATAGAGAAAATGGGATGATATTTCAATGTCTGCCCGACTATTTCGGTAAATTATGAGAAATCAAACGCATGGTAAATGCTCTCATTAATCATAGTGTCTGAGCCCAGGGGAAAGACTTAATTAAACGCTAACGGCTGATTATGTTCTCATTCTGGGGAATTTGGTCTGTAAGCACCAGAACGTATTGCTGATAAAACACCTGGCAATGTGTTATTCCGTTTCGTTTTTACTGATAATAAAGGAGAAAGAAAATGCAACCATGATGAACTTCGACGATTAAAAAGTTTACACAACTCTTTTCAAATGCCATATCTTTTTGGATGTTTTATTCAAATGGGGCAGGGATAAATCGATTAATAGAAAAATTTCCACTATTAATTCTCAGCCCTCACGTTCCTGGTTGTAAGGGTTCGCAAACATGTGCGCTAACTTTTTTAAAAATTTGTTTAGAAAAAATAGAATGCCTTTATTGTCAATGTATGACAGGTATACAACAAAATTGGGAACCGTTTATTTGGATTCTTGATTTCTCGTTTGCCCCGATTGAATTGTAAAGGTTATAATTCACAATAACAGCCAAAAATAGAACGCGTGGCCTCGTTTTGCCATGTCCCAAAAAGCTGGCATTTCAACAGCGCGCTTTTCACAGCCAGCGCATTTCATCGTCTAATTCTGAGCGTTGAACCTCGGGGGTTCGGCGGCGTGTGACCGTTTCACCTTTTCCTTCTGATGTGCCCGCAGGGCAGCCTCTTTCTCCTGCTCCCTTTTCAAAATGGCCTCCGCTTCCTCCTGCTGCCTGGCAGCAATGGCCGCCTGCAGCTCGGCCACCTCCTCCTGATGGGCCCGCCACTGCTGCAGCTGGAAACACACGCAAGGCAAAACACGGAGCTCGCATTCAACGAATGACCGCGAGGCTGAGACGGCCACTTCAGAACGTCTGAAGGCGCCGAGGGATGATGTCGGAGAGCACTTAACGTCCTACTGCACTCGTCACAGTCAAGTACTATACAACGCAACCAAACGTGTTTGTAACATATGTACATGACGAGTCTTCACATTCAAGCTTCAAATATGGTAAGTCAACAGCTTTAGCTGAAGTAGATGTATTATGTTTCATATTTAGTCATGTTCAATATGACTAAGTGTAGGCCTAACCTACGAGACGAAATCCTATACAGTATGTATGAACAAATTACAGTTCTTGAAAAAATAATGTAATGTAAAAGAAAATGTAGTCATCTATTAGTCAGCCAAAAAATTGGTGCGTCCTAGCAGTAACCGCACATGAAAAGAAAATGTAGTAATCAGATTAATGGTGGACAATTAACTTTTTACAGAGGAAACCGGCGAAACACGTTTGGCATCCCTGTAATTTTCTGATATATCTCGGGCATTTGATTTCTTTTGCTGGTGCAGGTACACCGAATGAGTCGTCCGGTAAGTATACATCTCCAAAAATGCGCATATTTCTCAAGGACATGTCTCTCTTTCTTTCTCACCAAGCAAGACATTGACAGAACTTTTGGCATCACACTTACTCTCAACGCACAGACACGTGAGCACACTGCAACATTTAACGGTGAGTGACAGGCTCGTTATGCAGCAGGCTCTCTGCGGCGTGCCGGCTATTCGAGTGCGGCATTCCAAGCTCGCAGACAGATTCTGGAGAGCACAGAGGGTGCCCACAGGAATGGGCCGCAAATTAAAACGCTCCCGTGCGGATTAGCGCCAGGCGGTATCATCAAGGCTTTTGCACGTGTTGAATGTCTGGTTGAAAGCAGCAGGAGATTCAGACAAACCTCCACTAAGCCACTACTAATACACACAATGCTGTGGAAAATGATCAAGATGTTAAAATCACGCATGCGGTCAATAGAAACTTAGGAGATGCTAATCAAAACAAACAAACAAACAAAAATCATAAAGGAATTAACCCCCACATTTTCTTTATATATATTCGATGGACCCCCACCCCCCTCAAAAAAAATTGTCTGAACATGGCATTCTGTTTCACTGATTCAGTGTCAGCCATTTTCCTACCCTGTTTTACCCATATGCTAGATGATTGAACGATAATCAATAAATACCCAGGATTGCCCATTTTGCCGCTTGTTGTCGACTGTCATCTGGTTTTGATCACGTGATGTTTGCAAGCTGAGCTGTAATTCGTGAGCAGCAGTGATGTCATTTTCACTTGACAGAAAGAAGCAGAATGACCGCCCACTGAGACTGTTTATAAACAGGTGGATGTTGCTATTTAGGACATATTATGCAAACACAACATTAATCAGAATGCCGTGTCTAGCTTAGTGGGGGCCTGCAACATTATGGGAAAGAAAATTTGACGCTCAACCTCCCTTTTAAGTAGGAATTGTATGATTTTTCTGACAGAAAGGACATTGAAAATAAGAAAACAAATCTAACACATGCTTATGAAAATAAAGAATTATTTAATTGTACTTTTTTAGTTGTAATTTCACAGCTAAATGTCGCCATCATTCTAGTTTGTTTAAAACGCCACTTGACATACAACATAATGTACAAGTAGTAAACTTTTATTTCAAACGTCTGCCAGCTATTTACGTGTCGGTCAACTAATGTCGCTCAAAGATTAAAATCTATTGTAAAAAGCTCTGTTACTGATTGTGTCTAAACTGAGTTGAAAGCAGACAATGGCAACAAAGGGGCCTTGAAGAGACTGAAGTTCTCTTTATTATGCAGTGTCGTATGAAATAAAGAAAAGCCGGTGGAGTCCTTTTATGCTGCAGTGTAAAGACTGTCAAAGGAACAAAAGAATATGGCCTTTTTTTTTTTTATCTGCGAGCCGCAGCTTGTACAAAACCTTAATTGTACGTTAACGTCGTCAGTCACAGCAGCTTTTGGAACTTTCTATAGCGTGTCTAATTGACAGACCTTACAGAGTATAATGGAGTGAATCAGTTGAGAAAGGAGCGTGAGCAATAGTGCCAATTATGAATCCCGGCAAAGATTAAAAGTGTCACGCCTGCTGGAGTTACGGGCACACGGACTAATAAGTCAGTGGCGCATGGGTTACAAAATTCCTGAAGGGATGAAATTGAAACAATACTACAATGGTACCGAGCAGAGCTGAGAATCCTTTCGAACCATCAACCTCCTATATGTACATGTACCCGAAAGTCACATTGTTATTACGTTATCGCGGAAATCCATTCACCCATCCGATTAAGCGCTCGTCTTCGCAAGGGTTACTGTAAAACAAAGATGGCACCAAATACATGCATGGAGTTGAACGCAGAAATAGAGCAAGATCTATGGCCAAAAAAGTACTTGAGGTTGTAATCTCACAATTGGCCTCAGCGAGCATCTGGAGAAATTAGGGTGCTTTACTTTTATTTGTAAAGGTTTTGTTTTTTTGTATCAATTGACAGTGTGAACATGAAGATTGGCAACATCAAGCCACAAATATATCCTCCTGAGACCCAGTTTATTCTGTCTTCACTCTTTTAGCTCAATATCAGTTCATGTGCATACACTATTTTTTTGCATTTCCACTTTTTTTTATAACGCCCAGAAAGGTACTAAAAAGCACTTGTTTTTTCTTTCTTAATGAAGTCATCTGTCTTCAACAAATCAACACTGTAAAACTTGTTTTACTTGGTATATTTGTGGATTATAGGGCTGGATTTCTACTCAAGTGGCTATTATGACGATAAACTAACTCCTCGTGTCTCGAACATCTTTGTCTCAGTTGTTGTTTTTTCCAACTTGAACGTGTTGCAGCAATCTACCACCCCCGGGCTTTATTTACAATGTATAAAACCCTAATCGCTTAGCAATGATTCTTGAGAGTGTGAAGTAAGTGGGAGTAAATGAAAGCAAGGGAAAAAAGAAAAAAAAAAGAAAAAACCTAGAAATCAACAAAAAACAAGAACAATGGCAGCGTGATTGTACAGATCAGAACACAATGTCTGATAAATGGCCAAACAATTAGCTATGCTACTGTATGTGTTTTCAATAAAAGCAAAGTCAGGCTATAAGCAACAGCCGGCATGATACAACCTTACAGCCAGTGGCACTCCGAAATCAATTCTTAAGGATTTATACCCGACGCCGGCCTTCCTGATGAGCTGAGAAACAAACCATAACAGCTTTCCAAAATGATCCAGTAGAGGCACAAGGTGGATTAGAAAAAGCAGCCGATCACCGGTACTGTACTTTGCATAATACATGATTGAAATACCGGTAATCGTTTGTCTAGATCAGAGGTCCTCAAATGGGTCTACAAGCACCTCTAGGGGTATGTAAAGTTACTTCAGGGGATATGTGAGATCTTTCTTGGGTATCACTAAATCTAAGGTAAGCTCTCTAACGCTGAGACGGGAAAAAGACGCCTTTGTTTCCAAAGTGAGAGCAAATTAATTGGAACATGAAACAACTTATTGCTACATAGGGACTCCTTTGCAATACAATCCACGCTACGATTCATAAGGATGCGCATTGTCATTTTTAGGTGGAGGCCATCAGCAGAAATTCAATTTAAGCTGTTCTTTCTTGACAAAACAAGGCGCAAGTATCAATCGCAAAAGCGGCGAACCGACAGTGAGCACTAAATCAACAGCGCACAAAAACAGATTTGTTTACATGAGTAACAAGGTTGTCGCGCGAATGCTAACAGGCGCTCCTCTGAGGCGGCGGGGTCTTCCTTTATTAGCTTGTTTGTACTAGCGGCGCATCCCAGACATGCTGGTATGCATTACCTTTTCTCTGAGGCGGAAGCAGATGTCCTGCTGATGCTGGCGGTCCCTTTGGAGCTCCAATTCTTCCTGGTAGGCATCCCTCGCCTCCTGCAGGGTGGCCAGTGCTTTAAGCAGAAGCTCTTCCTGGTCCTGCTGCAGCTGCTGGGTCAGGACCTTGATCTGAGTCTGGGTGAAGCGCTGCCTCGCCAATGCGCGCTCGTGCTCCATCTGTGAGAACGCGGATGGAGAAAATAATGTTGGGAGAAGTATTCAAGTGAACATATGGACTTTCGGGGGTTTCAAATAACTGTATATGGAAAAGCTAAAAAAAAAAAAAAAGCTACATGACCGCCTGTGTTTGAATTTAGAGACCTTAAGAGCGGAAATTTGGGGGCTTGGTGCTAAACGGATGCAAACCCTTTCCGAGCAATTCTATCAAGGCAGTTGGAGCACAGGGAAAAGGCGTTCTCTCTCCATTTGAGCTAGGCCGGTGAATAATAAAACGAAAAGAAGTCACTCCTCTCTCCCGGCTTCCAAATGTCCCGAAGAAAAGCACGAGGGCTGCCACATGCTATTCATCATGGTGTCAGGCCTCGGTGTGGCCGCATCACTTGGCTGCTCCTGCGGAACGCGGGAACGATATTCATCTCTGCGCTAATAGCGGCTAACCGATGGCGGGAAGGCATTAGACGGCTGACTGGTTTTACCGAGAATGAGTGAAGCCACGGGGGCCTGCCAATAGAACACAAGCTCCGGAGGCTGCCAAGCAAATCGTGTTTATTAATGTCCAAAAGTGTCAAACTTGTAAAAGATCCCACCTTCTGTCTTTAATTTTTCATCACGCTTTCTCATTGATGAAAAATGCTCTGACAGTCATATGGTTTGTGACCCCCACTCGACTAGTCACGGTATTCTGATTAATATTACGTTTGTGGAATATCAATTAAAAAGTCAAATTCACGTGTTTGTTGCTGCCCGCTATCAAGTGAATGACAACACACTTTGTTTTAGGATCGGGTAAAGATCAGTCACGCCCAACTTTCTTTCTAGTTTTGCAGTAGTCACTAACTTTAGAACAAAATTACTTTTCTGAAACATACTTATTCACTATTTTTTCCTTTTTAGATAATATAACAAAACAATATATATTTTTTTACACACAATCTCACACACACACACAATACTGTAATAAAAAACAATAATACGGTCCCATTTTTCCTGTTTGAAAAAAGCCACTTGGTGAAGTCACGTCTCCATAACGACCGCCCCTTGCAAACAGGAAAGATCAAAATGGCTCCCCCGATACACTCGATGAGGTGGTTAGTCTCACTCCCAACGTGGGAGGGACCTAACGAAGGGAATGATCCAGCAATCGCGTCGCCGGCCTACTTGTCAGGAGGGCACCGCCAAGAGCATTTGAGGATAGTAGCTCACAAATGAGCATCGGGAAAGCGCCACTCACCTTTGATGAGGCTTTGAAAGTTAGCAAAGATGAGCTCAAAAGTCAGGCCTTTCATTCAGTCTCGTAATGAAATTGCGGAGATAATTATGTGCTCGATTGGAAGTACACTTTGAAATTTCCTCAAGGGCTGCTATGCGTAACGGAGGGATTGAGGAAGCAATGAAACTTAATATATGAAAGGAAAATGTCTTGTTTTTAAAACAAAAATGAACATTCTATTTGCAAATATTTTGCTTTTGGTCAGTTTTGCCTTCAATTTGACAGCTTGCTGGTACGGCGCTACTTCAGCTACAGATAGGCGATGATGAAACTTGAGAAAAATATCCGTAGATACAGTGTCAGGTTTATCTGAACTTGGCTTTGTATACAAGTCTACTGTCAATTTGAACTAATGTCCTCTTTTTTCTTTCTCCTCTCTAAATGGACATTTTCTTCCCCGTATGCAGCATTCAGGCAAATGTGATATGAGGAGGTCTCGGAGTGGATGCAAAGACAGTGGGGAAAGACGGTTGTCATGGCGACACTAAGCCATGATGTAGGCAACCTGTCCATTACACTGTGACAACCTGCAGCATACCGGGACCATTATGCATTTTGAGAGCCTCGTTTATGCTAAAACATTTTTTTTTGTCAAAATTGAAAAAAAAAAATATATATATAAACCTGGGATTGAATGTCCGGATGTAAAAATTACACTATGGGATTAAATGAATGAATAATGTACTGTTGTTTCTCATCGTTTTGCACTTCTGTTAATAGCTAAAATCTATTTTTCATTTCATTTTAATTTCATTTTTATGAACATGTCACCATTGCCATGCAGGGTTCCACATTTACTGTTGTGACTTGTTTATTCCCTTGTTCTTTAATTTGCCGTATTACGTTAAAATGAGTTGATCGCGGATGGTATTGAAACTCTAAATTCTCAGCGACATGTCATAAGAACGTCAAGCCAAATTGTGGCTTCAGTTCTGCGCCTGAGTCAAGTGCATTTCTGCAAGTTTAGTTTCCGAGTCTAGTTTTCTGAGTTGTGGTCATGTCGGATTGTTTGTGTGTTAACACGTAATGCTTCTCCAATTCTGCTTCCTGCTCCTCCTCACGTGACATAAAAAGCGAAACGGCCTTCGGCCTTGATCTCATTAGATTACACATGTGTACAAATGTTGTGACTGTATCGCAAATGAGGGATTCCCAAACTGGTGCGTGCGCATCCCTGGGGCAATGTAGCATTAAAACTGTAATTGCTTTTGAAATGAAATGATTTTCCACAAAATGAAAAAGCTAAATATGGCCATTATAACCAAGATACCCTCGCAACGTTAATTAGCTGCATGAAGAGGAGAAAGTTGAAAATGACTGGCGCTCTACTTTCAATTAATGTTCAACTTTTGAGCAATCCAGTGAAGCCGTATGTGTTGAGATAATGATATAAAATATGCCTTAGTTGGCTTAAAACAGGTTGGTTTGGTTTTATTTATGTATTTTTTTAACTGAGGGTGTGGGTCTGTGCGCAAGGGTGGGGGTGCGAACGATGGAAGGGGATTACCAGATCGTGTTTGACTTTCTCGGGGAAGACCCTTTGAAGCATATGCAAGCACAGTGCCCGGTAGTTGGGTATGTCTTGAGTATACTGCGACAAGGTGAAATGAAAACGTAGATGGTCATCCGGACACCAGCCGCAGTATCTGAAACAGATACAGTACAGGTCGGAAACGTATTAGTGTCACCGCACAATGCCGACTTGTGCTTGAGCTAGGAAAAAAGTCAGGCCGACTTGTCTGTTCTTTCCAGGTGCTCTTGAAGACACCGCAGTCGACTCTGATGGATCTCCGCCAACGAATGGAAGGCCTGGATCAGCGACTCCTTTAGCTCCGGATAAGGGCAGTCCGATTCCAACACTTCTATTGGAATGCGGTCTTTTGACAAGCTATCCAAGGTTGGCAGATATTTCTGCAGGGCACAGTAACGTTCATCGTTTGGCATTTGTCATAACTTGCAATGGCATGGCTGATAAGGGAGGAGCATACCTCTAAATCAAGGTCTGTAATTTCCTCTTGTAGATCGCAGCATTCTTCTTCAAGTTTTGCTGTTATGGCTTCTTGCTGATCTTTTACAAAATTGACCTGGAATAGATTTCAATCTTGCAATGAGAACTTATGTACAGTAACTGTCGGCAAATGGGCAAATACATTACGAGAATTGATAAGAAATTCAGTAGAAGAACAAATAACCAAAAACGCTGGCGGTATTTGCTCTAAAGACGAGAAAAATTGCACGGGAAGGCTGTAATGAGAGAAAAAAATATTGAGAGGTGAAATGATTTTGAATGTAATGAATCTTTTTATCTAAATGTGTCACTGGGTATGGTGGATGAATCTTTTTTTCTAAATGTGTCACTGGGTATGGTGGATGAGTCTTTTTTTTAAGGGGCACAGACATTTTGACATGAAAAAAATGAATGATTGATGATGAATTAAATGAGCTGAATTAACATTTAGAATTTGTAACCAGAACAACTTCAACTGATCGTGTTTAATGTGCCATTGGAAAAGATTAGGCATTTTTTGTGGGTACCGTGATGGTGAAAATGTGTGCTCAGTGGGAATTTGGGGAATACATATTTAAAATCATTTCTAAGGTGAATTGATGAAGAGATGAATTATTTAAATTGAAGATAGAAATGATGTAAATGAGTAATGTTGAATGTGCCGTTAGAACCACAAATTTAAAAAAAAAAAACATTTGGGTGAAACTTGGCCTCAATGGAAACGAATGCAATTTTTGGAGTGAATTTTGTGAAAACGGAGCATCTTTAGAAAGAGGAAAGTACTAGCCCTCATGGCATGAATTTTTGGAATACGCTGAGAATGATTAGTCTCATATGGATTTGGGGGAATAAAATATAAAATAACAAGATCGAAATTGAAGAATGTAAAAGGAATGTGCGGCGTGTATACTGTACATTTTATCCAAAGACTTGCTTTCAGCGTATTAGGCTTTGTAGAGGACGTTGTGGCGCTGACGCATCTCTTTTCCGTAACACACAAATACCTGATGTTGCACTTGTTCCCAGTCTGACTGAGAGGTGGTGATTTTTTCATTTTGTTCTTGCGCCAACCTGAAGCACAAATCCTCCTTGAGCTGATGAACGGGCACCACAGTGCCCATTACGAACGCCTTCCGGTCCCTCTCCAGGAACACCTCTGAACACGAGATGGAGAACTCTTGTCAGTATGAACGCGTCTGATTGCTCTTCAAAGCTTCTGCCGCTTACCATAATCTTTGAGGGAGAAGATGCCGGTGTCTTCTATGCCGAGTGGCCTGATGCTCTCAAGGAAATCGCGCATTTCACTCTCAGCTCTTACCCTTTTTGCCAAGTAGATAAATGTCAATTTGGGCAACAGATATTGTTCGGAAAAACGCCAAATAAGCACATATTCGACTCATTTACTGTCAACCAAAGACTGATACCAGCACAAGTTTTCACTTTTGAGCGCTCACCAATAGCTCGAGCAATTTGGATAAGCAAAATGATACTTAACATAATGGCAAAAAAGGCTTCGAAGTCTTTTGGCAAGATTTTTCCCTTCTGACGCAGATGTTCGTTTGCTGCAGAATACTGCCAGCTACTGCTAATGAGCACTTGATGTCATATATTTGCCCTGAGTATCGGAGGCAAAATCAGAAAACTGTCGACATATTGACGGGCTCAATAGTATTTAATATCTGACAATATGGCTGGTATGAGACAAATACAATACAAGACTCAACCGTTACGTAGCCCTACAATACCAATACCAAAAGTACATTTGATCAATTAAAAAAAGAGTAAGAAAGACTTATGTATCTAAGCATAGCATTTTTCTTTAAGATTACACAGAAAGACAATATTCTATTATTGTTTTCTATATCTATAAATATACGTACAGAAATGACATGTTATTAGGCATCTATCAAGCATGGTTGAATTTCGTAAAACGTGTGTAAAAAACAATTCTTGCTGAAATTGTATTGGATCAATATTGGTATATCAGACGGTACTCATGGTCGCGATATTGATATCGTAAATGAAAACATTGTCTCGGGACGCCCCAAAAATGAAATGACACAACTCTATGGAAAGTCTTCTGGGACTGCAGTTAGCAAATCTGAATCTTTTAGCGAGACCCTTTTCCACGCATTGCATTCCTTTGAAAAAATCTACTTAACTTGCATATGCACGTGGCAAAGGTTGATGAATATAAATTTCAGTGGCACTGAATGAGTTAACGAAGCTACCGTTCTATTCTCGTACAGACGGTGCCGAGTGGAATTATTATATTTCGCGGCTCGGGTTATTATTACCGGTACTTCTTTTGAAAATAGCTGCTGGGTAGAAAAGGGTCTGTTATGCGGCTGAGAGTGCACACAGCCAGAAGTGCGATTTGTTCTATAAATACAGATGAAAGTTTGCTTAGAGTCTATTAACACATGACATAGCACGCAGATTTCAGTTGTTCTTGGGAGCATTAAATTGGGGCCAAAATGTCTTTAGCTCTTACAGCTCGTGCAATTATATGTAACCGCGGCGAAACGCTCGCATTGTTCCTAGTTTAACACGATCCTTTTCAAAATCTCTGTATAATGATACAAGATATAGGGCAACGTGTTGTGACTGTGCTCATTAGCGAGTCCGGGGCTTGTGTACGATACATCATTAACCTTGGGTGTCTTCCACATTACGCGGGCAAACTGACTGCACCCCGGGGTTCCTGCCGCCTTTCTCATTTCACACAGCATTGTCCCTTTTTTTTTTTTTCCCATTTAATGTATTCTATACCCTTCGAAATCTCTGCTATAGCCATTCTCCCCCCACTGAGTCATCACTGCAAGTCAACATGATCCGATCTTCTCTTTTCCGTCATTTCTGTCGATCTTCCTTTTACCCGTTTTCGCACGTTTTCCCGTCCCGTTTGGGTGGGAGGGATCCCCGTCGGGGCTCAAGTGGAATGACCGTTTAGTGTAATAGCAGAGTCGGAAGACTGCAGCAGATAACGACCGGGAGTAATAGGGCTCTCTTACTCGGCTTTTTGCAGCCTCGGGCACTCTCTGCTCCACACCTGCCTGTGCTGCCGTAGTATGTCGCACTCCTTTATTTCCTTGGCTACACATCGAGTCCTCCTAACCTGAAAGAGAAAGATGAATACACCCCGAGATTAAACAACTGCTATGGAACTGCAGCGTGGGCAGAAAAGTCCAGGGCGATCGCTTTTAAATTCATTTAATTTATGACATGAATTCTGCCTACAGATAATTTGCTTTAGTGGGTCAGAGCTTTATCTGGTTTGGCTTAATGCGCTGATTAGCTTTGCAAATGTACACAATTTAAAAAGCATGATAGCTGCATTAAATTGAGCTGAGCAGTTCCGTATATAACAAAGAGGAAAACAGTAAGCGTCATGCCTAACAGCTACAGGCTTTCATATTGTGGTCAATGTTTGACAACCCAATAAACCTTTGTTCAAATCCAGTGATTGATAGAGTCGTATGAAGATTTACTGATGGTGCTGGATCGTTAGCCGCGGTTTCATCGGCGGGGTCTACAATATTTCAGAGTAGTGACCCATATGATTTAATCCAGTGGTTTTCAAATGGAGGTAGGTGAAGGCACTTCAGTGAGTAGACGATCGTTTAAAAGGGTATCAGCAAAGCAAATTCCATGTTTTTTAATTCATCCACCCCTGATGGCGACTATAGACGCGAAAGATTAATTTTCACTGGGCAGCTATATAAATTAAAAATATCTTTTATCTATGCTGGCAGAGAAAGAGTTAAGCATGAAATTTGTGTATGTGGTGGGGAATAGTGCGTTATTCTTTTCAAATTAAGGGCAAATTGTATGGAACATGAAGCAACTGACAACTAAAATGTGTTATGACTTTTATATGCATACGCATTGTGATTAGAGACACAATTCTCTGGCAGGTGAGCCATAAGTGAAACTGATTAATTCACAGTCATACTTCTGGAGTTGCTGAATAAACTACGCCAATAGATATTTATTATTGTGTCCCAACTTCTGTTATAATGGGAAGAGACAAACTTAATACAGTGTATTATTTTCATTGTTCATCATGAAAAAGATCTTTTTCAAAGCCCTGTCAGTGCAGCAATTAATTATTCTCCCGCGCTGTTGTTGTTTTCCGCACATGCCAGCGGAACAGATAATTGCACAAACACAAATTATCATAACAATTTAAGGATACAAGCAAGTTGTTTCATGCTGAAATTCAGTCAGGTTGTGATTTATGAAACTACTGGTCTATTTACTGTCATCCGGCAGCTGTTTTTGGTGATTATGTGGTAGGGGTGTTCTGACTCCTATTAAACATGAATTTGGATGTTATTGCTTCATTCTGAACATAGCGCACCATTTTTATTTACAATATTTCCCCTTCTTAACAGCGTTAAGAAGAAAAATGAAACTGAGTTGAACAGTTTAGTCACATTAGGAGCGGAAAACGTTTTGGCAACATCTTTCTAATGTCATAAATAGCCCAAAGCTGTGAAGACTTTTGAATTCACTGTATATATGATCCCTCCCTGGATAGAATTTAAGTAGTAGGAGACAGTTGTAAGGTGTATGCAAAGACATTTTTAACCCAATAGACGGGTTCAAATCCAGGTTGAGCGTACAGCACTGCCCCTCGGAGTTCCGTTAAAGACGAGTTAGGATGATACATAAAAATGCATATGCAGCCCGACAACTGTTGCCAGTTTTTTTTTTTTTTTTTTTTTTTTTTTACGGGCACTTGATTCCATGTTTTCATTTGTCATTGGTTTTCCACTTCTGTAAATTCCTGTCAAGGTTCAGGACAGAATCTTATCAAGAGGCAAAACAGCAGACAGGTATTTAAAACAAACAAACAAACAAACAAACAAACAAACAACCTTGCCACTGGTCTCTTCCTTGAGGGCAAAAATGCGCTGAAGGCAACAAATGGTGATTTATTTACCTTCCATCACCTCACCTATGGGAGATGTGTCCAGAACGCCGCGCTTGCTAGTCTGCCAAGAGCAAAAATGCGAATGTCTTATCTGGGTTATGCAGCGGGCAAGGTTGGAAGGGTGCAAAGGCAACTTTAAGGATACTCAAAAAGAAAAAAAAAAACGCCTTCCGTGACAGTTAAGCAATTAAAACACCGCAAGTTGAACAGCCTAATCTGCTCGGCCGCAAGCACATACATTTCCCTGGGCTCGGAGTTAAACGTCAAACACTTTTATAATAGACCTCAGGCAGCCTGATGAATATTAATCAAACTGGCCGCTATTGTGCGGTAGTGATTTTGTGGCCCTTTTTTCAACTCCTGAATATGATGTCATGTATGTTTAAAGTCCCTGGTAATCCAAATAATGCCAATAATATTACCGGTTCTCCATCGAACTGCAGCTATTCTGTTTTATCACCTGACCAAACGAACTTATCAACTATACACTATACAAAATTTACCAGCCTGTTCCCTTAATTTGCCAAAGCTGTCTAATACACTGGTGCCTTGAGATACGACCGACCCGACGCTCACTTTTTTTTTTTAAATGTCATATGCTCTTTTGATGCTAATTAAATCAACTCCCTTCACAACGGGAAACGTTTTGGCAAATACAAAAAGGCTCTTGAAAATAAACAAAATTTAGAAATTACACATTGTTCATTGAGAACAACCTTACAGAACAATTATTACCTTTCCTTCTTTACATAAGCCAGACATGTCTATATTATATTATATTATATTATTCATTTAAATGTTGAAAGATAATTTGGGATATGCATGTTTTGTGTTACAGGAAGGGCTCGGGAAAAAACTAAACTTGTATCTCAAGGTATCATGGCATATTTTTGTTGTTGCTTGATTACTTTGAAAGTTATCAACTATACGCACAAACTTCACCTTTTTTCCGATCGCAGCAGTCTCCAACCGTTTGGTGTCAACCAGGGCTTGCATTTTTTCATATTCGGCTGGCTTATAATTTGATTTGTACAGGCCATGCTTCAGTCGTGTTGTCAGTCTGTCTGCATGGAAGAAAGCAACTGATGTGAGTCGACGTGCAAGTGAAAAAGGAGGAGAAGAGAGGTATTTTCAGATGAACTATCCGTAATCGCTAAAATTAAACACAAATGGCAAAAAGTCCGTTTGATGATGCATGTCTTCTCTCGAGGTCAGATTTTTTGGGGTCACCGTGCATTTCATAGCAAAGGGCTTTAAGATTCAAGTTCATTGTATTAAACTCATGTCTTGCGTTTTCATTAAGGCAGTAAATAATGGAGCTTACTCCAATGCAATTTGGGCTGGCAGACCTACTGAAAGCAAGACAAAGGCGGAAGCACGAGGAGGGTGTTTTTTCACAGTCCAATTTAACAGTTTTACCCCTGCCACACACATCAAACACATTTCAAGTTTTAGAAACACGCCACGTTGTGTTATCTGGAAGAATTGAAAACCAAATTGCATTAAATGTCAAAGGTTTTTTTTTTCACTGACTTCAGCAAGAAAAGGCAAAGGCCACAGTTCAAATGATGCCGCGCAGAAGAGACTGCCCGGGCAAAGTTGCAGTGTCAAGACTTTTGTGTTTGCAGTTCAGATGAGTGCCATATAAACAGGTGAACAAACAAGCAGCGATGGACTGACGCATCAAAGCGACGTCAGGACATTTAGTGGAATTCCGTCCATTGGAGATCAGATTTCACACAAATTCCTAAAAGACTCACCTAAATCTTCTGCTCTGTAACTGGTGATAAACGTTTGGCCGCCTGCATTCATTGCCCAGGTGCTACTTGTGTGTTTTTTAATTCAGTTGTAAACACACAATGTCAAATTACCTGTAAAAGTACATTACAGGATCCATGTTAGTCATGAAATATATGTGACCATATCTAATAAAATATACAATAAAAAAGAGTGAAGTAAAGACTAAAGTAAAGAATATATTCATATGGATAAAACTAAATAAATATAAGGTTACACTGATGTTTTGGTTACCTGTTTGAAGGTAAATCAGTGACAAACAGTTTGTGTAGACAACAGCTGGCTTTGACGTTTAAAGGATAAATGTCGTCACTTGTGGATGACGTCATCGTCGTTCAAGATGCAGGTGCAATCAAGGAAACTGCAAATCGCGAGCGCGCGCACCCTTGTGGCCAAAATGGAACGTGACTGAAATGCAGCTTTCTGTGGAGTACGAGAGAGAGGAATTTTCTTTTAACTGTACAAGTCTACAGTACCAGAATGTACAAATATTTTACGGTGTAATGACTACAAGACTGCCCTTTTAAATTTTAATCAGGCATAGAACAGACTAATTTATACAACAATCTATCCCTGTGTGTGAGACATGACCTGAACAAGTTGTATATAAAATCGTAAGCAAACATCTGTTATCTAATTATAAATTGTTGGAAAGCAGTCATTTGCACTATTCAGCCAAACGCAAGATTGACTGTTCTCCAGTTTCAATGTAAAATTAAAATATGACACACACTGTACACATGATGGAGATCAACACAATTTATAGTGTATAATTTACATGTCAAGTGTGTTATAATTCATCACATGACTGATTTACATGACTGGTATAATTCAGGTGTGGTACCTAGAAATATATGTTTAATGTGTTCCTGTGACCATGTTTGTAACTCAAAACATGCATCTTTAATCATCTGTCACTAATGTATTTTTTTAAGGAAATACCGGAAGAATCTTTCATATTGTAGTTGAAAACATATTGAATCATAATAAAATAGAATGTAAAATTAAAATGTTTGTGTAAGGAGAAACCTTCTCGTGAGCACAACCAGGAGGGGCAGTATAACAGTCGTAAAGACACAAAAATACCACAGCTACTGGGACCTCGTAAACGCCGTTAATAGTCATTTCTTTTCGCAGAGGATAAAGAATGTATGTTCGTAAATATTGTTAGATTGTCTATTCGCAAAGTTTTCGTGCATTGAGCTAACTGATGAAAGTTAATAACAAAGTTATTAACAAAACGTTTCTGTTTAGTAAATGTCAACTGGGAGTGCCAGTAAAGCCCTAGAAGCCTTGTTCTTTTTTTTAAAGAATTGATCACATTCTGCCAAACTCAACTATTGTAGCACTCGTAGTCTAGCTTGAATATCTGCTCGCATGTAAAAAGAAACATTTAGCTAAACGAGGGGTTTTATCTCAAGTGAATGTACCACGAATTGTGCTTTTCTTTACACCAACTGGAAAAATATTTTTGTAGCACAATTAGACCATATTTATTGCTCATCAAATATCAACGTGCAACATCTACTGTATAGCTGTCGACGGTCGACCGATCGTACATTCATCCATCCCACCATCAGTCAAAGTGCTGTACAGTATATTTACCCAAGTATTATGAGGTAATCATTCGGTCCAAAGTTTGCAGGAAAAAATAACAAACTGCATATTATTTTGAACGCAAACTGCGTCATAAGAAACCATGCACACTAATTTCGATATCAAATTAGAAAATAAAACGATTACCACTTCTTTTCTTCGAATTCCTCTCCTCGAATGTATCGGTTGACAAAAAGCGTAACCAGGGAAACTGACGTCTACGCCGCTGATTGGTCCATTCAACATCCGACACTCTCTGGTCACGCCCTCTTACTTCGATCCCTGACCAATCAGAAGTGCTCTCAGCCTTCTCGCCCCACCCCCCTCGCTCGGGTGTGCTGTTTGGGAAGCAAGGAGCTCGCGGAGGGTTTCGGATTCGTCTCAGTCACTCGGCTATGGAGGCGAGTTGAGCTCTCGCACACGCATGGGACTAAAAGATGAAGTTTCAAGCGCAGATGCAGAGGGGATAGCCGCCGCCTGGCCAAGCCTCACAAACAACAACACGCCTACCGAGGTATTTATTTTGACGTCTTCTCTTGAAACTATGTTGAGTTTAGAAAAGTCGGGAGACGTGAAAGCATCACGAGGCGGGATTGAAGTACTACTTTTCTCTCAGAAAAGTCTTGAAATGCTCGCTTGTGGGAATAGGGCCTCATTTTAATGTAACAGAGTATCATTTTAAGTCACCTTTACAGAGGTGAATGCGTTCATCTTTTCGGAAGAGGCGCGTACACACCTTCGTGAGACCTTCACGTGCCATTGGGATGCAAAAATGGCTACTTCAGGGCTCTCGTTTTTATGCTTGTGGTGAATAAACTCACCTTTAGCGCAGTTTGCGTTCGCATGCTGCCAGGAAGTCTTGGAGAGAGGAGGAGGGCAGGTGTGCCGACATCTCCGGAATGTGAGGAGCTTGACAGGCGGGGAGCCACACTTGCTTATCCCGGGAAATAAGCGCATATTTGAGCTCCTAATCAGTGACTTTCACCGCTGGCACCTTGTGATTTTAGTCTTTTTTTAATCGCATTTTTACAAGGGTGCGTGACTTGAAACCAGTTAAGAGTCTCAATACGCACACTCGGAACAACACTTACCCATTTTTCCTCCCCTCAGGGTGTTTTATATCTCATAAATGCTGATACCAAAAAAAAAAAGAAAAACTTATTCAGACATGTCCATGCCAACCCTGAAATGCTACAGGCAATTCGATTGTTTGTAATCTACTAACCCATCTGTCTAGCTGTCTATCTCCTCTATCTATTCACTACTCTGTCCATCTCTCTGTCTGCAATGGATTGGATTTGCAAGGCAGGTTCAACGGTCCAATTCTGATTTCAATGGGGTATGTAATATTAACCCTTGTGCAGTATTTTGGCCATTTTTGGGCCATTTTCTTTCACATCATTCTAACTCTTTTAGTTAACTGAAGGGTCACTCTTGCTAGTGTGATAATTAAGTGGTTGTTCCATGTTGAATTTTGACATGTTGTCACCATCCGGGTAAAATTTCAGCTGCCTAGTGTCTTCTTTTAATGCTCTGTCTTTGATGGGAAATGCCTTTGATGTAAAGACCAAATGATTGGACAAAATATCACACAAGGGGTAAACTGGCTTTTTAGTTGATGGCTGGCAGAATCCTCAAATATCTAAAAGACCTTTTTTTCCATGGACCCTATTTAATATATTTACGTATCAGCTATTTTCAACACTTAAGATTGGTTTACTTGGTATTTAGCCTGATGGAGGATCCCCGGTAAAGAAACGACTTTGATGTGCGTGTCCATTGAAGCGCCGTCATGTAAAAGCCTAAAGGCAAGTAGAGCTGCAGTTGTTGGCAAGGATTAGCTTTACCGTTGTCAGTATGTTTGGCTAAAGTGCCTCCATTGAAGCGAACTGTGTTGTGGTGCCGTGACTCGAAAGCAGCAACGCGACGCAAATGCAGCCATGGTCATGTCTTTGTTTGAGGGACGCTGGCCTCTGGGTTCCCCTGTTCCCCGTACAAATGCTGGAATGTTAATTTGACAACTTGACTCGATATGACCACAATGCACGCCGGTCCCGTTTCAGCAGCGGAGATGCGCCGACTGTGAAGTGACGCATGCACACAGGCAGAGGGGAATCTCGAGGTCACGTTCCTCGTGAGTCCTATTACTGCAGGCTCGCTGCTGACAGCAGTGATGATGGCGGTTTGGAAACACAGAGGGGTTGTTTGCGCAAAGGTCTGCTTATGCTTTAGTTCTTGTTGACTAGTTTCAACTTGTACGCTTGAGTAAAACAGCATGCGACGCACTGTGAGAAATGACAGATGTTCCTGTGGGAAATGATGGAAATGGGAATAATCCTTTCCGGACTAGATTGACAGATCAAACAGATTCAAACATTTGTATGCCTTACAAAATCACTTTTTTTTTTTTAATAATCTCAAGGGGAAATATAAACATTTGTGTGCCGTACATTACAAAAGCAACTCTGTCAAACTGTCACCATAATAAAACTGCCATTAACTGTACATAAAGTAAAAGTACAGTTTTACAAATAGTGACTACAAGATATCCTGTTCGACTCAAAAAATCAATTTTAGAACACTCTGTGAGATGTTGTCTAAATAAATACATTGAACGCGTTAAAAAAGAATAGTTGCGGAAAAATGGGTGTATGAGTACCGGGGGAGGGGGTACATGAATGCACCAGTCCAGGGTTACGTTTTAGCAGGGTTTCTGCAGTTATCTGCAAATTAATTTGCTCCTTTTCAAATTGAGAGCACATTAACTGAAACATTAACCAACATTGCTAGCTCATGTAGTCACTACTTTGCAAAACTTTGCAATGTGGTGACTCGCCTGGAAAAGACATTTACCCTGACCCTGTATCTTTTGTATTTTTTTTTCCACATTTTCACAGTATTTTAGTCAAAGGATGGCACACTCCTGGTAGTGTGATAATGAAGTGGTCTTGCCATGTTGAACTTTGATATGGTGTCCCCATCTGGGTGAAATTTCAGCTCCCTAGTATCCTCTTTCAATGCTTTCCCCTTGATGCTTTTCTTTTCTTTCTTTTTTTAACCCTAAAATGATTTGCACCACTTAGGGGGTACTTAGCAAAAAAAAAAAAAAAATACAGGGGGTACATCATTTAAAAAGTTGAGAACCACTGTTGTCATCATTTTAAAAAGTTTAGAATTACTGTAGTACACAATTGTGGAGACATAACTTGAAATTGTTTTTTACTCTTTGCCCTTTTCCAGATTTTTTTTTGGCCTTGGCTGAAACAGCACCTAGTGGTGTATCAATTTTACAAGACATTTATTTTCACTCGACAGGAACTTTAAGACTTCCATTAGGTGGACGTTCATGTTCATCACGGCTTCTATACAACTTGTCAATTCGTGGATTTGTTATAGTCATCCAAGCGTCCCCGAGTCCCTCCAAAAGGTGCAATATAAATCTGAGATCTTATTTTTTAACACTGTTCAGTAAAAGAAAAAAAATCTGAATGTGATTGTCTTCACATTCGGTCCATTTAATAAGAAGCGACAGCCCAGTTAAGCGCTGTTTGGCAGGCAGGTTTTCACTGCCTAATTCTTGCCCGGCATCAGGGTTTAAGCCTTCACCCCTGTGTGTCATGTCAGATTTACTTTTTTCCCTAGGATCAAAAGTGGGTTTTCAGCCCCCTTTCTTTGGAGCTGGGCAAAGTGTTCCCAGCCTTTGCCCTCATACACACAATCACTTCAAACCATCTTTTTTTGACTCGAACGAATATAAATGTATGCCTGAGCATATGTAGCGCTCCCGTGCGCAAATAATCAATCACATTCTCTTAAAATTGAGTTGAACAAAGGGGCCATCAATCAGATTTTTGGGTTACACGCCAACCGTCTAATGTATTTTCTTGCAATTAAGTTCTGTTCATTTCAACGCAAGCACTTTGCTTAATGTTGCCTTGATGATGAAAATCTGTTTGAAAGTGTGAAGGATATTGAGTGGATGTACTCTTGTTTGTTTTGGCTCACGAAGGAAGCTAGCAGCTGCGCGCCACCACTTTAGGAGTGATAATAACAGCGCGCACTGGGTGCAATCAGCCAATGAGGGGCTTTGAATTTTACCGTCTCTTATTTCGACCCACAAATGCACGGCGTGCTCCACATGGAACCTTCTTTGAGGACATGTTCTAAAGGTGAGGGTTGAAGTTGTAATCCAAGTTGCGTCAGTTTGGCATACAAAACAGACATTATAGAATTTAAATAGTTGCATATTTGAGCAAGGTTTAACATGTTTCCGATCTTAGATAACATTCTAATTGGATAGGTTAAATAAATTCCCGAAAGAGACCCGATTCCATGCTTTGTTTGGATCCACGGCAGCTAAAGATAATACCAGAACAGAAAGCATGTCAGCACATTGAGCGATTAGGTGCACAATAGATTTTTGTCCGGTGAAATAGGCCTCCGTGCGGCCGACTCACACGCTGTGAGTTTCTGCTCTGTGGGCTTTAGCCGTGAGGGGATAGTGCTTTTCCGATGCGATTTGTTCATCACGGAGCACATCAAATCTTGACGACTATTATTAATGCTTCGGCCGCGTAGTCGTGTAATTGTCAATCTATAATTTTGTCTTTTAGCTAGTAGCCTCAAACACTTATCCTCTTCAGATCTTGACAAAAGAGACCAGGTTATAAAAGCAGAAGACTGATTTAAAGTTTTTTTCTTTTTTTTCAGTCAAATGAGTATCTCAGTAAGTCACTTGTCTAGAAAAAAAAACAACATTTAAAGAAGAAGAAGACAAAATGAAGGCCAAAGCACTAGCATAAAATTGAGCTGCTAATTTTGTTTCTAGCTAGTAGCCCTGAAAAAGAAGCCAAGTTATAAAAGCTTACATTTGAATTAGGGATTTTTTGGAGACAAATGCTTGTGTGTTCCCCAGCAAAATGTTTGTCAAAAAAAAAAAACTTTAAACCTTTTTGATTTAAACATAACGAAACTATTACGCTAGCATAAAATTTAACAGGTATATTTTAGCTTGTAGCCTATGTGTTTATTTCAGTTACAAAAAGGAAAAAAGGAACAAACAACAAGGAAATAAACTTTAAATCTATTAAAATAAAAAGAACACTACATAAAAGTGCTAGCTTAAAAATCGAGCTCGTCATTTTGTGTTTTAGTGTGTAGCGTCAGCTGCTTAACCCTCTAGATCTTGACAAAAAGGACCAGATTATAAAAGCATAATAGTGATTTGAAGTTTCTTATTTCAGTCACATGTTTAGATGTTTTTTAATATATTCCACAGTAATTTTGTCTTTTAGCTAGTAGCCCCAAACACTTATCTCCTCCAAATTTTGACAAAAGTTATTAAAGCATAAAATTGATTTAATATTTCCTTTTTCTAGACAAACATTTCTTCCCAGTAAAGTTTTTATCCAGAAAACAACAAGAAAAACTTCAAACCTAATTTTTAAAGGAAGACTAAATGACTGCCAGAGTGCTAGCACAAAACCGAGCTGGTATTTGTGTTGAATTTGTGTTACACAAGGATACTCAGCTAGAAGTTTCACTTTGACTAAATTTCCCCAAAAATATAATCAAACAACACGTTAACGAAAGCAATGGTGACTTCAACCCGTGTTCAATGTAACAACATTTTTTGTGTCGCGTTCTGGAGCGTTGTCTGACACCTCCACTCAAGCTAATGCTAATGTAAATAAAAGTACAATACAATTTCCATGCGTTTCCAGTGCTTGTTTTGCATGTGGTTTCCTATGACAAAAACAACCTAGAAAAACTTTTTTCTTGCAGTAAATTGGTGCTGTCAGGCTGGTGAAGACAGCTGGTTGTGTGGACAGGGACGGAGTCGGTGTGGATGAATGCACAGAACGCCTCATTAGCCAGCCTAGTCATTATGTGTTTTCATGTTGAATCTCAGTGAGTTTTCGCAGGAAAAAAGAAGGAACAAGTTGACATTTTAGCAGCCATTAGTCATATTCCCATTGTTTATGCAAATTCGGATTATTCTCACATTTGCCTAAATTATTATTATTATTTTTTAATTGACAATAGTGTAAAAATTGTGTTTTCCTGGAACGGTAATTATCTTCTTACATTTGCTTACTTTGTGAATTTAACAAATGTGCTTGTTGAGATGTTGCCAACTCAGCAACACAATACAGATGAAGAGGCTTAATCATAAGAATCATGCGTATTAATTATGTTTTAAAATCTGCAAAAAAAAGAAGAAAAAAAAGGACTCATGGCCCTGCTCTTGCAAGGGCAAATACTACAGGATAAAATAGAAAGCAAATCTTTGGAATGTTTTTAATGTATTTATTCTTCTTAGAGTTAAGAGAACAAATAATACTAATTTTATCCATCCATCCGTGCACCTTCTTAGCTCTTTTTTATAAATTGAATGAAGAAATGTGAACAATAATTGTGATTCATCCGAAAAATACCCGTGGTTGTCAATTTGGCCATAATTGATACTTCACTGTTGTCATATAGGCCTCATGCCAAACAGCGTCTTATATCTCGAAAAAAAAAGCCACTTTCCCACATTCCCACTTTCCAATAAATGTTGGTTTTGCTTGTTAAATGTCGAGACATTTAGAAGATCATTACAATGCTGATTTACCTCAAAAGAAACTGGACCGGTGATTGAAAATGAATAAGTAGTGTGGGAATGACATTTAAAATGGCATTTAATATATAATCACAAGCCTTTTGGACTTCAGCCAGAAGTTTCTTAGCTGTTTCATATCAACACTTGGATTGTATTTCTCTCTCTTACACAAGGTTGTAGCCTTAACGCAATCGTACACAAAATGTATTGAGCACAATTCTGTATCGGGGCAGAAAAAAATCATTTTTACGTCCTCTATAATATTTCCATCGAGTAGTGAATGCTTACTAAAGTGTGACAACTTGCCTGCCTTGTTTTTGTCTCAGAAAGACCTCAGGTGCCACCTTCTTGTCTCGTCAATTCCGAGCCTTCTTATTTGTGCTTGGTTGCATTCGTTCCCCAGGTGATCGCGCATCATACACAATTTCCCGTTGTAGCGGAAATGCTGGTGAATCATTTATCACTCAGCTGAAAGAGGGAGCTAATCTTTTGGCTACGGGGATGGCAAGATGTATTGGATGGGGGGTGGGGGGGAGAAAGAAGAACTGCAGCTCATATCGCAGTTTGGCAATGATGAATGTGATAGCTCACCACACAAGAAGTCTATAGTACTCTGAGGATCTGAGTTATTGGGGCAGCGTCTCACTTGAAATCATATGTACCGCTTCAGGGCTGGGAAATTTCCATGTTTATGGAATCAATGCATTTGAAATCCCAAATTCCACAATATATATATATTGCGACCCTTGTGAGGAGAAGTGGCTATAGAAAATGGATGCATGATATAATACAATACAATACAATACAATACAATACAATACAATACAATACAATACAATACAATAACAAGGTTAATAGAAAAGCCAGCACTAATCTTCTTGACCTATTGACCTAGTGGGAGCCGCACACACCTCTCACAGTAATGCCTCAATTGTGACTGCACAAACATATTACCGTGTAGCTGTAGGTGAAGTCAATCAAGATCAGCTCATTCTTTTGCTGTTGTGGAAGGTAAACTGTAGAAAAGTTTGAAAATTGCGTGTAATTGTGAGCAGCCATGTTTGATGATTACTAAGTGGATTGAGGTTGTGTTTGAATCTTGCTCGAGGTTTTTACTGTAACTGCAAAATAGCTTAAACCAGGGAAAAAAAAGAATCAATTTACATTTGAGAACTTGATAAAAGGTTGCAGCCCCAGGGTCCTAACTCTAATTTTAAGAAATCCTTTCCCATTTTGCTGTTGGTGACTCAACACATTTGTGTTACATTTTCGATAATCCAACTTCACGCTATCCCTTCTCCAAATGTCCTCCTCCACACACATTCCTCTTTGTACAGTGTCTGGAAAGTAGTAGGGTGGTAAATGCAGTTGTCTAATGACATGAGACAGGATGAAGTGTGTCTTCATGGCTCAAATACTGATTCTATTTGAAGGATTTACATCCAATAAGAATAATTTATGTCGTCCGTCAAAGCGCATTACTGTTAGTAGCTTCTCATCTGTTCAAGCTTTTCCTGGAAGGTGTAGTGGGTGAATAATCACCTTAGGAAGCTTTTAAAGCCTGTTATTTTGTACTCCCGCCTAGCGCAAACACAGATTATGCGCACTGTCATTGGCGTGACCCGTTGTTATTTCCTAGTCAACATATTTTAACAGCTCAGAGAATTCGCAAATCCTGTGTTCGCCGTTAGTTTGCCAAAGCATGACTTGTTGAGACATGATGTCTTCTATGAGTATGGGGGTGCCGCGCTGACCCTATAGAAGCACTTACATGCACTCAACACTGCCTTTGCTGTACACAGAAGAGCTACTATGCACCTAATGAGGCTCGGGGTTGTCGCGTTTGGGCTAATGGCGGACAGGGTGACACTCGGCGAGAACGTTGACCGTTCCCGTTCCGGAAAAGTGGACGTTCGCCCCCGCTGTTGGGCGTGTCTGTAAAGAGTCGAGCATTTTCAGCTGTCGAGTGCACTAAAACGTCTGTGTCGACCTCAACTAATAATAACTTGTGGTGTTTATCCCGTTTTGCAGAGAAACATTTTAGTAAAGGGGAATTTTTAAGATGAGCGGTATGTGGGCTGTAATATACAGTACGCGTTACCCAGAGTCAGCCCAGAGGAATGATGTCTAGCAGGGGCCCCTCTCAACATTCGTGCCATGTCCACTTTAATTTAATACTGTGGGAGCTCAACAAGCCCGTCAAAATCAGATTTGTTTATATTTATACATTTTTCCATCAGAGTATACACAAACCGTCTCAAAAGTGTAAAATTTGTAGCGGTGCAATAATTAATCGACTTCTAATCTATTATTGGATTAATCGTTAATTAGAGCTGTAAATTTATCCAAATGCTCAAAATTTCAGCTTCATGATTCCAAATATTCTCATATTTCTTTCGTAGACTTTCAGATTTTCATTGTTGAATAATAAAAGGACATTTGCTAACATCTGCTTTTGCTTTGGAAAACAACACTGAGTATTTTGGGCAATTTTCTTAGATTACAGACCTAACCTGCAACCAAATCATCGAAGCAAATGGCAGTTTCTGCATTTTTGATTACAAAAAATGTTTTTTTCTTTTTTTTTTTTAATAAATACATGGCAATAAAGCCATTTTTAACAAATCCAAAGTCAATTCATCAACAAAATAATAAACACATTGATTTTTGACGATTTGACTAGTCAACAAGAAGACATTTAAACCTCGGTCAACAAATAGCTAATACTGTGGCCACCATTTAGCATTTAGACTAGCTTGTTTCAGCTAGTATAATCGTTACTAGTCTTCATTTTGTTGTCAACATGTTACTGTGTGTCCATTAATGCACAATGATTAGGTGATAGTGAGAACTTCATGTACGTGTTTTAAAAGGTTACCCACTGTACAGTAAAAATATTTGACTTAAAGCTACTCGCTAAACTTTTGACATTTGGAGGTTCTGGAAGTTGAAGTTTTGCTGAAGTCGAGTTGGCTTCAACTCAAAGACAGACACACACGCGCACAATAGCAGCCTGTATGCACAGCGTCTCGGAGATATGGCAGGAACAGCCACATGACAGCATGTTGACAATCCGGTTTTTTGGAAATTTCTACCAAAATGTTGCACTCTGCTCATCCACTCACTGCTGCAGCACCAGCTATGGTTTCTTTTTGACAAATTTGAGCAATGAGCAAAACCTCAGTGTCAAGTCAGTTTTTTTCTGGCCTCTGAGTTGGTAAATGTTCAAAGATCATATTCTACTTAAAATCCATTGAACTTTTGGGTCATAATGAGCCTCCCATAGAAAATAAAACTACAATGCGGCCCACCATAACAATGAGTTTGACACCCCTGCACTACTTACATACAATAAAGAGTAAATATGTGCTATTGTAACATCATAGACATGAAAGAGCATACACGTATAAGTGTTGCACACTTATTTCTAAAAAGCACACTTTAAGAAGTTACGACTATGTGTTCAAGTCAAAATTTGCGAATTCACAAATCAAAAGACAACAAAATTTACTGCATGGGAAGCGGCATGATAAAAGGGTCACAGTCCAACAATCCGGGTTTGAATTCGCTCGCGTAGTGTATTCCAGCTTCTTTCTGCATCATCTTCGCTAAACTGAAGGCTCCGAGTCAGGATCTTCTATAGTTGTGAATGTGGCTGTGATTAGTTGTTTGTTTGTGCAAGCCCCGTGATTGCAGATTAAATTGATACCTAAAAAGATGCGGTTTATAATCACACGGTAGTCTAGTCTGGGAGCAGCATGGTAATTTGGTCGAGCAAAGATGCCGCCTGTCGTATGCTTCCAAGCAGCTTTGAAAGTCAGAGCAATCAGCATTTGAATCCCTTCTTAAATGAGCCACTTCAATTCAGACTCATATGCATGGCTGGTAGTCATTCCTCATCTTTTGTTTTTAATGTGGGTGTCCTCGTGCGCCTGAAAGACAAATTAGCTTACGGATGACTGAAAATACATCTCTTCTACTTGACAAGATAGCAGTTTCTCCGCTTGGAAATATTGGAAAAAGGCGTACGTTGGTTCTTTGGATTTTTTTTTTCTGCAAATATGGTTTTAAAATCATTAGTTATAATTTTGAGGCTGAAAGAGATGTCGACTTAGCCGACGGATGCCATAGAAAGTCAAACGTTGTTTTGCTTGGCAGTTTGTACTTTTGACCTTAGCGTCGATCGCAGTGTTAAAAACAAAACTAGTGTTTCCGGTTCCACGCTGCGTCTCAAATAGAAAGGAAAATGAAACCTTGGTGTGATCACTGTTAGTATTACTCTGCTGCCTTAACTCTATTTTATTCCTGAAACGATTAATTGAATAAAACAATGCAATGCAAGCAATAAACATGTCTGCTGTGATTGTTTGAACTCCCTTTTGCAAAAAAAAGTGAAATTCAGCCATAGCTCCCTATTCCCAAAAAGCCTGTTCTGATTGACCTAAAACTTTAGATTTAGTGTTGAGCTATCACTATCAATAATAAACCACGTTTCATTAAAATCAATATCGGCTTGGCTAAACCCACTGGGTGATTTGACATGGAATGACCCCAGTGTAAAAACAATGATGAGAAAACTTGATTAATTGATGTCCTAATCGGTATAATCGTTCTATTTCTAATTCGTATTTGATAGCTTACTGTTGTTAATGCTGTATGTTACCTAGCAACAGATTGTGTTTTCCACTTTCCTGCTTTAAGTTTCACTTTGTAAACTGGTTTCATGCGCGCATGTAAACTCAGTCTGTGCTTTTGCTAATATTAGAAATTCTACTGCAGTGCTCCTTAGGGAAGGTGACACAAAGCACACATGGATTTCAGAGGGATCAGGAAGACTGATGAATACTTTTTGATATAGATAATGAATAATGAAATTCATTTAATAGGCTTTAAATGACTTTTTCTTCTCCATATTCAGGGTTATTTTATACTTAAAAGTCCATTACAGTCTGCCCTTTCCCCGCCCTCTTGCGTAAGAGTTCCATTTCATTGAGAATACTCGAAATTCAGTCAAAGAGGAGTTCTGTAAGAAATTCTAAGGGAGAGGCTGAGTTCACGACAGTGGACCATGTGTCGCGTTGAGTCAGGGTGGGGTCAGTCATAGTGTTCTTGGCTGACTGTGGGATTACAGCTTTGGTTTACGAAGACAAATCACTTGACTGCATGTTTTTATAGCGTGTAATCTGTTTTGTTATGACTGCGTTCAAAATGTGTTCCAATACAAATGCATTCAGGGTTCAGTCTGCTTAGTTTAAGAAGCAAAACCACTTGTAGTACAACATACGGATTTCTACGGCCAAACACAGCTTTGACCCAGATGCTTGTCGGTCTCTAATGTATTTGTGATTTTGCCTGTGGGAAATTATGCTGATGGTTGCAGTCAATACGGTCATACCTTGAGTAAATCACCACCAAAGTAGTAGTAGACTCTCCTTTTACAAGAAAAAAAACGTGTTTTTTTTCAACAGTTTCCGTTCTGTAGGAATAGAACATGAATTGATTTTCATGATCTTGACACAGATGTTGTACAACCTGCTGTGATGCGTATTCTCTTTTAGCAAGCCGTATTGATTACAGTACATCCTGTGGTGGAGTTTGAGGTGTTTACACTCGTTGTTTTTTCTAGTCTTCGTATTCGTTGCGACGAGTAAATTTCCCTGTTTGATCTTCATTTTCTATTTGAAAGATGTCTCAGCATACGATCCTGATTTTCACAGCCAAGCTTGGTGAGACCCCTCCCATGCTGACGATTTGAGAAATGTAGTTAGCGGACACAAACTGTACATCAGTGGTGGTATGGGAATGGAATCCAGTTGACTAGTATAAATGTTTACGGAAATCGATGCATTATTAATGATAAACCCCTCTTGCTTTTTGAGATCTTCATTTGCCAAGTATCAAAAGATAAGTAAAAACATAGCACGCACCCAGATTTAAATATTTGTTCTATTTCCTGAGGTCCAATTTTTAAACTGAAGATTTGTGTATAAAAGGTTGGGGTAGTGCAATTAGTTAAATTGTACAGCCTCAGGTGCATTCAAATGTCCCATTTCGTCTGTAATCAGTTTGTCTTTTTGTTGAGACCAAAATGAGGTCGTATTTACCCAGTGGGAACTGTTGTAGTCGTTAGGTATTAACCTAATTATAGCCCACAAAAAAACTTCACAGACTGGGCTTCTTTTTCCTCTTCCCTCACCTACTTTTAAGCGGAGCTCCTCAAACTCCAGCGTTGCGATTGGGTGGGTAGGTCGACGGGGTTGTTTCTCTCCGTCACATTTGAAGAGAAACAGAAATGTTGAAGAGCCAGTCTGTTGTGTACTTACTGGACTGCCACAGCTTGACAGCGGCATTGTCAGTTGAGTCTCCCAAGGCCGTTTTGAGAGCCTAACCTTGCTGTGTTATGTGCACACTTTGTGGATAATGGGGAATTTCAAAGGTAGGTTCTGAAATCACGGCTTTTGTATAGCTCGTATTTACATTATAACAAGTTGACTTTTTGGGTCTTATTTTCTCTTTCTCTCTATATCTTGCGTGTTTGCATATTTGGACTGCGAAGAATTGACAGCTACAAAAAGTAATTATTCATCCACGAAAGAAAGGATGGCTTTCAATCTAACATGTATGTGTGGCCGTTATTTTTGTACATGTTTGTTTTGGTTACAGCGAAGGGCGGTAGACTTTACAATGTAGTAAAGTGCCTGTAATAGCTGTCATTAGCCGGCTTTTTCTGCTAGTCTTCTGTATGGAAGTCACTGTTAGCGTAGTTTACTGTATCGTTCCTGATGATATCGCATCAGATCCAGATCCAGATGTTACTATTGGTCAAGTCACATTTGGGTGATGTTTTTCAAATTATTGAGCAATCTAAAGTGTTGAAAATTGCTTATCAACTTTCACTCTTTGATTGAAGGAACTTGCCACGTTTCGGGTCTCTGAACAGTGATGATTTTGGAAATATGATGATTTTGCAATAGGTTTGTTGACAAGGTTCATATTCTTGCGTTATGTGAATTATTCATGTTGAAACTGGCTCCCGCTCAAATCGAACTCTTACTCTGTACGTCGTGTATTTCAAAAGCAGCTCTCAAAGCCGACATGTTTTGACATGCGAGACGGCACCTCTGGTTTCTATTTTAAGTCATCTCTTCATGGTAAAGAAAATAAAGTAGTAGAAGAACATTTTGCCAGTTACTTGTTGCTGATGGAATACATGGATTATAAATTTAAAGTCAAATTTAGAAAGGTCTTGCTTTTTCGGTGTCTAGGATTTTTTTTTTTCACTAATAGGCCCATTAATCGGTTGATCGGAATTTTTTCGGCCATTTATCGGATTTGACATTAAAGCCATATCAGACAGGCCCTAGTGATTTGTGTAAATTTTTTGCGTACACAGATTTTCAGTTGAAATACTTTTGCAGTTTTGCTTTTTTTCTTTTGTTTTGTTTTAAGGGTGTTTACGTATTCAAGTTTGAAAATGTTTAAATCGGACGAAAAGGGTAAAAGTAACATTTTCAAAAGTCACAAGGAAAAGGCAGATAAATGCCCAGTAAAGTTTTTCCTCCAGCTCTCTCGATAACCTTTCTATTTTACACTTCCCACTGTATGTTTTCCTTCATCATGTGTCAGTGGAGGCGTGCGGTCAAATTTAAATTTCCTGGCTGCTTTCTGGAAATAAAGGTCCGTGTCATAGATTTAAGCGCTGAAGCATAAGGGGAAGGGAAAAAGGAGGGAGGGAAATTGTAGGGAAGTGTGTTGAAATACTATGAATGAGTGTGAAAGGAATTTGGGAGGCTGCCCCGGAGTATTCCTGTGCAGATCCTTCATGGTAGTTTGCGTCTGTCATTGAACGCCAGTGCTGGCGCATGACTCGAATCGGGTCAGACATCTTGAAACGCTGCCTTGTTGACACACTCCCAGAATACCCTCGGGTTGTTTTTCACCTAAACAGCCACGGTACCTCCAAGTGCATTTCATAAAAAGCCTTCCCTTTATCTCTTGCTCGAAACAAAATATTTGATGTCTTCACTGTAAACAAGCTGAGTGACTCTCAGCCGGAGTTGAATGATCTCATGTGTGTGCGGTGTAAGTGGTAGCTTGTTTAAAGTTGGCAGGGGCACATACATGGAGAGGATCTAACCCTTTAAGCCTTTAAAGGAAGAGCTGTCTGCACCCGAATGGACTCACTTAGTCGGGCTTTAGAAGATTTGCTTGTCTGCTGACCCTCAAGCTATTGCAACAAGTCATACGTCTATAAATACAGTATATATATATATATATATATATATATATATATATATATATATATATATATATATATATATATATATATATATATATATATAAAAGTACTTTCCATTAACTAAGTGATTTTTCTGTATGTCTGGGTGTCATTTTTTACATCTCCAAACCCGGCATTTATTAGCAGCGTGTGGATGTTTTATATCTGCGGTGTACCGTATGTATTTATGCATGAAGATGTTGACAAGCTACTCCAAAATTGGCATCCTGTCTGCTTTAGTTGTGTAAATCATGTAGGCTAAGCTTTGTGTAGAAAGCGCAAGCTCTGATTTTGTCTCTAAATCTTTAGTCTAAGTAGCTTGGATATGACAGCTGCACTGCATCTCTCAGGCAGTAAAAGTCCTTGTAAAATCTATGTTTCCCCAAAGAAACACACGCTTTTGTCTGCTTCTGCCAAAGCGTCATCGCCGGTGCCCTACGTGTGCGCCACTGACGTGGACTCCTAATAAATATGCATGGCCTCAATGCCTTATTTATTCCACTTGCTCATTTTATCCGTGAACCGCAGGCCAAAGGTAGCAAAGGCGCCGGCTTATCATTTTTCGGTGGTTTCCATTTTTTTATTCCCTTCTTTGGATTTTTCATTTTTTAAATATACAGCAGTACATCACCTTAGCTTACAAGCAGTCGCTATTTGAGTTTAACCAAGTAGTTTACAGCTACTAGTTCATTACACAAGTGGTATAGCATTCTCAACTAGCATTCTTGCACAACTTTTTCGTGTTACAATATTGAATGAGTGAAATCATAGAGTGTAGTTGTCTAGATTCAGTGAATAGTGGATTGCCGATAGAATAAATTGAATTAGTGTCATGGTAGTAGTGCACTGCAGTGACTTTTTTTGCTTTCTTGATTTCACAAATTATTACTCATGTCGTGTGTCGTTGTATCAAAGCCTTATGGCGTTGATTTGCACCGCCACAGCCTTCAGGCCATATGTTGTGTCTGTGTGTGGGTGTGCATTTGTGCATCACTGCTCGTGGTGGCGCGTGAAGGTTGATGGCTACTTACTCTTCTGTCAATAAGAATCAAGGAGAAGCGAGCTTTGCGATCGATACAGATGGGGATCATATGTGTTTTATTTTTTGTGTGTGTGTATCCAGGAGGGATGCCAGTCCCCGAGCAGAGCCCAGTGATGGAGGAAGGGCTTCTGCTGACCTCCCGTAGCCGTTCGACTGGCCGCAGTGTGGAGCCCAACAGCACGGCCAACAATATCCTGGCGTCTGTGAAAGAACAGGTAGCGTGCCATATTGCTCACGCCTCTGTATGTACACTATTTGCAGTGTTCCCCGACCTTTGTTGCACCAAAGCATACACCTGACATGAAAATGCCATTAATCCTTGAAATACACAAACAAAAAATGTAGGTAGGTGTTTTAATAACACCTTTGTGCGGTAGTGTGTACATTCTAAAACATGCAATAATTATATATTTTTGTAAATAATAAAGTAAAAATGTAGAGCCTTTATGTAACATGAGAATTGATTGTGCTGCTACTTCTGGTTTGTACGCCCTGGCCACTGGGGGCAGTATAATCCAGAGATTTCATTGTTTGATTCATTAAACTCATCTTCAGAATCTGTAGACTTGATGTCTCGTCGGCACAATGATGTCACGCATGTACGGGCTCGAACCTGCTTGCGTGAACAGTGACTGATATGGATTACGTCATTCATAGAATACTTTGTTTTCTACATCTTTTCCAGGGCCACTCTGGAATCATATCATTTGTACTAGAACTAAAAAAATGGGTGACTTTCTTCGTTATCCCTCACGCTTGAAGTTTGTGATGAACTGCAGTGTTCTGCATTTGGGTTAAATACTTTTGTAGGAACTGTATAAGAGTAGAAATCTGTCCTAAATTCCTATAGTTATGCGATCTTCCAACAGCATTTTCAAGTCAGCAAAATATGCCATTTTTATTCTAATTTTAGCACATTACCACATTGTCAATTAGTTATCCAGTGTTTGTTCTGGACTGTGTCACTCCTGGAATTCAACATGGTCTGTTCCACTTCATTTAGGACTGTTGACTTCTTTGCTGTTTATTAACAAAGGCCACACATACGCAAGGCGGGTGCTTCCTGGAAGAACTTAGGCTTTGTTTGCCTGCGTAAGGAGAGGAAGGAGGCAGCACCTGTCGATGTCACTTCCTTCCCCAGAAGATCCTCGGTAGTGGCTTGTCCGGTCTGAGTAGATAACAGGAAGCGCGGCTTGCCTGCCCTAAGTTCTGCGGTTTTTCATTGACCACCGACTACAGAGAGCCGCTGCCTCGGAGGGAATTCCTCCTGTAGAGCGTAAAACGATAGCGAGCTGGAAAGACGGATGAGAGGGTGGGTGAGAGTGGAAAAGGGAGGAAATGAGATCCCGGGTTAGTGGGTGTATTTCTTCCCCTTTCGCTGGAGGTTTTCCTTTGATTGTTAGGATTTTCGAGGAATCCCACTATAAGCATGCTCACCTACTTTGCTGTAGTATTTGTTAAAGGCTAAGGATGTCCGAGGGCTCGGTAAGTCAGTTTTGTCATTTTCTAGCTCTTTATCGGCTGCTTTATTTCCATGCTTGTTAATTTCCTGTTGCCCTGTTCGACTTTTTTTGTTGCTATGTTTGACTGGAATTGTCCCTCTCTCCCACTGCTATGACTGCAGCAAGCAGACTTTGCCCACATGCCCAAACAAGGGCAGCAGAAAAGAACGTTTTATAGTTGCATTCTTCCCTGTGGTTCATTTGCTCTCGTTTCCAAACTTGAATTTGTATAATTGGAGTAAAACACTTTTTAATTTGTATTCGTGTAACTCGTTTTCTCGGTAAATGGATTTTTGATTTGTGCTCGTGTAGTGCTAAAATGGAATGAATTCGAGTTCGCTTTCTAATGTCAAGCAAAAAGTTTCGACAATTAAACTAGTTAGGTTATTTTCAGCCAGTCCTTGTTAATGTATTCAAGAAAGGAGAGTTTCTTTTGGTGTCAAATACGTGACCACTGGTCTGGATGCTCACTTTGTGCTCAAGCAAAGGTCATAGATTGAAAGCAAAAAGTTCAAAGTGAAAAAGCAGTGTGGAATTCCTCAAGGCTGATTGGATTAGATCTGGAGTTAATTGTTAACACCTTGCTTTCATTCATTGTAGATTTCAAGAAGGGCTGGATGTTAAGCGTGTAAATCTCTCTCATTATAAAAAGGGGATTTTTTTTTCTTCCTCGGATCTATGTCATACAAGTGCTCAGCTCTTGAGGAGTCACCATTATTAATACCGAGTAGCATTACAATGAATACTTTTGACATATAATCTCACTTCTCACAGCAAAAGCCAATTTTGAATGTTTCGGATGTTTTTGTATACATGAGCAAAAACTGATTCAATCAACTACAATTTCAATAAATAGTCTGCATGTCTCAATCCAGCATTTGCAGATTGTTTCTAATAATCTACAGATGTGACCCCCACCATCCCCGACTCCATACCTTCAAAATGTCACTATTTTATTGCTATGCTGCCAATATTTTCACTTAAACTTGACATTTTACTTGCGTTTGAGCTTATTGAAGAAGTTACTTTTGACTTTTCAACGTCACTGATAGTCTCAGAACTTTTCTGTCTGCATTGTTACAATCTACCAGCCATTTACGCTGAAGACATGCTGTGAGACAGTCAAAACAAGAAGCAAGTGCACTGAATTTGTTTGCATAAACAAAGTACTCACAACCTTGGATACTGACCATGTTTTCAGCAGAGGTTCAGCAGAAGTTTTTTTTTTTTTTTTTTGTGCAGACAGGGGGGTGGGGAGTGCACATATAAATATGGATTAAAGTAAAACATCTCAGAAACCAGATAACAATACTGTATTTAAACTGTCTGCATTTTTGCATTAGGGTGTTTTCAAGCTCTGGCCAATAAAATGACAAAATTAAGATGAAAATTGAACAAAAGTGAAAGTATGTTCATTCAGTCTAGCTTTTCCATGTGAAAAGTCAAAAGTCACCTCCTAATCTATATCTTCTCCTAAAAAACTGTGCTGATCTGATTTGCCAGTTTACAAATCTAAATTTTAAGGATTGGGTTTGGCATTTTTTTTTCCGACCGATTCCAAGACAAGTAAGTTTTCATCTCTTTAGTAGTCATGGGTAAGGATAGCAAGTATAGAGACCAATTTTACTTTTGATATAAAAATTGAATCTCCAATAAAACAATCACAGGTCTTTTGGGGTTATTTTTGTCTACATCATTCTCGCGTTATTTCAGCAAAGGGATGGATAAGGGGTCTTACCATGTGTAAATGATACATTTTGTAACCATCGAGGTGAAATTTCAGCTCCCTAGTGTCTTCTTTACATTTTTTTCTTTTTTGATGTTAAATGCTTTTGATATAAAGATCAAAGGATTGAACAAAATTTCATGAAAATAATCATGTCTATTGGCTGTTCTTCTAATTTGTAATTTCTAATTTGCGATTGTAAAACCGCCCGAAGAGAAGTTCCTTGAAATAAGGCCAGATATCAGCCCGAAACAGATACCATGTATGATTGCTTGCCCAGCCTTACTAAATTTCGCTGAAAGCTGGGAGAGACCCGCTTCTGAATGAAAAATAATTCGTCGGTGGCAGTTTTTTTCCAGTGGACAAATATGAACGTTAACAAGTTAATGTTTCCCAGAGCTGTATGTATACATCTTACTATACTGTAGGACAGGAAGTCTTTTTGTCAATTGGCCAAAGTGTTCCAGAAAAGATATTTTCTCTCTGCGGGCAATAATCTCCTAGCTTGGTCCGCGTAAGTGAATAAGCCCCCTAATTACAATTGGCTGACCATTTTTCTCCACTCCTCCGCTTCTTATCTGCCTCGCTTTCTCCGGTGCTGCCACCGCCGTGACAAAGGCGAGGGGAAATCTAGACCCATAAGCGTCGCGGCCTCGATTATGGACATCAAAATGGAAGCCTGGCTCCGAGCAATTACCCCGCGAGGGAGGAAGAGCGCGACGCATTGTCGGCGGTGGGATGCAGGTGAAGGAGAGTGCGGTGGAAAAGACAAAACACTTGGATGTGGAGGCAGGGACAAAAAAAGGAGAGTGCGGGGGATTGATGGAGAATGGCGGCGTTAGATAGGCTGTCACCTCTGAAGCGTTCACTAAATGTATTGTGGCAGGCGGCTGTCAATGATGAGAAAAGCTGAAAATAAGGAAAGAGGAGACAATCTGCTCCCCGTGTGACAAGATGCCAGAGGAGCGGTGCGTGCAGTCCTGGCACAACACCGTCTCGTTTTGAACGTAGCCCGGGGAAAATCTCCCCCAACACCTAACTGTTAATTCTCATGAATATCACTGTCATCATTATAATTATAATGATCTCCCTGATCATCACCCCGGTTGGAAGCGTTACATCACGTACAGAGGGGAAAGAAGGGTGCGCAAACACGGTGCGGCGTTCCCCCCATCCATCGTGGTTCATGATCCTTTATGGATTTCTACCAGATCCTTTTTATGGCTTTTACCAGAGCTGAACAATTAATCAATCTCAAAATGACATCAGTGGAGTAGAGCGGTTCTCAAATTGGGGTTTGTGAGGTTTTAACATATCTCATTTAATGTTTTTCAGCGTTGTGACAGGAACTGTACATTTTGTTTTCGAATTAAGAGCAAATCTATTGTAACTCTTGCAAAGCGTTTGTTTATATTTGGTTTAGTTTTACGCGGCTGTTTATCGAAAATCTCGATGCAGTTTTACAGCCGACAAACCGGAGATGATACAGATGATGCATTATCTTCTGGAGTTGCTGAATAATAAAATAAGCAGAGATATATCACAACTAATGTAGTTCCAAAGTTCAATAAAACAGACACGACCGCACAGCGCTTTGTTTGAAGAAGAAAAATCTAACACACGAAAAATAACACTCGAGACAACGCATGAGACATCATTGGAAAGTCCAGAATGTCCTCTAAACACACTTGGACTAAGTTGACTAGCTCGAGTGAGTCAAAAAATATTTAGCAAAAATAAATGTCCACTACTCTGGACACAAATCAACAGATTGTGTCTCAGAATGATATTATGTCGTGAAATGTGAAAAACGGAAGCGCTAAAAGCACAAATTTGTCCGCATTCTAGCTGTGGTATCATGACATATTCAGTTCTTTACGCCACACTTTTTTAGTAGAATTTTATGAAGTTATAATCATAAAAATACTTGGGAAGAGGCCCATGGAAAAAAATCGCACATTAAACCAAAATATTGAAGGAAAAAAAAATCGAATTTGATGATATTTCATTACTTACATAAACAACATAAATTCGAATGCGAAACAATTTCATTTATGACTGATAGATGTAGTTAAGACTGTATTAACTTTTGACTGATATTTCATCCTCGCGTGTCTGTGCACTTCCGAGTTTATGAGCGAAGAATATTTATTTTTCACAATAGACAACTGCACAAATGTGTCCTTGACTTGTCCAGTTTCTTTAGGAAGTGTCATTTTCCCTTAATAGCATAATGGTCATGTTTGACAGCTGCTAAATTGCTTGCTGTCCTCATTTCAGGTTGCTGCTTTTGGCATTGCGCTGTTGCCGTTCTCCAGTTCGATTACGAATTAAGCCGCACGGGCAAACACGACTCAGTGTTTTTCAGACATTTAGCCACAACGCAGGGTGGCGAGTCACCTTTGTGTGACTGATCAAAGCATTGCATGAAACCTTTAGGAGTAGTTTGCAAGCTCAGGGACAAACCGTGTTGAGCAGCCCCAAACATTTGTAAAGACGTAATGGAAATGAGCACATTTGTCAACATTTACTTTAAAAAAAAAAAAAAAAAAAAAAACCTTTAAACGGATCTCCACATCAATGGGTCCTCAATAATGATGCTCACATTGTGCTTTTATGTGCAATTATGTGCACAGCGTGTGAATGCAAATGAGGCAGCGCTATAAAGACATTTGGAAAATAGGTGAGTGGGAGTCTATCAGCCTTTGCACTTCTACTAGTTCGCTAGACATGATGCTTTTTTTGTGCTTGGCTTCAAGAGTTATGCAATTTAGATTGTGTCCTATATTTTTGGGAATAGGGTGTTGCTTTATTTTTGCTGTTGCAAATTCCAGCTAAACATCAGCAAAGATGTCATTTGACTTCAGCAAGTGTGAAATGTTTTGCCTTTCATTTATTTCTATCTTTAAGGAGAGCAGCCTAATTTCTAATATTGCATATCATAAAAACATCCAGCAATGATGAATATATAACTGCTATTTTTATATTAAGTGTAAATTTAGTGCTTGTTTTTTTTTTAGCTTCTCAATAATTCTCAGTAGTGTTGTTCTTCGTAGAGGATAAAGAATACATTCCTGGCACAAAACATTTATGTTTTTATCTAAGGAGTCTATAAGCAATCATAAACCTTGGCAAAGTTGGCATCAGTTTCTTGTAGACTTTAGCTAACCATAGCAGGATTTGGTTCATATCCAGTCAAATAGGCGGAACCCTGTACTTACGAGGGAATGATGAACACCAATACTGGACATTTAGTATGAGTGCCGCCCTTATGAAGCAGTTTTTCTACCACACACTTGAAATTACGATTTAGCAGAAAATTGCTTTTTCATGAAAATAAAAGTGAAATAGCACTCAAATATTTACCTATGGGTCACTGTCAGTACAATTGAGTGCTATCGGTTTGAAAAAAGTGGTATAAAGGTGTGAGATATATACAGTATCTCACACCTTTAGATTTAGGCTCGCAATAAACGTGGGAGAAAGGAACAGTTTGGAACTGTGACATTTTGGCAGCTAATTATACCGAAGTGCTCATTTCCCATGTTTATTTCTATCATCATTTGAACACCAGCTCGGAGGAATTATGACACCATTGTTCTTGTCGTAAATTGCTCTGTCGTCATTATCCTGTGTCACATCCATTTTACTCTTCCATAATGGTTGATCTTATCAGATTCATACTAGTTAATTAAAGATAGTCCAATTTAACAGCAAGGGATGAAACCCAAGGAAAAAAACATAGTTTGAACCTAACAGTATTAGACGGTGAACATGAACAGCATACAGAGAGGATTGAGTCATTTGAGTGTTGCCAAAAAGTTTTTTCCCCTTAAATGTATGACAGTAAAGGTTGCTGGGACCTTTGTAGTGTGCTGAATCAGCAGTAACGAGACGGTGCTGGAGGCATGTCAGAGCTCTTGTTTGGTCAGCAGCAGCCATGATGATGAAGCGTGTCCGTCGCGTGGCTTAGCTGCCGCGCCGTCATCTGTTTATCTGAGGACACAAGGGGATACAGGATCTGAATCATCTCGGGTACCGCGGGAAAATCATGCAAATGCAGGCATGGGGGGCCTTGTTGGTACAGGCCAGCTGGCTTCTTGTGTATGTCTTCAAGCTTGATGCCAGTCGGGGATTGCTGCGCTATTGTTAAGTAAGCGTCGCATTTGTTTAATGGTTCCTCTGGCTATGATTGTAATGCGCTACTGAGTGCTACTGTTTGTAATTTGCATCTTCTCTGTGTCCCTGTGTTATTTGGCCAAGGTTCATTTTTGCCGCATCAACCCGCGCTCAAACAAGCTCATTAAAAACGCTTTGAATCCATATTCGTTATAGCTTATAGCCAAGGGAAAAGTTGAAGCAGAAGCTAATGAGCTTCATGCTTGAAAAGGAAAAAAAATCTCATCATGACAGAGCGGATGCAATTAAGTGTGGGATTTTGTTATCCCTTGAAAGCATCACATAAATTAGTGATCCTTCGGTTTCACTCTTGTTGCTCGTATAGAGTGATCTTTGTGTCAACGCTTTTTTTTTTGCCGCTGTAAATAGTAAGGCCTGGTCTTGCACTCCAAATCGACAATCGCTGTTTGCTCTCCATTTAGCCACCGAATCCAAAATCGATTCGAATCGGAGTACGTCAGCCGAAAAATACGTTATCTTTCAACGAATGACAAATTCAATTTGATCACTGTGTTAAATGTTATCGAAAGTGCTTTACCGAGCTATCTTATTCACCGGCCCAACACGCTTACGTAGCTACGTCATTCTACAGAGAGGTATTAACTTTCAATTTAAAATCACTTACTTCAACTTTAAGGACCCCTTTCCGTACACAGGCCAACGTGTCCATCATGCCACCTAGCTTAGCACCAAGCTAACAAAGGAGTGATTACAATACCGTCATTGACTTGATTGCTTAACAGATGAATGCTCATTAGCCGGCCAGCAGCACCAGCATATCTTCAAAATAGCACCGGCACACTAGAATGGTTAGAATATTTCATCAACACAACAGTAACACACCTAATTGTGTTTACAAGTGGAAAGTGCCTCCCAGTGGCAAGTAAAGCGGCAGCTCAAAGTCAAAATCAATACTTTGATGGCGTCTTCTTCTGTCTCCCTTTGTTTACCAGGAGATTGCCTCCCCGGTGGCTTGTAAAAAACAAAAAACTCCAGAGATGCTACACTGTACAATGAACTACAGGCTTCCAAGAATGGGGGAAGAAAAAGGAAAAGTCGCATAGACCCTAAATTTACATTACTATCTGACGCATTTGAGTGGAGTAGGGAGTTGTGATTTGGCGTTGATTTCCAATTATGTTTATATTCCTGTGCATCATCCTCACTTATGGTTTTGCAATGCTAAACTGCAGCTCCTGGATCCACCTCATATAATCCCCTGGGAAACTTTGATTATGGAGTAACCACAGCCTGCAGCCTAGCTCCATTTATCTACTGAGGTGATGGAGATAAGAGCGGTGGAGGGCATATCACAGCAGTTCGAGGGAGTAGGAGAGTTGATTTTTTTTTCTTTTTTTTTTTTTTTTATCACGGAGGGCGTCCAAAGAACACTTGAAAGTAAGTAAGTAAGAAATCAAGTGACCTTCCTAAGTCTCCTCACGGCAGAAGAGCTGCTCCACGCATGGTTCGTTCACGCTGCCGACCGGGGCCCCGAACGTAACGAAGTGTTGAGAAGGCTTTTACATGAGAGGTCTGAGGACCCTGTCATCTGTTCATAGAGTCATGGCGAGCAAGGCCAGAAAAACGCTCTTAGTGGAGCTCAGGGAATCCGGAAAAGTGGTGCTTTGGATGACATAGCTCAGCTTTTTCTAATTACCTCGTACGTGCACCATGTTCTGGGTATTTGCTGCCGAGTGCCACTTTGTGGCACGGAACTGGAAAACGGCACGAGCGAAAGCCTCATTGATGATGGGTAATTAGTCAAATGCCAAATTCTACACTGCTCCCATAGCAACAGAGTCATCAAGGCCAAATGTCACATATGCAAAGAGGTGCTTATGGGTATGTGGCTGGTGCACAGCCAACACATCTGAAATTGTGTATTTGGTGACACAAAACTTAGTGTGTGTATAGAATGGACCCCCGCCATATGAAATTAATTTGTTCTGGTGTGTGCTGTTCACTGAGGACCGGCATTGACAGATTATTGTCAATGTGTCTTTTATTACAGCTCGATTGTGCTATTTTCTGTGTTAAAGACTCTATTGACTCCTCGTTTGCTAGATCTGTCAATAGACGCATGTCACGCTTACTCAGATAAGCATGTATGACTGACCTTCGCTCCCCTCACCTCTTTCTTTGTTGCGGTGCGGCTGTAGGAGCTCCAGTTTGAGCGGTTGACACGGGAGCTGGAGGTTGAGAGGCAGATTGTGGCCAATCAGCTGGAAAGATGCAGACTCGGGGCAGAATCGCCGGGGGCTGGAAGCAGCAGGTAATGAAACGATCTAGCACACACTGGAAAATGTACTATTTATTTCAAGTTTGAGGCATTTTTAAAAATGATACAGTGGACTTATGAAGAAAAAAAGATGCAATGGCCTCGGGCCTCTTAACACGAAGGCATACAACTTTGCGGTAAGTCTCCACAATTTTTTGGCGCTCCAAGCCATGGCCTTTTCTTCATCCTTCACTGTTATTCCGTTGTGTAAACGTCATGGCATAGGGACGAAACAGACTCTCATCGGACAGCGTGCCCGATTGTTGTCCCATCTTGTGTCTTTACGTAAGCCTGATTTTGGGGTAATTTTAGTCATCCGAGTACCCGGTTAAAAAATTGCTCGAGGCGTATCAAAGAATGTTAAGCCAATCGCTGCAACAATTGTAAAAGCGCTGCATGGGAGTAAAATGCCAAAATTGCAGTGAGAAGGCCAACTTTAAAATAACATAAATGATACTAGATTGAACACGTAATCGCAGACTAGTCTTTCAACTGCATCTGTTGGCCCCGACAAACAGCACATGTTTTTCTGAAATCACATTCAATCTCCAGTTCAAGGTAGCGATAAACTACTTAAATACGTTGACAATAACACTTGACGTATACTGGTGCCCTGGCATAAATTAGCCGCTGGCTAGCAGCACTTGATTGCTCCATATAGGCTGGCTAGATAGACAAAAAGGACTATACAGTTTGATGTGAAGTCTGACACAAATGGTGTTCCAACTGATCCCGCAAGTGTTGTGTTTCAGCTAGCTTCATTGACCAAAATTTAAGGGGAGGGATATGTCTAAAATCTATCTATCTATCTAAAGACATAACTTACTTTATTCACACACTGAAATGTTCAACAGAACCCCCTGATATTGTAGAACAAATGTTTGCTAGGGTGATGCTAATTGTGTTTTTCAGAATCAACATTGAATGACACGTATAGTAACAACGTCAAGTTTTGTATCGTGGCTATATTAGAACTGTATTGTGTAGTCATAATTTTAGAAAGTATAGTATTTATGCTTTTGACACCCACACGGTAAGGTTTGTAATTGCGTCGAGACAAAATGGTGCAAAGCATTTTTTTCTTCTATTTGAGGAGAGGGTTCTTTTAATGAATGGTTTTATATGATCTCTATATCGCGACTTTTATCTTATCATTGGTGGTTCTGGTTCTGCGAGTACAACCCAACACAAACGAATGTCGACGTGCATCCTGCACGTTCATGCCTATTGTTATGGTTTTTAATGTTGTCATTCAGCGATAGCTGGCGTTTGTTGACATCAGCTGAAGGCTGCCAGACAATTCATTGGAGCTAAATACAAATGTGTTTGTGGTGAAAACGCTGAGCCAGTGTTGTGTGCGCGAACACACATTGTAGCGGAGTGTTATTTGCTTATCGTGGCAGTATTGACAGTGAAGAGCTACTGGGCTTGTTGTGGGGATTGGTCCCCTTGTCCCCCGGTTTCAGAACCGTGTCACGGCATGTGGGCTAACAACGCAGCTGTGGCCAAGCCCGCCATCATGCAGCATGGACCGATTACAAAAAATAAAGCTATCGCTCTTTGACAAATTCAAGCTAACGTCATTTCCGTGATTCTATATTTAAATGAACATTTGCAACCATTTTCCACGAGTTACTACGTCCATAATTGTGAAATCAATTCTAAAAACATGCTAGCAAGGCAGATAACTTGCATGGCTAGCATCAGTTTGTTTCCACTTTGACATTTCTTAATGAAACGAAAAAGAGCGAAGAAGTTGCTACGTATTTTCTGGGGAATAAGTAAGGTTGTGTTTGTGGCTTCATTTTGATTTTAAGAAAAAAAAAAGTTGTATGAAATCATTTTAAACCTGTATATAATAGCAGTATGATACAAACTTGAATATTGTGGTGCTAACCGAAGCATCTTTTCCCCTCGTGAAGTAGCGATCTTACAAAGTACTTGTTTTTTAGATTTTAAATTTATTGAACATATTTTTCTCTTCGTATGCTGTATTTGTATTCTTGTATTAACCACAGAGAGACGGTACTATATTGGAAAAAAAAACAAACAGTATTACAAACACATTAGCGTATTTATGCCTAAAATGTGTTAAACATGAGGACAAAGTTACCTTTAATGCGACGCAAACTCCAGGGCACAGCAAAATTTGCAATACAGTCAATAGCATTTGCATAATGGCATTCTCATTTTGTTAGGGTAATGAGTGTCAAATAGTGTTGAAACTGATTTTCCATCAGCAGTCGACACGCCATTCACCGCAAATGTATTTGAGCTCATTGTTAAAGAATTGTTATGAACATAATGCTTACAAACCTTTGACTATTTATTCCAGCTGTGAGATGCATTCTTTTGAGAAAAACTATATTGAGACTGAGGTTCAAAAGAGAACGAAATGATGATCTTTTCTGGATCATGTGTTTGTATGTGATGATGTATTCTTGCCCTGGAGCCTGCGAACCAACAAAAAGTGCGAGCAGACTGCATGACTCAAGACTTGGCTTCTATTCACACAGGCGCAGGTGTTGCAGTGTCTTCAAATATGTGTCTCTACGCTTCAAAACGAAGCTTTTCGACCATATGCTCACACTATCACCAACTTGTCAGCCCTGTTTAGTGTGGTTTTTCGAATGTCCTGTAAAGTACATTATATATCATCCACTTTCGCTTATATTCAGAAATTTTTATGCTTGAATTTGGAATTGACAACGTTAAGAATGTTGAAAAGTAGATGTTCCATATGGGTTCTGAATAACCTTTTTTTTTTTTTAAATAGACTTTGAACAGATTACGCAAAGTTATTTTGAAGTTACATGATGTGCATTATCTTAGCTGGAAACATCCAAGTGAAAAACAGAGCACGTTTGCACGTTCAACACGTGTGCCCCAGCAGCGCTCCACCATCATTTTGGCTTATAATCAAATGATTATCTGTACTGTAAGCATTTGTGGGCCTTATTTTTTTGAAACCAAATGTGTTTGGATGAGAATGTTGAACCACAGCCAATGTTTGGATATACTGTACAACACTAACAGCGACACTTGGACTTGTCTGCTTCCAATTTTTTTTTTTTTTACTTTGCACTCCTACCAGGAATGTGTTGTAAACATGAGCCTTTTAAAATATTTGTAAAAATACTTTGGCAGGGTTGAATTCATGGGGTCTGTGGTTCTCCCGCCGGGAGACGCACCAAAGCAAACACCCATTGTGATTTACACCCCGTTTTATTTAAGAGCTGGACACCGACAAATGAAATGGCTGTCATTGGGCATCTGTGTGTGAACGGAGATTAGCTTTAGCAGAGGAGGTCCCGCTGTGGAGCTCATTAGCTTAGCGGGGTGAAGACAAGGATTAGGGCGCACACTAAAAGTATTTCACTTGGTGATGGCAGATTTCAGTTTTGAAGCAGAGAGGAAAAAAAGAATTAGAAAGTACTGTATGGGCAATAAATCAAAATGACAGCGTTCCTTCGTCTATCGCAGCTACGTTCATAAAAATAACCAAAATTCACAAAATAGAGGTACATTTTTGTTCTTTTTGTTCATTTTTGTAGCTTATTTCTTTTGTTGAAAAAAAAAATCCATGGAATGGAGGTGATTTTTTTTTTTTTTTATAAGTGCTGGACTAGTTTGTCTTAAAAAGAAGTAAAAGTTTAAGAAAAATAACCACAAATTTCTGCATTATGTTTATAAATGAAAGTCTGCGATAGTGAAGCCGCAATAACGATGCAGCATGGGAACATTATAATTCGATTTATTTGGCATTGAACAAATTAAAGATTTAAAAATTCGCTAAATAGATGGAGGATGTAATCGCGATCACGATATTGGCGGCCATGAAAAATGCGTTACCCTTAGCCATCAAGTTGGCATTTAGCCTGCAAGCGTTGATGTCATCAAGGTATCTCTGTCTTCCATTTTCTCTGGCTCATTGGAGGGCATCTCGTCTTGCTAACTGCTTTTAATTGCCCGCATGTGTCTATTAACATCCAGTGAATGTGCCTCTTAAAGCGCATTATAGAGCCTTATAGGGTGGTAGTAATGATGCTTGTTTAATTGTAACGGCGGGAATTTTTTTCTCATACAAAGTGAACCGCTTTCATCCTGGTCGCAGAGTGTTTTTTCTTTTTCTAAATGATGAAGTGGCTATTGTTTTCTTAAATGTTTTCTTGCTGTAGCGGTTGTATATCTTGTGAACCTGCCTGGCTTTTGGAGGTCTGCTTTACCAAGAAAACAAGCAGTTTATTATAATACATGAAATGCTGGATTATCTGCACTGTCATTATTTCACACTATCATTTTAGGGACGGGGTCAGTACAGCTGACAACTGGACTCATTTTAACGTGTCAATACTTGCGATGGAAGCCGATAGCTGTATGGGTCGCTCTCTTGGAGCAGTTTTACGATTGCAGACTAGAAATGACTAATTAGAAAAATAGAAAATTGCCATTAATTGCAAAGAAAAATGCTATATTGGAATGTATCGGTATTTCTTTAAAATGATGTCATTGTTTTTGTTGGTGCTTTTGTTTTGTTTTTTGGGGGGGGTCATTTTGTGTATCAAAAGTATTAGTGGTATTGTTTTTTAGTATTAGTATCAATGACTACTCAACAGTTAAGTACTCATATGGTACTGGTCTAAAAAACGTGATATAGGACATCCCGAATTCTACGCTTGCGCTTCACTTGCAGACGTCGCGCTGCTCCGTTACGATATCGCTTATGCTGTCGAGCCGTCTAACAAATGAGTTGCTTTCACATAAAAGGCACCTTTGTGGCTGGATAAACAGAGGTGACACGAGTGGACTTTACATCTGATTTGTAAGCGTTTCGTCGGATGACTCCGCTCGTTATAGCGCCAAGACGTTGATTACCATCTGTGACCCCGTCCTGAAAGGCCAATGAAAAATGTACTTGGTAAACAACGCATCACTGTCACTGAGCCCATATTTACTTTTTCATTTCCTCCTCTCCCCTCGCAGCTCATCTGAGAGGTCCCTTCCATGGAGAACTGCCGGTAGGTTAGAGATTGCTTCTTATTTTTATGAAACAGGTGATTTGGTTTTTCATTTATTACTTGCGCACAAATTTTGGCTGTGTCTGTGTGCGCAAAATCAGTAGGCAAATATGGGGATTGGTTCGATCTTGTAGTCCCAATTCAAAATGACATGAGATTGCAGTATAACGTTTTTTAGATATTGTAGTGAAGCACCGCTATCATCAACATTCAAATAAATGCAAATGGATTGTAGTCAAAAGTTAAGTGCAACTTCAATTTCACGTGTAGGTTTTTTTCCCCCCAATATGCAAAGGCTGCAATTTAGAGGGAAAGATTGTCAATTTTTTTTTGTCAGTCTGGATGAATATGATTTGATTGATTGTTTAAAAAAAAATCAAAATTCAAAGGTGATTGCAGCTGGATGTGTGAGATTTTGTGAACAAAAACAATCATTGTCCAAATTTTGGACCAAATAAAATCATTATAATTACAATTTCCGAGATGCATTTTAATAGGATTCATGACATTGATTTTCCTGCGATTTGCGGTCAATCTATGTCAGCAAACGGAAAATTCTCTGTTGACTTGTGTTTCACCTCAAGGCAGTAGGTGGCGGTAGGGACCAGTTAATGGCTTCGTCTTAAAGCGTCATCATCATGTCACAAACTGCAAAGAAAGACCACACCATTTTTCAATTTTTTGTGCGTGTTAATAAATTCAACCTACATATGTATCGATAGAACTGATGCGCGTGAACAATTTGAATGGTTGGAGATCATAAATAACTTGAATTATTATGCCTTTAAAAGCGTTTACGAAATTAGGGAAAAAATGCAACTTGTATAGTTTGCAAAGGGTTAAAAAGAGTTAGAAGGGTTCGAAAATTGTAAAAAAAAAAAAGTGTAAATTGTTCAAACAACAACAATAATGTACGGCGGTTTAAACAAAGTCTTAATGTGAATTTACCTGTTTAAATGCCACAGTTAATTAGTTGATTATCGCAAAGTCAATTTCGCAATTTAGCCAATTTTCAAATGGTCGACTTGTGACAAAATAATTATGACAAATTAATCGAGTGAATTCGATTAATTGCTCAGCTCTACCAAGCAAATAATTCCATCAGCGATGGACAACATTCGCGTCGACCACCTCAATATCTGCTGGCACTGCATGTTTGTATTTCTTCAGGCATATTAACAGCGTGCATGTTAATGAAATGAAGGAGAACATGTAGTTGGCTATTGCGGTGGTTGGTAATGTTTGCAATTATCTTTGTTAAGCTGAGCGAGCTTACAATAATTGGCAGCCCAGGGCCTTTACTTCTGCCTACCTCCTCTGAGCTCCAGCATGAGAGATTTCACTAAAAGCTTCTATTTGTTCGCCTCGCGAGACAAAATAGATGGTAATGAATTATTGCCAATGCATTTCATGGCTTATTAATTGCAAAAATGAACAATTCTGGGACGGTCATCAATCTTGTTTCGATCTCGTCAGAAAAGCCAGTGGGGATTTTGCTTGTGCGTATTCACCGGCAAAAGTGTTGTAAGTCATTTGCGAGTTTGATTTGCGGTGGAGGAGTGTGAGAGTAGTAATGGCGGCTATGCTCGGTATCGATTGGTCATTGTGGTATGGATGATGAACGACTGTCCAACGCGGCGATTCGCTTGTTCCGATTCTTACGCGTCCCGAGCAAAATGACCCGAGTTCCCGCCAGGCTTATCGGCCTCGCGAGTCAGTGTGCGATGCCCGGCTTTTTAGACGGAGACGTTGCCGTGGAAACCGGTCTCCAGCCGCCAGAAATGTCAATGCAGTCACACCTCCTGTAGACTAAGACAAGAGAATAATCCCTCTTGTCACATCCACAATGAAAGCCTCATTATCAATTTTTAACCATAACCTCTCAGCTGCCTGACATCCTCACAAAAATATGGAGGAGAGGAATTTCGCACGAGAAACACTGCAAACTGATTTCGACCCATGTATGTAGTCTTATGTTTTTAAGAAAACAGATTTTCATTTTCAGATAGTTATATTATCAAAGAAATTTTCGGAATTAGTCACGGGATATTTGGCAGGTTTACTCTGTCCAAGCAACAGACATATTAAGCCGGCTAACTCCGTCCTAGCAACAAAAATAATTGGCGAGATAACGCCTTCCTCACAACGTGAATTTTTGACCTGCTAACAACATCCGAGCAACAGAACTAATTGGTTAGCTAACCCCAATCTAGCAACAGCACTTTATGATTGCTGATTAGCAACAAACAAATGGGAGTTTTCAAACTTGGGCGCGGGAGCTTTGCGACAAACTAGCTTAGCGTTAGCTAACAGGACCAAAGAGGAAAAATATCCTTTGTTTGCCAGGGACCTGTGTACGGCGCACGATCCTGAAAATGAAAGTAGTCAATCACTGGGCACATACGGACAAAATAGTTACTACTAACTCCTAACACGCTACGGCTCTCAAACTAGCCAGTGACCCCGAGAGATCCGCAGACCTAAAAACAAGAAATGATCAGAAAAGTGAAACTTGATCGGTTGTAATACTCTGTCAGCATTTCCGGTCATTGCGTCCCGTTTGATACAGTCAAAGTGATGATTTGCGATTATGGGCATAGGGCATATTGGCCTCTATGTATGTGAGCAGAATAATGGGGGGAGGCTATTCAAACTACACAATAAAACGCACAGAGCCGTAAAATACATAACCTGAACTGTGCGTGATTATCAGCTTAATGTTGCAGAAATGAAAGGAGGGGGATAGCAGGTAATAAAGTCCCCATCTGCTCAAAATGTAATCGTACTCCGAAGTCAAATAGATTCCTTTTTTCTCCCCCAGACGTCCCCGCCCCAGGAGACCCCCAGTCACGCCTCGCCGACGCCTCCCAGTCGCCGAGCTACCGCATCAGGATGGCGTCGGAGGAGTTGTCTTTGTGCTCCCCTGAGCGGTCTTCCCTTCATGAAAGTGAGGCTCTGTTATTGCCTTCTCTATCTCCTGCAGTTGCGCGCCCTCAGGGGTTTGCCTTCCTACTCCTGCCAAGCTCTTTTTATCACGGGGGGTACGTTCCACAACCGCCCGACTGTGGGAAAGACCGATAAAACACAAACACAGCATGTATCGAAAATAGTAATGCTGGACGTGTACGGCGCGCGTGTGCCTTTTCGAGCCGGGGCGTGTTCGGGCAAGTCTGGGTGAATATCTGGATGTGAGCTGCGGCCAACAGCTTCGTGCGTGTGCTTATCGTACCTTAAAGGTATCGCGGATGAAACTTGAGGATGTTACAGAAAGTTCAATGTATAGGACAATGTTATATATTTGACCACATGCCAACATACCGTGTTTTAAACATAACGCTGCCGAAATACTGCAGAGTTAAATAGTAGTTCAAACTCGAATCAATACTTTGATTGTCCCTGTGTCCCTTTAGTTATTGATTATTTAAGGCAACATGTAAACTCATTGCAAGTGCTGTATCACTAAATGTCCCCGTCCTCCTCTTGGGACATGCTGTATGTCATTAGTCACTCTCCTATAAGTAAAGGTCGTGGCTAAAATAAAAGCTCCATTGATGTATTTTGTGCTGTCAGGGTCCACCGGGAACTCGCACAGTTCAACTCAGATGAATTCGTACTCAGACAGCGGCTATCAGGACGCGATCAGCGGCTACCAGGGAAAACACAATGCGGTTAAATCTGAGCTGAGGATGCAGCACTCATTCCCTGGCGCCGGTACAGGCACAAGCACCCCCGTCAAGACCGTCAGGGCGGAGGGGCAAGCCTCGGCACAGGTGTGTTGGACTCTTGTCAAGACTTCAGTCTTCATTTACTGCGCGGGGGGAGTTTGCGCTAAAATATGAATGATTTTTGTGTGCATGTTGATAAATATTTAAGGATCGAGTTTTATAAAACAGAGGTTCTCCCTGTTATTTGTCTTTTTTACTGTCGTAAACATTAAGGGGCAAAAAAGAAGCTATTTAATTGATTATGTTTTTTCAGCATATTCATTGTTTGTTCAAATTTTACCCCGCTAAATATCGGGGTGGTTATCGACTGACGGGGCGCTTGTAGCACCAGTTGCCTTATTAGACTAATTATTCAGCTCCAGGAATATGTTGTTGTTTTTGTTCAGGTTCCACCGGTGGGAGGGGCAGTGCCCGGCCGCGCGATGCGGCGAGTCAGCTCAGTGCCTTCTCGCTCTCACTCGCCGTCCCACTTCAGCGGCGCGTCGCCCTCCCACGGCTCCCTACGCGCCTCGGCCGGGAGCGCCTACGGCTCGCCCATCGTTACGGAACCCAAACCCCTCTCCTGCATCTTCTCCACCACCTTGCCTTCCCCCGCCCAGCGAAGCGGCACCGCCGGGGGCTCGCCCCTCGCCGCCAAGAAGAGCTCGCCCGCCGCGCTGCGACGGGTGGGTTCGGCCAATTCCAGGGCGGGCGGCCTCAGCCGCGCCGCCTCGCCCTACCGGGCCTCGGCGGGCTCGTCGTCGGGCCGCGCGGGCTCGCCGCTGACCCCGGCGGACAACTGCCACGCGGGCAAGCAGTCCGTTCAGCCGTCTCCGGTTCGAGCGAGCATGGTGGCCGTGCCCCAGCACTACAGTTCCACGTTGCCCCGCTCCGTCTTCGGCAACTCCGACGCCTACGGACCACAGAGCTACGACGCTTACGAGAGGAGGTTGCCGCCAGATAGCCTCGCAGGTACAAACGCGCGCTCTTCAAACTGCTGTATCTCATAATATATCAAAATATTACGACAATGACATTTCAAGTTGGGATATTATGAGAAAAATAGGTTAGCATAACATTCCAATAATTTAGGCGGATTTTTTTTCAATTGAAATATAAATATTTTGAGAATGATTCCACAAAAAAATCTATAAAAGAAAAACTTACATGGGAAATTATGATATTTTATTGTAGGAGTCATAATTTCACAAGAATAAAGTTGAGCTATTGGCATTAAGTTTCCTAGATAAATCCTAAAATTATAATTGAATGTTTTTCCCTCTCGGTGGGTGACATTTTGTCAATTGGTGTCGACTCCTATGAATAAGTTTGTTTATTTTTAGAAAAATAAAGGTGTATCGTGACTAAGGAAAAATATACAAATTTTTGATGAAGGTCAGAGGTCATTTGGCTTTACGGTAATAACATTGGATATCCAATTGAAATTGAATTGTTACAATCTTCTTTTTGTCGTAATTATGCACTGTTTATTGTTAGCCTAATGGCATATTTTCTCACACTTGTAAATTAGTGTAACGATAGCAATAAAAAAAATGTCAAAACATTTTATTGTGCTTATATGTTTGGTAGATTGTCATTCATCGGGCCTATAAACTTTTTGTTTGTTAAATATGTCAATTTTGTCTCACCGTTGTATATGACTTCGGCTGTTATGCTATGCTATGCAATGCTATGCGGCTAACGTTAAGTGCCCTTCGGCCATCCTTTTTCCCAACCCTGGTCTCCTCAGGCAGTATTTGAGCGAATGTCTGCATACTTTCCAACATAAAGATAGCCAGTGACAATAGGATAACACGGGACAAAAATGTCCTGTGCTGAGATATTCTCTTGTTTGTCCTTGCTGCCTTGCGGCAAAGTCGCAAGTGTGAATCACGGTGCGTCATTGCACCGTGGACAGGACTTGCGGCAACAACGCCAAGGACCATATGAATGTCATATCTTAAACTGTTATTCATATAATGTACACACAATTGGAAGCTTGGTGAAATCTGGGGAAAATGTGGGAAATCTGAAAACACACTTAACACGCGACAAATATATAACTTATGGATATGAACACAAGAAAATATGAATCGATTTACGAAAGATGAGATTCATTCTGTTTTACTATAGTCTTTACATTGTTGCCAAAGTGTCGGTGCATCTTATACACAACATAGAAAATACCAGAATTTGACCCCAGAAATAAGAGTGCCGCCTATATACTGTACATGTGCATCTTAAATTTGAGAAATGACGGTAATTTGCCTCAGGTATCGGCGATTATTATCGTCATTCCTCACGACAATCGGATTCCTCGAAATCCTCTTCCATGATCTAGCTTGCGCACACTAGACCCAGCCTCTTCATTTCTCTCTCCCGTTGTCCATTTTGTCTCAGCAAGTCAGTAAAATGAATTGCATCGCGCTCAAACACATCATTGAAAAGGCCAGGATGTCTTTTACTGAGCACATTAGGACTTAGTGGAAAAGATGTATAGACCAAAAGCTAACGTCCATCACAGTGGACACATATGAACTGGCTGAGTTTCAAGAGGAGTACAAGAGTAATTTGTTTTCAAGATGACAGGTTTTTTTTTTTTTTAGTTTGAAAAATGTATTCCCAGTTCCCTTCATAGTTAGCGCTTTGTCCTTTTTGAAAAGACAACTTTTCGAAAAAGAACTGGAAAAGCATAGTTATCGTTTTACACTGTAAAACAAGCTTTTTGTCATCCTGATGCTGTAAGGTGAACTGACTATGTGCTTGAATTTGTGCTGCCTGGGGATATCTTCAGATGCTCTGGTGGACGGTGACGTTCAAGGTGAACCTGCTTTTTTGGGGGGGGGGTTTCTGTCTTGGTTCGTGTGTGTGTGTATCGTGCAGCCGTCACGTGTGTGCATGACTGTCCTTTGTGGGCATGTGCATACTGTTCCTTCTCCAGCATCATTTCTGCAAATGTCACGTAACTGCAAAAAGTTAGGATGTCCTCAACATTGTTCTCCATAGTACTAGTATCGTACTCGCAATAATTGCATGATATTTTAGGAAAATGGATGGATGGATGGATGGATGGATGGATGGATGGATGGATGGATGGATGGATGGATGGATGGATGGATGGATGGATGGATGGATGGATGGATGGATGGATGGATGGATGGATGGATGGATGGATGGATGGATGGATGGATAGATAGATAGATAGATAGATAGATAGATAGATAGATAGATAATCTTGTCCTAAAATCACCTCGATTCCTCCTTTGGAAGAACGAGGGTCTTTTCCATCAAGTGCGCGTGCAGCAGGACGCCGCCGCCGCCCTTCATCGAGCCGAGTTCAGAGTGTAATCTGAAAAAAGACACTCTTGAGAGGATTCTGACGAGGAGAATTAAATGGCTGGATCGCAATCGGAATGCTAGCCATTCATCCTCGGCAAGACAGCGGTGCAGGATTTCTCTGCTTTTCTGCTGTTAAGGCTGCAAGGCTCCAGTCGGTTGTATTATCGAATGCACCGAAGATGCATGTCCCAAGATTGTTGTCTTAATCATGGGTTTTGATGCCGAAAAGGGGTGAGCACGTCCTACCCGTTTATCCGCCAAACGTCATGTTCTTGTGGCCTCCACTATATGCGAGAGACGTCTCTGGTGGTGAAAACTCATTAACGGGGCGCGTATCATACATACATATTGGGGAATGTTTAATAGGCTGGCTGAATTCAGACAGTTCGGACTCTTATTTTCTAATTATCAAACCCAAAATAAATCTGTACCGGTTGGACCCCAAAGCTTTCATCCCACTGAGGGGTCAACGTTGTGTTAATACAATGTTTAAATGTTGTCTATGTAAACATGGGTGGTATCATATGAAAGGCTGATTTCCATTCCTTAGAATTACAAGTATGTATGACAACACTGCCATCTAACGGTCACAGTTATCACTACAGTGCTCAATCGGTTTAATATTAGAGAAGCACTAGTCAAGGGTGTCAGCTGCCCTTAATAAAAATGTATTTGAAGAGAAATGTATTAGCTATTATTTTTTTTACTATTTTAAAAGACAGGAATTCTTGTTTGGCACTGAAAGAGTTAAATGGGAGTGACATCTCAAGTGTCCCCCTTTAGTTTTCAGAAAACCATGTTTCTTCATCAGCAGCAAATATTATGCTTTTTTTTTTTTTTTTTTTAACTTTTTCAGCCATAGTAGTGTGTGTATCTAAAACAAAATGATTCTGTTTGTTGTGCACGGTGAAATGGCTTTGCGGCAACGTTAGCTCGTACAGTCGGGAGTGGACCCACGAGGCAGGCGGAGGCTGATGAAATGTTCAATGAGCATTTAATCGCCAACTGTATACCGGTCCTGCGGGCTTCACAGTGTATCAAGCATTGCTGATGTGAGAACTTTAAATACTTTGCCTTGGTTTTTTTTTTTTTTTGTGAAAGCAAAGTAAACTTCACCGTCATTCGATCTTCTCGTTCCGACCCAAAGACGTCTTGTCTTGTGTTTGCAGGGATGCGGAACACCTACGGCAGTCTGCACAGCCAGTTGGGTCAGGACCTGAGGTCCGGCGTGTCCCCGGAGCGTCGCATCGCGCCCATCTTTGAGGACCGCCTGTACCAGGCCCCGTTGTATCTCAGCCCGGGACACGCGCAACAGGGTACCATCTGCAGGAGCGCCTCAGGTTTGACACACGAAAATTCTACGCCGCATTTTAGTGGGCATGCTTTTACATCATTGGCGCTGGCGTCTGGAGACGCGAGGTGCATTGTTATCGAGGAACACAATATCATGGCCTGTCTGCCCTTTAGCAGCGCAAATGTGCCTTTCATTATTTCTGTCTGTTTTTTTCTCGCGTTCGCTCCCTCTGGCACAAAGCACAAAAAGCGTAGCTGTGACACACCAGGCAGGCGTTATTGTTGTGTCATGCTGTCAGAAAGGCGCACACTACCTCATTTTTATAAAGGCTTTTCTGGAAAATTGTGTGGTGATTACTCTAGGTGGCTGCTGTTTGCACACACACACGCAGTGGTGCCTTGATTTACAAGTACGTAAATCTGGACTCATCTTTTCCTGTTAAAATGAATTGATACTCTATTAATCCATTTCAGTTCTACCTACATGAAAAAGTACTCCCTAGTCAGCGCAAATCCTTTTTTCAATTAAAAAAAACAAGGTTTGTCTCAAGCTACCTTTGAATAATGGTTTGTAATAATTAAAAAAAAAAGAAATTAATTTAATTTTGGGCACACCCATGTTGAAATATAAAACTATTGTTTAATGATTCCGAGAATAGGCACGTCACAGTTGATGAAAGACTTATATTCCTTAATTTCCTTCAATCTAAAATGCATCAATTTAAATGAATTTGACTGTGGTTAAAAAAAAAAAAAGAAAGAAAAAAGACTCAGGTCCTGGGGCCTCCCAGCCGTCAGTGATCTCCACCCTGCACCGTTGCCTCCTTGACACATTGAAGATGTGATTACCACCAATAAGTCTCACAGTAATAGCTATTGATAGCTGTGAAGAAATCCCGCTGATGGGCCGCTGTAATGTGTTGTAGCCTGCTGTGGATATTGACAAAAAAAGCAAGAGGGTTGCAGTTTCCAGGCAAGTGCAATTGACCGCTCTTTGCGAGCCTGACTCTTCGAGTTTTCTGTGTATTTCTTTCAGGGCTGCGCCACAAGAGCATTGACATCAAACTAACCGACATTGTATTGTCTGTTCTCAAGACTAATAAAAACTGTTCACTCCCAAAAAATGTATGTTGGAGGAAAAAATGCTATTTTATTTGAGCCGATATGTCCTTTTTTTTTGATGATTTATAACCATGAAGTGTAAGATTGCCTGGTGTACCTCTGTGCAAATGGGAACTTTTTTCTAGATATCGATCCTCGGCTGAAAAATAAATGTGAGCTTAAATCAAAATAGTGAGGCTAAAATCGCATCTAGGGTACACTATGTTTATACTAATCATCTGCTATATTGGCCTTACGCAGGAGCAGCCAAGTGAGGAAATGGTGTTTTTGGAGCAGCAATTCACACTGACATGTTAGCTTCTGGTAGGAAGGAGGGACTTGGATAAAGGCAATGTAAAGTCAGAGTCCATGCAGATCCGACAAATTCCGACAGCTTTGGCATTCAAGTAAAAGTACAGATACCGTCCTTGGAGAAAACTCGAGATACTTGTGTTAACCGGAAGATGATGGTAAAAGTAGAAGTACGGTGAATCTATTTCATATTGTAGTAATAACTTGAACGTATATGAAGCCTTTCAAAAAAAAAAATCAAGTTGGTCACGGGTGAAAGTGTAACGTTGTCAAAAGGCCATTCTTTGGTCTTTGACGTCTATAGCCATCAGGAGCAGCCAATATGTGTAAAGGTCGCCATTTTTAGACCATTAGCAAATATGAATGTAGCTTCACTTCACAATAAGCGTTAGCAATACTAAGCTAGCATTAACAGTGTAAACAAGTTGACATTAGCCACAGATGCTACGGCATAGCATGACGTTTTTTTAGAACTGTAAGATTGGTTTGATATGGGTTCAATGTTATCAGCACTATAAACAAGTTGAGGTTAGCATCTGCTCGCTGGTAGCATGACATATTTTTTATCGGCTGTTACTCTAAGATGGAATGTCGGAAATTTTGCAGGCCTTATGGAAAACTTGCATTTGATCAAATTGTCCCTGCCGTACCCCTGAAAAAAAATCTACTCAAGTATTTATACTTTATTACACAACTACTGCTAGTCCTGAGACCTTGCGTTAAAAAATGAGGTCATTGTGTCACTTTCAGGGAATAAAAAGGAGTCGTAAAAACATTTGTCTGGAGGCATAAGCGTCCACTCAGCATGTCGTAAGACACTCCCTTCTTTACAAGTGGGTATCCTGCTATTTCGGGCAGGTCTCGGCTTAACGTTGCCACTCTGCTGTGTTTGGCAAGATTAGCTTATAAGCATACGGTGGCACAGGGCTGCGAGAGGGAGCAGAGGAAGAGGATTTGCCGATCATCGCGCAGGTTGATTTTTGTTGTTGTTGTTACGTTTTTCCCATAAGTAGCCGAAGCCCTTCTGGCTAAACGCAATCTTGTTAAAACAAAGCAAGGATAAAGCCGGCCTTTGAAGAAGAGGAGTCGCTATTTTGTGAAACCGTGGGAGCCGCCTTTTATCCGTAACATTCATCGCTTCCAGATTTGAGAATCTGCTGCGTCTTTGTAGTTTGGGCTCGCTTTTCCACTTCTGATCCTTAACCTTTGAATGCCGCCAATCTTGAGCGTTTGCGTGCGCAGCATGTTTGGGTTTCATTTCTGAGGCTTTTGCTTTTTTGGCCTCAGGTGTGGGGAGTCTGCAGCGGACATCCAGTCAGCGCGGTGCCATGACCTACCAAAGAAACAACTTGGCTCTTAACACAGCCGCCACCTACGCGGATCCGTACCGTTCGGCGCAGTACCGGCCGTGCGATTCCAATTACGGTCGGCAGGCTGCGATTATGGATGATCCCACCCGCTCGCCCTCAATAGACAGCATCCAGAAGGACCCCAGGTAAGCTCTGCTTCTATTTTTTAGAACTTCCGATTTGACTGATAGCAGAAAGTGGAGCAGCCTTTATTCTGCTGTTCCATACATTCTCCCCTCACCATAAGCTTAATTGCGCAGTTTAAAACAACACATGTAACACACTTGGCAGCGCACACACACACACACACACACACACATATATATATATGTATATATATATTATATTTTTTTTTATCAATTTTTTTCATCAATTGAGTAATCAAATAGATTTTCATTTTGCATTAAAGTGTATTGCAAAACCATTTTTACCCAATTACTGTTTGTTAACTAATTACTGTTGTTTAGTGGAAAAAAAAACAACTAAACAATAAGCGATGACACACGATGGGTTTGATGTTTTATTCACCAAATGTTTTGACACCGATTCAGTTACTGCTTTAGGCATCATTTTGATCAAGCTGCTTTCATGAAAAGCTACAGAAAACAGAGAATAATTACAAACGAGAGGCTGGTAGTTGAAGATTCAGGCTTTTTTAAGTTTTACGACTTTTTACGGTTTTGCTGACTTTCTGATGCGTTATGGGTTAAACCAAATCATGAAAAAAATGGTTACATTTTTATAACCTGTTGCTCAATGTTTTTTTTTGTGACAAGGAAAAAAAACACAACCACCATTTTACATTGTTTTGTGTCTGTTTGAATAAATACAATTTTATTTCCACGTTGTTCCTCGTCTAACTGTGTTTGCAGGGAGTTCGCATGGCGAGACCCGGAGCTGACAGAGGTGATTCACATGCTGCAGCACCACTTCCCCTCCGTTCAGGCCAACGCGGCCGCCTACCTTCAGCACCTCTGCTTTGGCGATAACCGAATTAAGGCCGAGGTGAGCACTTGTCCTGTACTGGCTAGCAAAGCAAATTATGGCAAGAACTGCGCTTTAGAAACGCTCCCCTTAGCCTTTTCTTTGATGAAAAATGACATTTGTTTACCAGTGTTTATTTATACACTAGACATTTAAATAAAATACTTTCATCCAAGTGGCATGAGCCAGCACTTGCGATTCCGAAGGCCCCGAGCAGATCCGATTGACGTGGCGACAGCAAGCCGCTCGTTCTCATGACCTCTCGTGCAGGTGTGTCGGCTGGGTGGCGTCAAGCACCTGGTCGACCTGCTTGACCACAAAGTCCTGGAGGTCCAGCGGAACTCTTGCGGCGCGCTAAGGAACCTCGTGTATGGAAAAGTGATGGACGAGAACAAGATCGCCCTGAGGAACGCGGGGGGCGTCCCGGCTCTGCTCCGACTGCTGAGGAAGAGCGTGGACGCTGAAGTGCGGGAGCTCGTCACAGGTGAAACCAGCAAGTTTTCCATCGACATTTGATTAGTTCGGATTCTGTATTGTTTTGATGAGAAGCTAAATTGCTAGCTTGCTAAAGTGTGGTGGCATTTGATTTAAAGCAGACGCCACTTCATGCAAACTCAGGTTTCATCCTCTAATACAGACAGCGCAGCACTGGATTGAGCGCGTCTCACTTTTTGTTTGTCATCCGAGTCCGGCAAACATGCTGTAAGTCCACACTCTTTGGGGATGAGGGTGGAGCAGAAATGAGCAAGCCAAGCCATTTGGCTCCCAGGTGGTTGATTCAGCTGTTTTTGCTCAGCTTCAGCCTGAGTTCCAACCGGTTCAGGTTACAGGTCCGATGGTCACGTTTTTTTGTTTTTTTTCCCCAAGAAAAAAAGACAGACCGGCGCAGTAGTATGTTTTGTTGGTGGGGGTTGACATGAGAAACCGAAGCGCTCTTTACTTAGGTTGAGCAGAAATAAAATGACTCCATTTGAATAACTGCTAGAATGCCTTTTATAGGTTTTACTTAAAGTCACTGTACTGTAAAAATCCATTAAAAAGGATCGCTTTAAAAAATACAATCGTAATACAGCGGGGACCACTGCATATCAGAATTTGGACAATTCTGCCGGTTTCCACTTGTGTCAAGGATCAACCACGTCTAAAACGAGTTCTGAGAGTTCCTGGTGCTATTTATGCTTCATTAGCATTAAACACCACGCAGAGCAACAATGTCGTTAATGACCCATTCATGAACCCAAGTTAAATACATAACTGTCCATCTTTCAGAAGTCATGCAAAGTTGTCCTTTGAGGTCGATACCTTAATTTTGTTTTAACTCTTCCTTTAGTCAAACTCTTAATTTTAAGAAAACTTTAGGTATAGACAGATGATTTCTAACATGCGTCAGACAGGTCCACTGGATTCAAAAGATTTTTGGGGGGAGTATGATTGTGAAGACATTCGGCGCTTTAAAAGAATTTCAGCTGATTTATGTCACCTTGCTTGAAAACAATGGAATTGTCTTGACTGTTGACATTTGCACTCGCTTTAAACCGCGCATAATCTCCAAGCTGCCAAAATCTCACTTGCTAGCGCCAGACTTAACATAAATACGTCTGTGTCTCAAGATAAAAGTTGTGGCATCGCTCCCAGAATGCTCAAGGCAAAGTTCTTCAAGGGCTGGCTGGTGAGGGAGTGGGTTTTTTTTTTTTTTTTTGGTCTCGTTTTCTCGTCTTTTTTAGTTTAAAGAAGCCACATCCCAGTTGCTTGTGAGCCAGTTGTTGGTCAACGGAAGCAAGCCGACAAATCAGCACCTAATAGACCTTGATTTCTTGATTTGCTGTAGAAGACCAAGGCAGGCAAAACAAAAGGAAAGAGTGAACCGGTTGTTTTGTTTCATGGCTCAATATCTTCATCAGCTGTGTTTTTAACTCCCTTTCTTCTCCCTCTTGAGCGTTGCTCAGGACACAATACTTGTCGTGGTGTCATAACATTGACCTAAGATAAACACACAAATGGACTTTGTGTTTGTTAAGTGGGTCAAGCCACCAAAGAACATGTCACAGAGCAGGAAGAAAACCGAGAACCTGGCATTTTTCAGTCGTCAAGTATGATTTATGGCCGTCGTTGGTCCAAAGTCGTTTCTGACAGCCATGTCAGTCATTTGTTTTTTTTTTTTGTATGCTGTCCCTGAACGTGCCGATTGCCCCGAATTGACGTTAGAGTGGATGTGATTGTAGAAAAACGACCTTCAAAATTCTTGATTCAGCCTCATCGAGTTGGAATCTGGTTACTCATTCAGTCCCGTGGATGAGAATTCTCATCTTTTAAAATAGAAAGAAAAATATTAAGCCATAAAATTCTGGTCAAATACGTTTGTAATGGTGAGAAACGGTCAGTCACCCTTGACTAATGCTTACCTAATATAAGCCAATTGAGCATTGTAGACATAAAGGTGACCACTGGATGGCAGTGTTTTCACACTTATAACACAGCTATTATCTACATGCAATTCAAAGGAATGGAAGTAAGGAATTGGCGTTTCCAATTTTTTCAGTCAAAAATCTAGGTCTAAGTCTTTAGGGTCTTGTTGTTCTTGGTATTGCTTTATGGCTGCCAGGGTTCTTTTAGTACCAATTCCCTGAGAAGCAGTCCTGGGTCCCAAAGGGAAGACTTTGTTTCAAATAGTCTTTTTAAGGGAGGCCTACCAAACAACTCTACTTTTGCCATTACGGATCTTCACTTTTAAGATGGTCTTTATAAGGTATCGTTGACAGACCAGGACATTACTCAGTAACCATACTTTACCAAGAGTGCGCTCTCAAGGTCACTTGAGGGGTGGTCTCAAGCAAACACCTAAACCAGACCCTCAAACCTAACCTCTTTGCAACTGTCTTGCACTCCCTAAGCAAAATTTGAAGCCACTCGCCCACAGAATACGAGCTCCACTCTGTGAACTTCCGAGAACGTAGTATAAGCTTCTAAATGAAACGATGAAATCCTCCGCATGTACTTAAGGCTTTTAATGGATTTAAAGCACTTAAAATTGGAGGAGATATTTCTTGGCAGCCGCATACCTTCCGGCTGTGTGTGTGTGCGTGTGTGTGTGTGCGCCTGTCTGTATTTGCTTGTGTAAATGGGCTCTAGGGCCATATCATAGCTATTATCATCTTCATCGGCTCAATTAAAGAGGAGACGTATTCTATGAACTGAGTGGATATAAACACTGAGGTTAACTGTATAGACCCAACTCCAGTTTATTTGTGCGGGATTTTCTAGAGACAGCCTGTATGGTATGGCGAGACCAGTGAAAAGCTTTATTTAAAAATACATTCTTACCCATTCCTGATCCTGCCAATAAATCTAATTTCATCATTTGATTTGTCATTTTAAAAATTGAATATTTGAAAATGAGCTCAATTGTGAAATTGAAATTTTGAAAAAGTGGTAGAAGGTTGGATGAGTGGTTTATAATATATGTTTATAATAGGTACTGACTACTCAATTGGGGTATTTCAAGAAATAGTGCACTGATTTAGCTTTTTTTTAGGTGTAAAAAGTTAATATTTTGTCTACAACACTTTTATTTCCGACTTTTTTGGCACCCATTAGCCTAACACCTGAAAATATTAAAAACGTTTTTTTTAACTTACCGCCGACTGAAAATGACATCATGTGCTGAAGGCTCACGACCAATCAATATGTTCATCTTATAAATGTCACATGATCGACAGGTGAGCCATGATTGGTTATCACCTGAGCCCTGAGCACAAGTGATGTCATGTGCTTTAAAGTATTAAACGTACATAAAAGATAATTCATTATTTTCTTCATTAAAGACCAAATATTCACTTTTTACTGCATCGCAGGCAGTTTGACGCTAACAGAAAATAAGAGCAATTACCTAAAACGCCTGAAGAGGGAGGCAAAACAACATAAACACAGCCAACCTCACAGGTCATGACAGAGTTGTTGATGGCGTAAAGCAAGAAGAATGCCGTAAAGAGGGGATGAAAAACATAGTATTCCACTTCATCACGTGTAATTATTTAGTGTGACCTTTACTGTCACATAATATTGTCCCGTTATGCTAGCATTGTCCACTGCTGCAACTTGGGCCTTCTTGAATGTTACCGGTGCACCACAGAAGTCAGGCTGTGCTGCAGCGTAAGCCTGCCAGCGAGAAGCATCTAATTAGAGGAACATGCTACATACTGGCTAATCCCTGACAGATGCAACTTCAAAGGCTGCCAAGCACTGTGCACAACCAACAGTGGCTACCAAAAAAAAAAAAAGATTTGAATTGAGTGGAAAGAGGGCACCATTTTTTGAAAGACTTACATTATTTATGTTTCGTTTCATATGCTTGGAGCCCTTTGTTCCTCTTTTTCCATTTTTCTCCCTGAAGGTCTTCAGCTGTAATGTGGAAGATGGATGTGAATGTCTAATAGAAAGCAGGGGCGGGGAACGCCTTTTCTTCCAGGGGACATTTTTGTTTTTATAACACCATAACATACCAAATTTGTGAAAATACAGGGAATGGCCCTAAATGACACACAGACCACTGATCTGTTTCAAGGCAGCGGTTCTTGAATGGAGATGTGAATATCCCTGGGGGTGCATGAAGGAACTGCTTCATATATAAGTTCATATATTTAAAAAAAATTGATCATTTAGAATTTTGTCAAAATGCGTTTTGTGTCTACAATTGCTTGATAATGAGACATTCAAGCCCATTATGTGATTTTTTTCAGGCATTAGGATAAAACTAAACGTGAAAAAGGCTAGTTTGACTGACTTGAAAATTAATTTTCCATAATTTGTCATCAGTGTCATTCTACATCAAAGGGAAAACATTGAAGGAAGTCACTAGGGAGCTGAAATTTCACCCACATGGTGACGTCATGTCAAAGTTAAACATGGCATGACCGCTTAGTCATCACACTACCATAAGTGTAAAATACCCCCCACCCTCACACAGCTTTTAAAAGCCCAAATCTTCAGTCTTGCTGTCTGTCTTCCCCCCCTAAGTGCACCTGACAAGTCACATAGCCTGAAGGCTTGCGTGCGTGCGTCTCACACGTCCCTGCCGCCGGCCCCTTCTTGACGGCGTTTGCGTGCGGCGTCTCCGCAGGGGTGCTGTGGAACCTGTCGTCGTGCGACGCCGTCAAGATGACAATCATCCGCGACGCCTTGGCCACCCTCACCAACGCTGTCGTCATCCCCCACTCGGGATGGAACGGCTCCACCTTCGAGGAGGACCACAAGCTGAAATTTCACTCATCGCTGGTGCTGAGGAACACCACCGGTTGCTTAAGGTAACCACCTGATGCTTACACTCGACTCACCAGCACCTCCAAGTGGACAAACGGGGTTGCCTCACCTGTTATTTTTAATCCTCAAACGCTGCAATGGCTGGGTAAGAAAACCTGGCAGGTTTTAGGCAGAGATGCTGACGTAGAGGCGTTCGTTTTAATTGCTTCAAACAAGTTTGTATACATTTAGATTTTATAAGTTTTGTGGACAGAGAATAAAAGCTTGGCATTCAATACCATTCTATCTAGCATTAGGTAGATGACGTAACGCCAGCTATCGTCATCTGTGTGTGTGTTTGTGCTGCGCGCTCAAAGTAAGATGGAATGATTTCAGTCAGTCAGACCACACACACGTTTCATCCATAATAGATGATGTGCAAGAATGATCACACAAGTGGAGCAGACACACACTGAGCTGTCATTTGCTGTGTTTGCACACACTCCCAACTTTGTATGTGTGTGTGTGTGTGTGTGTGCGTGCTCTTCAAACAGGAACTTGAGCTCAGCTGGCGAGGAGGCCCGAAAACAAATGCGCACCTGTGAGGGGCTGGTCGACTCACTGCTCTACGTCATCAAAGCCTGTGTCAACACTTCGGACTTCGACAGCAAGGTACACACGGCAGACGCACGCCATTGTTGAGCTGAGAGGAAAACCTGTTGCTGCATGTTGAGGAGCTACCACGGAGGAAAAAAACCCCAAAAACCCAATAAGATGTTTGAATAAATTACCCGAGCGTAATTGCCAATAACATAACATAAGCATTAGAAGAAATTTGGTCATCCGCCAATCAGATCGTGGAGAACTGCATCTGCACCCTGAGGAACCTCTCGTACCGCCTGGAGCTGGAGCTGCCCCCGTCGCGCCTGATCGGGGCGCAGGAGACAGACGCCGTCTTGGGAAACGAGTCGCCGAGCAAAGATTTCAGCTCCGGCTGCTGGGGGAGGAAGAAGAAGAAGAAGAAAAAGAACTCCCCGGAAGACACCGTGAGCGCGGCAGACGCGAATGACCAAAATATTCCGAATTCAAATTGACTTTCTGACTTAATGTCGCGTTTGTTTTTCCGCAGTGGGATGGCGTAGGACCCATCCCGGGCTTTTCCAAGCCACCCACGGGTGCCGAGATGCTTTGGCACCCCGCGGTGGTGAAACCTTACTTGACGCTGCTCGCAGAGAGCTCCAATCCTTCCACGCTGGAGGGCGCCGCCGGGTCACTTCAGAACCTGTCGGCCGGCAACTGGAAGGTGCTCACGTTTGCCGATCGACCACCTCAAGCAGAATATACGCGCTCGTTCTAAACGTCTCATTAAAATCACACGGCGAGGGAAAAATCTGCATTTCTTGTCAGTAAAGTGTAGAACTGAATGTAAAACTCATGAATGGATACTTCTTTTTGAGAAACGAACCCAAAATGTTGGTCATTTCAGCTAATCATCCACGCTAATTAGCCGTTTTGACTCCTCGTGCGCAGTTCGCGGCGTACATCCGAGCCGCGGTACGCAAGGAGAAAGGACTACCCATCCTGGTGGAGCTGCTGCGAATGGACAATGACCGCGTGGTGTGTTCTGTGGCCACTGCCCTTCGAAACATGGCGCTGGATGTCCGCAACAAAGAGCTCATAGGTAAGATACATGTATCTAAGGGAGCTTTTATTTATTCATGTTTTAATCCCGTTCAGCCAACAAGAGTGTGTACGGAATTAAAATCACTTTCAACGTACACTCAACATTTGTTGCTAAAAAAAAAGGGCTATTTATAGCTTGTGTAAGTCCTCCTTAAATTTCTCAATTTCACAAATGATCTCACGTTTACATTAATCAAATACATTTGACTGATTGCCCTACTCCAAAACAAACAGTTGTAAAAGATGAAATGCAAATATTTTGTCCATTAAAGCTAAATACAAGCCAGCTGTTCATACAAATGTAGTGTTTATGAACCTCATTTACCACTAGAGGGAGCTTGCGTCATTGCGTCTTTGAGGGTTAACCCACGGTGATGCCAAACCTCAAAGTCATCCATGATCAAAGTAGCGGAATTCAGATGACATATATGAAGTGACATAAGTGAATACACTTGCGCCCGCCTTTGTAACCTACGCGCCGTCCCCATCTTACGGCCCCGTCACAACATATTAACTCCACGCGTCCTTCCTCCCTCGCAGGGAAGTACGCCATGAGGGATCTGGTCAACCGCCTCCCCGGGGGAAGCACCAGCTCGCTGTCGGACGAGACGGTGGCGGCCATCTGTTGCACCCTGCACGAGGTCACCAGCAGGAACATGGAGAACGCCAAGGCCCTGGCCGACACGGGCGGCATCGAGAAGCTGGTCAACATCGCCAAGGGCAGAGGGGACAGGTGGCGAGCGTTTCGCCTTGTGCTCTTTGTCGCAACGGCTTGTTGTGTAACGCGTGCATTTGCTCGAGTCAGCTGCCAAAAGCTGCCAAAAGCTGCCAAAAGCTGCCAAAAGCTGCAAAGGGGACGCTTTTTTTGTGGAAAAGAATTGGAGCTGTGTCGTTAGAGCTGAAATTTGAATTTCTCGTCTTGTGCTTGTATTGCTAGACAAGCACATGACAAGAACACGCTCAAATGCATTGGGAGAAAGCAAATGCGATTCATTAATATCTTTCAAATAAATCGACCAATTAATCATTAATCTGTATTTTTTTTCTGCCAAAAATCGCCTCGCTATGTTAGTGGTATAGGATTTGCCCTTTGCCCTTTGTTTTTGCCAGAAAGTGGGGACCAAATCCTGTATTTCACCTTTTTTGAGGGTAAAGACTTGGTTTCAGAATAAAGATTTGGATTGGATTTTGGTCGAGGTTAGGGAAAGTGTTAGGCTTAGGCAATCAATTGCGATGGTTAAGGTTAGGGACTAGGAACTGCATGTCAATGAAACGTACTGTATGTCCCCACTATGATTGAAAAACCAACGTCTGTGTGTTTTGCAGGTTTTCTCTAAAAGTGGTCAAGGCATCCGCTCAGGTGCTGAACACTCTTTGGCAGTACCGAGATCTGCGCGCCATTTATAAAAAAGTAAGAACTTGGCTGTGATATGAAAAATACGTACAAGTTCAATAAGATCTTGTGAAACGTTTATGTTGTTCAAATGTCATAGATATATTTATAGATGCAAATATATGATTGCATGTCCAAATCACGTGCAATGTGTTCCATCAAGGAAACAAGCAACTTTTTCAATCCAATTTTTTTCTCTGCAACTTATATAGCGAAAATGTCCGCTACCTTGTTACTCGCAAACAGGACGGATGGAGCCAGAACCATTTCCTCACGCCGGTATCCACACTTGAGCGAGACAGGTTCAAGTCGCAGCCCGCCCTCCCCACAAACAGTATTCAGATGTCCCCCCTCAACCACCCCGGTGAGGCCGCCTCGCCCTCGCCTCCGAGCGACGACGTTCCCCTCATGCTCCGTCTCTTCCTCTTGTAGCTGCCAGCGCCATGTCGTCTCCCGCCATTCGCGATCACAGCCTGAGAGATTATCACAGAGCGCAGTCGACTATGCACTTTTATAACTACCAGGTGGACAACGGTATTCACAAAGGCCAGTATGCAGGTATGCTACAAGCTAAACCATGCTATGGGCTGTTTTTCTTCTTTATTTTCTTTTATAGCTTTTTATAACACTAAATTCGATTTTTTTTTTTTTTTACATTTCTTTAAAAATGTCCTCAGAATTGTTCGTGGAACTCCAAGATCATGAACTTGAATCACATCTTGTATAGCAATCCTAAATAAGATGGCATAACGCTAACGCTAATTAGCATGGACATTACGAGGGTAGGGCCCAAAAATAAAAAAAAATCAATCATTCGGGACGGTATGATTTCAATCGATTTTGTCGGCTTAAAACGACGTCACCCGTGCTCACGGCTTGGCTAATAACCAATCGCGGCTCACCCGTGGGTCATGTGACTCATAAGCGGAACCGAGATGGATTGTTACCTGAGCTTTAACGTGTAATGTCATTTTCAGTCGACAGAAAGTGAAAAGGTGTTTTTTTTAAATATGAAATTATTTTTTACTCATTGAATACCAAAGACTTTATTTTACTTTACTTTATGTTTTTGGAGTTAATTTTAGACAAAATTAACTTCTTACTTCTAAAAATGACACAATAATTTGACGAAATCTTGAATAGCTCTTCGCTCAATTTCAGATCTTCAATTTTTAACATGACAAATTCATCAAGTAATTAGGCCCAGCACTTTATATTACCTTTGTTTAACTTTTTAGGAAATGTGTTGAAAGCAAAATATGCAGAAGTTGCATTCCACAGTCATTACAACAGTATTCACATTCTTTTTTTTCTGTATCCCTTGCGGGTGATGACTCAAATTAGTGCCGCACTGATGAGTTGGCGAGAAGTTGGAGTATTGAAGGCGAAGTCAGCCCAAAATTTTGGGGTGAGGCTGGAACGGGATGATAGTGTTATCAGCAGTTTTCAGGTCCAAAAGAGTTCTGTTTTCTCTCATGTGTTGCCATTGACTAATGTGGTGGTGGATGAGTTAAAAAAAAAGGTTTTCATTTCAGTTGGAAAAATAAGGCTCCAGTGAATAATGCATTTCCTCTCACTCTGTATAACTTCTACCCCACAAATGTTTATTTTGAGAGTAGCCTTGAACTATAAAGTTTTTGAAGTGGACTTGTAGTGCTTTTTCCAAAATGGCTGTCGTTGTGGATCCACCCCCATTTTAGTTTGCTGGCGCCTGCCTGACATCCGGCTCTCTGACAGTTGAGCACGCAGCTCTCGAGAGCCCCGCAACGCCCAAGTGGACCTGCTAGTCTGGAGCGGGCCACGCAATAGTGTTCTTATTGGCGAGTGGGGGTACGCCAGATGAGAGTTCTCGCCACCCCATATTAGCCGCTAGGAGAGGGGGAGGGCGGAGGAAACGAAACAAAGCAACAACAAAAACGGAGAGAGAGAGAGAGAAGCGGTGGAAAAGGGAGGTAGTGGATTCCAGCGGCGAGACGGTATGCCAACGTAAATCCTAGTCCCCGTGGGTTGTGTAAACACGTCCAGCCCGGCGTGCCCGTTTCCGCCCCGTGGGGGACGCGCATTCCATTTGCGCACATAAGAAATGGTTGACAAGTTTTGGGCTTTGATTGCAGGCTCTGGAAAGCCTTCTTCGTATTACTATCCGTCGCCCACGCGGGAGGAGCCTAGAAGAACGCAGGTGAGATCTGGGCACATGGATGGGTTTTTTATTTTCTCCCCCAAATTTTATGACTAGTTTCTTGAAACAGGTTTTTTTTTGTTCTTATGAATTCAGTTTTCCTCCTGGAATTCTGACTTTTTTTTATAATATATATGTTATGTGATAAACATAATAAGGGAATCCTCAGTTGCTGATTTGCCATGATGTGGCACTCCTTTTAGAATATGTTTACACAAGGTCAAGCTGATGCTGTAAAACGTATCAAATGAAATGATAATACTTTTTTTTTTTTAACCAACGTCGTCGTCATCCGTAACCTTTGCCTACGCATCGCTTCTGCCAGCCTCTGTACTACGCCGACGAGGCCGGCGGGAGGCCTTACGACCCGTACAGGATGTACGCGCCGCCTCCGCTGGGCTACGACGACGCCTACCTGGACGACATCATGGCGTATGCGCCCGCCGTGGACTACGGCGGCCAGCGTCACGCGCTCAAGGCCGCCAACAACTACGTGGACATTTACGCCAGCGCGCGAAGGCCCTCCTACCGGGCCGAGCAGTACCCCGGATCCCCCGACTCGTGGGTCTGAAACCAGAGCGCGAACCGTGAACCTGGCTTTAAAAAAAAAAAAAAAACGTAGAATATGTGTGACTGTACGTGTGTGTGTAGGCAATGGATCTCAAAAGTTTACGCGCCCCTGTCGGAATGCTATGTGTGTGTGATGGGATGAAAATGAGACCAAGAGAAATCTTTTCAAACCCTTATCCACCATCAATGTGAATTTGCACAACATATTTTAGAGAGGATAGTAAAAAATACACAGGGGAAATAAGGCAACAACTTCCGTCACAAAAGCCGTGCATTGGAAATGGGGTGTGTAGACTTTTCATACCCGTTTAACACAAGTGAGCGACAGCAGAGGGAATCCTGGAACGTGTGCCAATAGAAGGGAATTAGTTAAAGTAGTTATGGGGGTACACACATAACGATTTTTAATGTTGTGGATGGGGATTGTTTAGTACTAGGATTCACTATTGAGTACTCACCGATACCAATAACACATGCACCGATACTACTGGTACTAAGACATCAAGTTTCAATTTACACTATTCATTAGCTCGCCTGTCATTTTATAACATTTTCTGAAAATGTTAAAATTCAGCAAAAAAAAAAAAGGATAATCCACGTGGACAAAGAAAAAAAAACTTTTTTGCAAGCACATCACTTTTTATGGATATTGTAGCTTCAAAATGCCTCAGAAAAAAAGTCCGTTTGACAACGGCAATCAATTAATCTCTGCGCACCGGAATACCTCGGGAAGTGCTCACAATAATAATGTCAAAATAATCCAAAATTGTGCCTGAACAAAAGTGGCTTAAATGGCCAATTATCGTATGTGTGTGTACCCCATTTTAGAGACAAAAAAAAAAATCATGTGGGGGGACAAAACTGGACATGGCTGATAGTCCTGCTTTGTTTTAGATGTCAGATGAGATTTTTTTTTTTTTTTACAACTTGTCATAGCGCAGCGAAGGCGTGAGTCATGTGATGCGAAGATCTGTGGGAAGAGTCAAGATGGAGGTTGTTTGTGAATGTGCCCAAGCCAAAATGGGGTGAAAAAGGATTGTACAAAATGGTCAAAGTGTTAGCTGTACTTACTGTTGTAACTATGTTGTGTTTTCTTGTAAATACAGTACACGTGGCCTGGTTTACATTCATCTGCACTGCTATACAAATCATGAACTTGTGCCATAAATAAAGCCCTAGATATATATAAATATAAATATATAAATATGAAGAAAGTATGTGGAGACAACAGTGGCATACGTACATAATGCAAACATGATATAATAAAAAGTTTTTGTTTTTTACACGCTGTTGACGTTTATTTTTTGTTCATTTAAGTATATTTATGATCATTCTGTGGAAATTCACTACTATTTTTTGCACGTTTATATTATCCCATAAATTATCAAGGAAAACTGAAGAATGGTGGTCTTTTTCAAATTGAAAAATACGCGAATATATTTTAGTGGTAAAACAAAAGCGTTCGCATACATATGCAGCTTATGACTCGCGCAATTATTCAATTAAACACACAAGACGTGAGTCGTTGAACGAACGAGTTGACATCACGCTAAAGGATAGCAGCCAGCATGGGGCGTGGTTTTAGTAGTGACGCCATCTCCAGTTTCGCGTATAAAAAGTGAACTGAGTGAAGAGGAGGGATTTCATTTTTTTGTTTTCTCAGCAAAACAACATAAAAAGATGGTACAACAAGGCATCAAAAGTGGCGCAAAAGACGGTCGCCTGCTTAAAGCTGGACATCCTCCCGCTGGTTAGTGTTTATTTTTTTACTTTTCCGAATTTGGTCAATTTGGGTCGTGCAGCAACCAAGTTCGACGCACTAAACTTGTAAGCTTCAATGAACTTACTTTGCGCGTTGTTTTCGTGTTTATTTGATCATAGTATTTAGTATAAACCGCCAGACTCTTAGCTCTACTTTCAAGATTGCCCAAATGTTTAAAGCATTTTTCAATGCTGTCATTTTTGCTTCGCGCTAAGTTTAATTACATTTGTATGTTTTCATGCTTGATACAAAGCAATAGCCCAGTAATGGAATTCGTGTGTTATTGGGGGCGTTTTTGCGTGGGGTGGCTTATTTTTAAGTTTTAGGAAGTGTGCCAGGGCAAGTAACCGCGAATATGACGTCACCGCTGAAAAAAAAAAACACAGTACAATACGAAAACATAATGTTTGTAAACAACAGGTGCCAGGATACTTCCGGGTTGCAGAAAAGTCATTCGACACAAATCGTGCTTTGGGTTGTTTCTTTTAGTTGGGATGCTCTACGACACTTTTTTTTTTTTAATGGCGTTATGTTTTATTGGCACCAGTGAAGGCTGGAGGCAAGCGGGTTGCCAAGAAAGGCTTGGAAGAGGCCAGCAACAATCATGTGACCCCAGAGAAGGAAACCAAGAGGCCTGACAAAGCCAGGTAGCTATGCCTCTACTCAATTAATGGATTAAAAAGAATGTTAACCATTTGGGGTTAGAAGAGTATCCCAGAGTACCAGCAATCTGTATCTTCATTTAAACTCCATTTGAACCAGAAGAAATACATCAAACTTCCCTAGTATTAATGTACTGTTGTGATTGTCACATTGTCCAATTGTGTCAGACCAGGTGACATTTTTTATGACATCGAATGGCAGTTTCGAGGGTGAATTGGTGCACCACATTGTGCTCAGTGAGAGTGTTTTTCGTTGCCTCAGGCTCGTCTCCAATGCAAACAGGATGCAACAAGTGGGTCTTCTTCTGGCAGGAACTCTTGACAAGGTAAATGCTTATTGCGATACCAGTGGATGACAATTTAAATGTAAATGTTTGATTTACTAAAGGCTCCTAATTGCCCATTGATTTAAATGGTTCATGCCCTATTTTTAATTTTTCATCTTGTCAGTTGAGCCACGATTTTCCCGAGACTCCTGTGAGCGTGAGGCACAGCAGATTGAAACCCGCTGTGGAGAAGCCTCACTCTCCTCGGACCTTCTGCATCCAGCAGCCCAGGAAGTTCTGAAGGATGTCAAATTGACAGCTTGTAGTTAGGCAATGTCAAATGTTTACACTTTTCATGGTGGAAAAAAAAGTATTCAAATACTAATAGATCTTGCTTGTACTCACCTTTTTGTTTAATGTCTGCTAATGCTTAATATATCTTTGTATGTTAATTTTTTTTCTCAGCTTCAACGTCTTTGCACTGCTTGGCTGAATAATAAAAACTTTTCTGGGATTGTTTTTGCAATAACTCAAAATGAACACTAGGTGGTGACATATTACAAGTACCGGTATACGAATTCACAGTTTACCGTTGATAATTCCAATTGTAACATATTCACAATGGGTCACTCTAGAATTGGAGGACGTTTACAGAGTAAGATCTGGGTTACAAAATTCATAAGAAACATGATTTTCTTCGACATATTCGCCAATGAGTATATTTTCCAATGAACAGAAAAAAAGCCTCTGTTATTGTTGTATACAGGTATTACATCGAAATTTGCAGAACTGCTCCGACGTGCATATTAAAAACATGATCAATAATCTATAAACGTTTAGAAGAGAAATCATAGTTTCGTACGAGTGCAATCGTTATTTTCAGTGTGCTCTTACTTTTTTTAACTTTGCAAAACAGATGACCACAATTCCAGTGTATCTTTATTCGCTCTGATTTTCTTCCACCACGCTGGTTGGTTACGGTGTTACGATGACAGGGTGCGTGCATGGCTACAAGTCCTTTGAAGAACAATCATTTGAAATAAATTTATCAAAACATGTTCCCACAAGTACACAATGAAACAAATAATACAAACAAATTATTTCACCTGTTTTTGTTTTTTTAAGATTAAGTCTGAAGACAAATATATTTACTCTGAAACTTCTTGTTTTAATGTTGTGCATGCAGAATACAGTATTTAAAGTTTGGTGGGCAGAACCTAAAGCGTCCTTCAATTCTCGAATGGCCTATTTAAATGATGACACATTCTTTGCCATGTGGGAGAGCTTCTGGATGCTTCATGCAAGCCGAACAACGTTTAACAAATGGATGCCTGATTACATTTTTTTCACGTAAAAGGGATGTAAAACGGAAACTATGGTTTGAGGTTCTGAAAGTAGCACTAAACAGTTTTACCTCAAGATGTCGCTAAAGACTAATGCTTTGTCTCCCTTTTGAAACACTTGTTCTTGTGCTCAGTTTACGACGCATTTCCGTTACCTAACACGAATATATTCAAAAGTAGTCTAGTCACAGCAAGCGAACAATTTTATCCTTTTTAATTAAAAGCAAGTAAATGAAAAAAAGTCAGCTGTGTGGTAGTCGTAAACTGGTGACAACGTCGTAAATGCATCAGTGCAGCATTAAACTTCTGTCGTGTGGCGTTCAAGATGCAAGTAAGGGGAGGAGGGTGGAGAATGATCCGGGGCAGTCGGATGACCCTTCGAAGACGAGCCTCCCCGCGCAGATGACCTCATGCCGGGAAGGAGGAGGAGTCCAGCCTCGGCAGTCTACCTTTGGTGCTGGATCAAGTGGGAGCACAGTTTTTGTGTGTGGAGTTATGCTCGTGTGCTGAGGAACGTTTCTTTTGGTCTTTTTTGAAAGAGGGAATCTACCCCAGTGACGTTTATAAGGTAAGATATTGATTTATTTGTGTTGTAATGTTGCGACATAAATGTTTTAAAGTAGCGAGGGAGGAATGTTGGGACATGCCCGGTGGAGCTGCCGTCACATCCACCGGGAACTGACAGGACCCGAGTGGCTTTACGTGTAAAGTACCTTTTTTTTCTTTCTAACCAAATGTGAAACTTAACAGGGTTCTTTTTAAACAGTCTTTTGAAAATAAAATTCTCTTTCACAATTTGACTTTACGCCCGCTTACTTGTCGAACCTTTGTTGATTTAAACTTTTCTGTCAGGTGGCATCTCCGTGAACGCAACACGCAGGTTAAACGTGAAGCTAACATTAGCATGCTAAATTAGTTTCACACATCGGCTTTTTTTTATATATATATTTGTTTATTTCTGTTTTACCAAAGAGTTTGTGTTCGTGTGTGCGCGATGCTAGTAAACGACACACGTATCTCTAATTTACTGCATCACTTAACACGATACTAACGCCAGGTAATGAAACACCTCATTTAAAACTACTCGTGTTTTACTAATGTTTATAACATATTGCACGTTTTCAAACTTACGTTTGCCTGTTAAAATGATGAAATATAATAACCGTAAATTAAAAGTAAAATTACGAGGTAATGTAGAGATGGACGTTCAGAATTGAAAGTAGCCTGCAGTAATGATGTAATACAGTTTTCCTCGCTACATCGCGCTTCGGTTATTGCGGCTTCATTCTCTCGCGGATGGTAATCTATGACGTAACTTTTTCTTCGGCATCTTCAAGACGGTGTTTTGTTGTATTTTTGCCTCCCTCTGAAGTCAGACCAGTCGAAAGTAGTTCACTAAATGCAGTCATTACTCACTAATACACTCATATATCTTTAAAAATGGCACTCCCAATTTTTTGCTGTATTTGAATGTTTAATATCCACCCAGTGGTTAGAAGCCACAATCAAATCCACATATTGAACTTAACTATTATAAACAGTGTTGAATTTCCACCGAGCGTCAGGCTGGCTCCCAGTTGGCATGAGATACCCAGTACTGTATTAGGTTTCTACCAGCACCATTTCGAGGCAATTTTACGCTGATTAAAGAATCATTCTAGTGCGCTGTAATGCCTGCCTGATGCTGCTTCACTTCCCACAAAGACGTGCAAATGGGGAGAAGCACCAGGAGAGACTGACTGCCTTTCAGTTAGAACCTAGCCTGGTTCCCATGGTTCCCTGGGCCAGTTGGCTCATAACTGAAGCTGGCACCAGGGCGGCATTGTTATGACTGAGGAAGGGACCTTATTGGGGCGAGTGACCTGATTGACAGCACATACTGAGCTCTTCATGATGCTGAAGAGGACGGGCAAAAAGGTTCCCACAGGAAAGCCTGGTTTGTTGTACAGTGCAACGGTATGACTTTTTCCAAATATGCTTCTTGGAAAACAGAATACGTAAAGAGCCAGTGAAAGAGAGAAGAGACACATCCCTGCTATCATTCATGTTATAATGCTGTCTCGCTGAGTGTGTTATTAAAACGTGATTCATTTAGCCACCTCAATGGCACATTAAGTAGTTTACAGTATCATAAACAATTGGAGGATGCCTGGTGGAATACACCATAGTGTTTTAGCTGTTACTTATTTTAGGTGTCCTGACAGTTTCCTGTATGACTTGGCTGTCGACCAGTCCAGGGTCTACCCTGTCGGTTTATTTACAGTCACAAACATATTTACGTTACAGCCATTCCAAGGGAGAGACAAGGGAGAGACTTTTTCTTTACATTAATTCTCATTGTTCCACCATCTTGTAGAGTGCAGTGTTCCTCACCCTTTTTTCAATTATGCAAATTACTCCCGGACCAATGCAAAGCATTTTTGGATTAAAAAAAAAAGCAAAGTTCTATGCCATTCGTGTCTATTTTATTCAACCCTGGGACTACATTTGCAGTGGTATTGCCAAGCGTAATTTATTCAGCAACTCAATAAAAAAGATCATGTAGTATAATCTGTTTGTTTCTGGCTTGCGTGCCGGAAAATTGCATCACTAATGACAATTCGCATCGCTAATGAACGTCATTTGTTTCAATTTAAAGAAAAAAACCCAGGTTATTCTACTACAAAGAGCTCTGCTCACCTAGCTATCATACCCACATTGCTTCGTTTCGGTATGCCCTTATGACCATAGACTCACAAGACGTAGAATGACGTTCTGTCTGAGATCAGCATGAGTGTGTGACGTGGTAGATGCAAACACTGCACGGAGGAATGGAGCAGCACAGTGTGAAATTGCATAGCCTGAGTATGCGCATATTTGCGGCGGGAGGAAATAAAAAAGCAGCCGTAGAACAATACTCAAGAATGTGAGGCTGTAGTCAGACGTTGGGACGCTTGCACTCAGTTTCACACTTTTTCAACCACTCCTCAAAGCTTCCCAGTGAGTTTTTCCGTTCTTATTTATAGGCAAGTGAATGCAGAAGATAAGTCATTATGAGGGTGGTGTGGTGGGCTAGTGGTTAGCATGTCTGCCTTCCAGTTCTGACGTTCAGTATTTGAATATGTTAGAAGGTGATGGAACAAGCATTATAGTTAGCTGGAAACTTTAAAGGGGAAGTCAACCTCAGAATCGTTTGTATAATTTGATGTTTCTATGAGCCCCCCGTTGGTGAAAGACGGCATTCTGCTGAATTCGTTTAATCCCTAAATTGTAATTTGACGTCATTTCAGAGTCCAGACATTCAATCCCATGTAATCATAGATGTATAATTTTATTATTATTAATTTATTTCTGAGTATTAGGGGATAAGAGGGTCCAAAAATGGCCGTCAATTATTCCATTCAAAAGACAATTTTACGCTATAGTATGCTGTTTTGATGGGGGTTTTTGTGTGTGTGTGTGTGTTTGGCATTACCAAGCATGTGAAGATGTTTTTTCTCTCTCGTTACCCTCCAGAGAAACTTTCTGTAACTTCCAATGGCAACGTGTTAATATTTCACTCTTCATCAAATACGAGGCTTCCCAGGAGGCAAACGTTGAGCTGAGTCCAGAAAGCAGTTTGCCATTACTGTTTTATATATTTGGACTCCCGGTGTTCATTAGCACATAAATAGCTCGGTGGGTTGTTAATAGAGGAGTAGCAAGACAATTACTGGGGATAGCAGCACTTAATAAGTGAGATTCCCTTGAGCTTGACCATCTCTGAAGGGTTGTGATGCTAAAGTGGTGCAGTTGTTGCAAGATGAGTTTTGAGGAATTTGACATGGGAAAAACTGCCTTTCCACCTTACATTAGCCATAAATATACATTACGCGAAGATATGTTAAGTCGACTTCATGTACCCATTGCCCATGACTGTCTTAGGTTGGATTTCATCTACGTGCCGCTGGAAATATGATTTAGACGTGGAAAAACATGTACAATGTCTTCTCTGTCTTTTAATTTAAGGTTTAGTCAGTTTAAGGAGCCTAAGATGTAACTCTTAAGTACTGGGAAGCCTGTAAAACATGCCTTGACACTTTAGAGGGTAAACCGTCATGGGACTGAACTAAATTGCTTTTCACACGCTGCCGTCGCTGACGAGCATGAACTGACGCATCAATCATGTCGCAAACCGTCGAGGACAGGAAGAGCGATTGGCTTTCCCATGCTTTTCTAATGACTGGATCAAACTTGTAGCCGCAGTCATAAAGCACCTGATTTTGCCGACGGCTTCAACTTTGCACCTGCAGAACCGAATCTCACTACAACTGGAACAAGCAGTAGAATACAATCGCTTGTGTTTTACAGATGGAAGAAAATACCAAGAAGCAAAATGTAAATCTACTGCTAGTTTTCTGAAGGGAAATTCATTTTCATTTTGGACCAATTTTTCCAACTCACTAAATGAATGTCTTAACAGCTTTGGAATTCTGGCAAAAACTCTTTTCTTTATGTGTGGCATGCCATTGTTTGAAGCGTATGTTGTTGCAGACACTTGCCATTTTTGGCGGAATGTGTCACTGTGGGGGTTTGCCAAAGATTGTAATGCTTGTATCTAACGACGTAGCCCACATGACACCGACGTATTGCCTCATTGGTTAATGTGTTGTCCTGTGTACCAGTAATCAGCTTATTACCATTACAACTGCAATACGGTGCAAACTTTCCACACACCAAAAATGTGGTGACTTTAGAATGAATGGTTAGTTCGATCGATTTGGCCTTTTTCACTGTCAATACCACAAACACTTTTGATGCATTAAATCTTTGCTGAAAAACAATGGCAGATCATTTTAAACAATGGCCTACTCCAATATTTTTTTTTCTTAAAATCGGCCCATTACCGATACTAGGCATAGATACTTGCCGATCGCTAGATTGCAGTTGCATAATCATCGCATCTCTTGAATGTTCTTTACCACGTTTTTCAGATGATAGAAATCCGATGTATCAATTCCTCTCATATTTTTGATCGGTAAGATTTAATTTGCCCCAATGACAAAACAACGTAAACCAAAAATCGATATCTGACTCCGATGTCGATTCAAATTGCCGTATTATAGAGTCAACTAGTCTATAATACCACAAGTTCCCGATTCGCAAAACATAAGACCTGTCTTGGCCTGTTATCAAAACCTGCTATTGGTAGATATTAGTGTGTATTGTTGTCTGTAATTGACTCAATTATGTTTGCTAAAAAACAAAACAAAAAACAAAACATGGAACTCTTGTCAAAGTCGTTCAGCCTTAGTATCAAGCAAAACATTCTTCTGTCATTAGAGAGCTGAGGTATTTGGAGGAAGTAGAAAGGCGGAGTCGGGAAGGATGCACTTGAGCCCGACCGGCAAGCCCGCAACGTAAAAATGTCTGCCCTTTGTTCTTCCACTTCCTCTCACGCCGGCGTGAATAGTAACATTTGCTCACAATAGCCGACATGAAAACGAAGCTGTCCTTCATACCTGTTCCCTCCCCTTCCTTCATCCATGCCCGTGTTAGCTAACGGGCCATTGTTTACGCCCTGCCGCAGCTCACAAGCCAAGGCCGACCTTTTTCCCGCGCTCTGTGAAGAAATCATCAAAGAATGAGCGCGCTTCCCGCAGGCTTTGCTCGGAGCGGTCGGCGTACCGACGGCGCGAGCGTCTGATCCCGTCCGTTGCTGACCTCAACGTGGCCCTTTGCGTGACGGTCTAGCAGTCTCCCTGTGCCAGCAAGCTTTCAGCGCAGAACCTGTAATTAAAGATAAAAGCGCTATTATTAATTTTAGAAGCGGAATTTTTGTTGTAGCTTTTATTTAGTTTGGAAGTAGCTTCAAGGATTTACTGCAGAACCTGAGTTTTCGATGCAGTTTGGTCACACCAATGAAGGACTGTGAATAATAGATTGGCAACAGTCATGCATGCATTTACTAGAGATACGTGGGATGAGTAAGTCCCTGCACAGCACAAGATCTGTTTTTTTTTTTTTTGGGGGGGGGGGCAAAGTTTTATACGGGATACATTCAAGGTCACCAGCATTCGAGAAGCAAGATTAAAAAACAAAACAACAGAAACAAAAAACAAACATTACAATTTTTGCCGAATGTTTGGTGACCCAAAAGTGCCTCCATTTTTGCCAACGCTTGTCAATGTTTGCCACTCAGTGGCATTTGGGCTTAAAGAAAAGAAAAACAAGATTTTTTTAAAACAAAAAGTGTGGTATGGATAAATAGAACAATTTAAAGTTTGCATGGTTTTAATTGGTCAAAAATGTAGAAATTGGAGGAGAAACAATTGAATAAATTTGGCAAAAATTCAGATTCATTCCTTCTTAAATTTGTAACACTTCTAGTTCACTTCCTGTTCAATTTGGGGCACTTCTAAATCACTTCTTGGTATAATTGGGAACTCCATGTTGATTTTGGTTCACGCCTTACTACAGTACGGCTGGGCAATATGAAATCTTGATTATTTTTTTCCTGTTATTGTAGATGATTCTGTTTTCATTGATATTTGATCAAACAACAAAAATATTTACCGATTCAAATCAGTTGAACAAAAACGTAACTTACATAGCTTGGGCATAACTTGCTTAAATGTCACAATTAAGTAGTTAGTTAACAGTTAGTAACTATTTTAAACAGGTCTTGTGAACCACCTATCCAACATTCTGCCACTTGTGCAAACCTCGATTTTCCGATTTATCTCATTTTCGATTCAATTTACTTCCCAGCCCTACTAAGTACACTACAAAAAAAATATATAACTTTTGAGTCAGGTTCAATTTTGGAATGAATAGTTCTGTTTTTACAGTTTTGAATTATGTAATTGTTTCTCTTTATTAAGATTAGATTTGAGTAATGTCAACAACATCAGGAAAAAGAAAGCTGTATTTAAAAAAAAAACAAAAAAAACTATATCAGTCACAGGTTTATTGCAGTTGACTCACATGCACCAAACCGCCTGTGCGTAATATGTGGTGACAGGCTCACTAATGAGGCAATAAAACTGCTTTGGAGACCCGTGGAGACCAAACATTCATTCTTCGAACCATTCTTTGTACCGTTTATCCTCACAAAGTGAGAACTCTAATCACAAAAACTGCATTAGTTGTAATGCTGAATTGTATTTTTCTTGTTTGTATTCATCGCCTCCTATCGGAACGTCTCCGCTGTAGACAGCTGTTCTGGAGTTGTTAAACACCACGGCGACGACACAATGACGACAGCGCCAAACCCGAGTGTAATTACTCCTACGTAGTTGCTGATTAAGACCAACGATGTGAGCGCACAGGGAGAAAACATTTGAGCTAGCTGCGGTTATGTCTAAGTTTGGCTCATTCGCCGCTGTCTTCTGCTTAACGGGACAAAGCAGGTTTGTACAGGAACGGCTTCCCCGCCAAAGGCACCTGGGACAAACCGCTGTCTGTATATATAGCGGTGAGCTCTGATAACTGTCGTAAAAGCGAGGCGCCCCCATTAACCACATGTCGTGCCAGCATTGTGCAGGTGGCGTTCTTTTCTTTTTGACAATCGAGGGGGATTTGAACTCCATCGAGACAGCGGTGACCTGATATCACATGCATGCTGATAGCCTGAGGCGCCGCTTAGCCACCCCTGGTTTCCTATTTCTACACTCTTTAAGAAAACGCTTCCAGTGAGCTGCAGTTTGCCAGTTCTTTCCACTTATTCTTTCTAAGGAGCTGCGCGGTGTACTCGTATCTCGTTTCAACAGTTTTAGGGCTGTGGCTATCAAGTGTTTCTGTTTTTTCGCAGCAAACTCCTTTCCTACCATGAACTATTTGGTTTTAGACAAATCTCTGAAACAGCATATTTGAGTCAGCATGGTTTGTTCAAAAGAGAGGAACAGCAACTCTCCCAGGCTGTCACCATCAAAGTGTGCAGAGATATTGACGGTTTATCACTCCAGCCTATGTGGAGCACTCGATTGCTGCTAACAAGCAACTAAATGAAGCTAAATGTAGCGATAAAAAAGTCAAATTTCCTCTAATTCATCAAATAACTGGATAATCAGTAGAATACTTGATTCAAAAAAATATTTAATAGCGGTCTGATGCACAAAAGCTTTAAAAAAAGCAAAAGCCAAACAAACCAGACTTGATGATTGGGTGTGTTTTGTTTTTGTGTTCCCTAGGGATAGGCTAATACCACTTTAATGAAGTGTCTCTTGATGATCTGAATGGCATTAATGCTGCTGTTAGTCACAGGAAGCACACTTAAAAATGAAAGCAGTTTTGTTTTTGCAAGTCCTCTAAAAATCTTGACTTCAAATGAACTTGGCTTGCTTTAGCCAACGAGGCAGAGCTGTGAAAGCCCTCCATGTCCCCAAACGCCAGTCAGAGCCGAGTTTCAGCTGACATCATCAAGGACAGAAAGAATTGGATTGAGAGGCTCTCCCACAGCAACCGTAAGCCGGTTGAGAATTTGTGGACTTTTTGTGTTTCGTCTTTTAAAAGCAATTCCTTATTTGGACAGAAACAGTCATTTCTCCTTGGCTTCTATTAATGCAACACAGCACACTCGCTTGCTTAAGAACCGCAGATACTAACTACTGTTTCAGTTGCTGTTTAGCTTGCATTTATTTACTGTTGTCTGATTCCATTGGACTACAGTATTCCTCACGCTTAGGTAAACAAGCACATACGGACTGGACCTTGACTTCTCGTTATATGACTGGCTCGCTCGGCGAACAAGCGGTGAACGCAATCTCAAACGGCCAAGTTTAGTCACACAGCGTCAATTACACGTGGAATTCGGGGCATTTCAGTGTTTTCCTCTTCGGCGAGATAACACCACACGCTCTTTTTCTGTATACGTGTTGAAGCATTCTTTCCATGGACTCTTGCACTGGTGACCTGCAGAATTAGGAATGCTGTGGGAAAATTACCAGGCTGGTGCCAGCTAAACCGTATCCAGTAGCAACCTAGTACTATTTTGGTTAAAACGGCCCCGTGTTTAAATATGGTACGTTATATCTGCTGTTTAAAAAAAAAAAAATCTAATTTGAGATACAGGTGATGTATGGTGGCAGTGAATTCATCTCAACCTGCTTTACAACAAGTATATTTTTTAATCTTCATCTTGTCCTTTCCTTTTCTTCCAGGTCTCCACGGTGACATTTCCAGGAGTGTTGCCATGTTCAAGGCAGTGCTGAAAAAGAACAGAGACGGAGGTAAAGCCAGCAAGAAGGATTCTGGTACGTGCAAGATTAATACATAAAAGACGAAAGCATATCACTGAAGATGGCACGCAAGCCTCATGATGCATTTCTTTGGGAATCGGGCTCTAATCTAGGAGTGATTATAATTTTAGGTTTACCTGGTAGAGGCTGAAGGAGCAGGATGGCATGGGAGTTGTTTTCAGTTGGGCAGGATGAGATGTGACTTTTTTTTTCTAATGTGGGAGGGGTGGGATTTTTTCGGAATGAAAATCCACACCTGTGTCTTCCGACTACCTGGTTTAAATTCAAACCTGCCCATTTTACAACCCTATGAAGATGAACTAAGTGAAGCAATCAGCGGGTTAATTAGACTTCACAAAAAGTTGAGCAAAATCTTTCAAAATCAAAAGATTTTGTTTTTTTGCCTCATTAGCTCTTCTCAGGCACACCCGGCCTCTTAACTGCATTATGAATTGGAATGGAAGCAGCCTGTGACAGTTTAATCGGTTCATCAATTCACTTTGTTTTATGTTGAACGGTGAGGCGGAACAGCAGGGCTATATTCCTACCGAGAAGAAACAGCATAAAGAGCAAACTATCTCTTAATTTTTTTCCTCCTGACTCGTCTTTTACTGTCATTTCAGCTCATGCGTTGAAAGGGTTTTTAGTATTTTTATGACTGTTTTTATTTATTAAACTGCGACTAAGCAAACAGCATGTGTCATAGCAGCTGTTTACTTTCCTTGGATACATGACAGGAGGAATCGAAATGAGTCACCGGGAGCGAACAATCGTTGGCTCGTCCTGTGCTCATGTTCAACTAGTGACCATTTCTGCTCGGATTGCATTTTGCCTGCCTAAGCTTGCATCAGAACGGAGGCCGACTTTTACCGCCTCGGTTCCCCCTGCTCCTGTGAGTCTGTTGTTTTACTCCTCAACAGTTAACACCAGTCTTGATTTATCGTCGCATGACATATCTAATTGTCACATGTGGCGACACTCAAAGAGTGAGCGAGAGCAGCAGAGTTTTACAGCTCATTTATCGCGTCCTCATTCTTCCAGTTGGGGACTATCCGTCATGCCCCGCCGACCCTGTCTCCCTTACTCATGCTGGGACAATAAAACGGGGCGGCTCCTCTTGCTTGTTTGGGCTCTCGAGACAGATGAGAGGTCACCTCATAGACGCTCTGCCCCTCTGGCGGCCCTGCACCAGGGCACCAATCGGGACACTTGCTATTCTTAGTCTGAGGGCATTCTTTTTTGTTTTTTAAGAGGCAGTCATGCAGGTCACTGTAAAACAGCTAGTTAATCTGTACTGTTATAGCGTGCAGGAAGCGTGAGTTTATTGCAAGTTATCTTTGAAATATGACACTCAAATTACTTTGATTCGTTTTTACAATCAAAGTGTAACATCATATCTCGACAGTAGGTCAGACTAATTTATTTTTAATGTCTTCGGGGAAAGCCATTTTCGGTCTAATTTCAATGATAAAAAACCCACCAAAGTACTGTACTAGTCACAAGTTTGGAAACATCCAAACTTCCAATGGTTTCAAATACATTATAAGGTCAAGAAATTCAAGATAATAACGTGATTATGCGCAGCTGTGAACCAAAACTCATTCCAGGTCAAAGAGCATCTTCCACATCATATAATCTAGAAAATAACGATTTCCAAAGCTGCCGATAAAATGTTATCGGTATGCGTGTACCCCGGGAGTACATTTTGAAGAATCTGATTTAGGGCTGAAACAAGTCCTCTAGTGTTTCAAGTACCTGGCTTAAAAACAATACGCAAAATACCCCCCCCCCCCCCCCCCCCCCCCCCCCCCCCCCCATACTGAAGGTTGTCCTGATCAAATATGTCCTCTCAGCTTGCACACATTTTATTTGCCTATTAAGGTTAGAAGGAAACGCTCCCCGAAGAAGAAAAATAACAGTGATACATCAATATATGTGGCCCCTGACGAAGTGACTACTGACTGGAGACAACTTAAAAGCAGTCAAGGAAACCTGGTTCCCATGCCAGATACCGCTGCAGTCATTAGCTTTCCTTTGGGATTGCCAATACCACAAAAACACAGCTAGCTAATTTCGTCTCTCCTCCTCTCCTCCCATCTCTCCTTGGCCTTTAGATCCCCATAGAAGTACTTTTTTTATAATGCGCCATGGTGGAAGTGGTATGCTGGTGTGCCGGGTCCTTTTGCCTTTGATGGAAACATGCCCCAAAAGAGATTTGTCTGCAAGAATACAGTATGTAGAGATGGAAAAGATGGAATGTTATTAGTTTACTATTATGACTAAAGAATAAACTTATTGTCACCTTCCAATTTGCATTTATTTTCACTGTCTGTTACAGCAATTCTCAAATATGAGTAAACCTGCGAGTGCGTGAAAGCACTTCAGGGGGTACTTGAGATTATAATAAGGCTTCTACAGTAGAGATAGAGTGATATGGGTTTTTTTTTTCAGACTAGTGCCAACTATTGGTAGTTAGGGAAGCTGGTGGCCGCTATTTGAAATTGATCTTCAGTTCTAATAAAAGGTAAACAATCATTTCCCAAGAAGTACATAATTGAAAAAATGTATGTGTGGTCAGCCAGGGACAAATGTGTGCCCCAGTCAAACCCCTATTGTTGCTCTTGTATTGGTGATCACTGCTGGCTGTTCCATCAAATAGGTAGTCAAGGAAACAAATAAACAAAAACATGATTGAGGTGACTAGAGCAGAGTAGAGCTGAGCCACCGGTTCTGTGCAGTGGAGAAGTGCCATGTGAGGGGGAGTGTGGCTCAGACCATGGAAAGCCCTGTTCGGATTTTTTTTGTTTTTCAGATTTCGTGAGAAGCGGTGTTCATCTTAACTTTTTGGTAGCGTTAGCCGTCACTTTGTTAAGAACGCTACCACCGCTTACAGGTTTGGAGTGGAACTGTACTTACCACATTGATGAACAAGTTGATTTCTCTTTCTTGGTGATGTGGAACTACTTTCCCAAAAAACATCAAATGCAGAAAAATGTTACACATAAAAGGTTTGTCTGGTAGGCTTGAGACAGAAGCCATTCTATACGCGCAACTGGTTGCAGTACCGAGGAAGGGACGTTTCAGCCCTTCTCCCCTGCTGTGGTTTCAGATTACCACCGGCACACTTTCAACTGCTTTGCACATATAAAGTGACATAATCACATTAGTCAATAGCTGTAAGAGACAATTAAAATGTCCTTTCAGATGACAGTTTCTTGGGGCACCAGAAATCTCTCTACTCGGGTGGCTTTTCCATTCTCAAACGCGGCACAAATTGCAGCCGGGCCGCCCCGCTTTCATCATCCGCGTGGTCTAGGACGGCAGGGGGTGACTTTTCTACTTAAGCAAAAATTTAATGAGGGCCAACCGAGGATAAGCAGAGCGAGACAAGAATGTGAAATTAGCTTGCTGCTTTTACTGACTTTTTATGTCTTGTAATGTCATTTTTAATGGGCCAGTGGCTGATTTGGAACAACCTCATCTCGATTTCCGAAAGAAGGTGAAAGATGAAGGGAATATTTATAATGCGGATAAGCCAAGCACAAGTCCCCTTGAAATGAGCATGTACAGTATGTGTGTGCGAGAGTGTGTGTGTGCGTTTGTGTATGTGTGTGTGAGAGAGCAAGTGAGGGGGCCCATTAAGCAGGGCAATGTGTTACCTCAGCTGTGACTGGTACTTGTGCTGTCTCAACACTTCTGTGAGTTTCTTGGGTGTTTTGACATGAAACAGTGACTTGTTGTAAAGGCTCTGACTCCGCTAATTTGGTTACTAAGCAGGACTTTAATTTGGAAGTTTAGTCTCTGAGGCACTCACCACTTTTGAAAACATTAGAAATCCCAGTTACTCATAGTGTGGTAATGGTGTTTCTTATAAATAAAATACCTAATTAAATATTTAATGCTACATTCTCTATCTTTGCACTTACTCAGCAATCGTCTTCAAACATTTTTATTAACGATGACTTGTCAACTAATCGATTACCAAATTAAGGGATAATCATTTTGGATAAAGGCAAATGTGTTTGATTTCACAAAACCAGATTAAGCCTATGGTGGCTCAGTGGAAGCCTCACAGTTAAAAGACGCAAGTTCGAATCCACCGGGCTCCGGCTTTCCTGTGTGGAGTTTGCATGCTCTCCCCGTCCCCGCTTGGGCTCCCCCTCCCCTTGCCCTCCGGCCTCCTCCCACACACCAAAAACATGCATGGAAGGTGTATTGGCCACACTAAGTCGTCCTTAGGTGCGCTTGGGTGCGTGAATGGTTGTACTTCTGTGCCCTGCGAAGGGCTGGCAACCAGCTCAGGGTGTCCACTGCCCAAAGTCAGCTGGGATAGGCAACAGCAAGCTTGCGACATGTGTGGGGATAAGCGTCCATGGATAATGGATGGATGGATATTAAGCCTACATTCACGGAACACTGCTGAGAAGCGGAAACTTTGTTCGTTGTGCTATTTTCAATTAAAAAGTGATCCAAACCTATCAAAAATATCTGTTAATTCAGCACTTCATGAATTGTCAATTCACCTTATTAGTTTTTCCAAACTGATGCTCAATCTTACACACAGCCAAGCAAAAAATCAAAGTGAAATTGCCTTCCTAAGTGGTAGATAGCATCTCTTGTGAAAGAGTTTGTGGTTGTTTTGTGTGTTAAAAATAACAGATTTACCAAATAGCTCTCAGGCTATATGAGCAGTTTCAGACCTCCCTGCTTTTTCTGCACCGTTTTAAACATTGGCCTAAGCTCTGTATAGGTTTCGCTAATGCTACGGCTCCTGTATAGACATTGTGTGACTTGAAAAAGAAACACAGCTCCAAACAAAGTCCACCCACTGGTTCCAGTGTCGGACTGCCCTCTTAGGCCTGGTCTTTCTCCGCGAACAGCTGGGTGGTAGCCTCTCTTCAAGCCGTATCTACCACAGCCATTTTGAGACACACTCCCTACTTGTCCTGTGGTTTCTACAAGGAATTTCTGAAAACTCCCTCAGTGATCTTCATTGTGGCTGGAACTTTATTTTGTTTGAAAACTAGTGCTGCTCTACAGGTGGAAGAAGGTGTAGCGGATTAGGCATTGTGTAGTAGCATCCATTGAAGTATTAAATGTTCCGTCATTAGCGTTCACCCCGAGGCGCTAAGAGATAACATAAACGTTTCACAGTGATGACTCTATTTTACGCCACAGCAGACAAACAAGTGCATGGCATCCAGCCAACCACAAGTTGTCTTTGCCACAGATGACACATAGTTTGTCATACGCAAAGTACAGAATTTGACAATCTTGGTTAGTACGCATGCGACGGGGAGAACTACATATTTTGGTGCAAGAACCAATATTCAATGCTCATGAATACCCCAACATGGAATTTTATTTACTTTAGTGTCAACTTCCCTCCTTCCGTTTTTTTTCCTTTTCTAAAACATGCAAAATGTTTCTTGGACTTGTGTTTGCGATTTTGTTCCCGGTCATGTTTGTCTAGATTTTCATCTCCAGACTGTTAAGGTAGGGTTTAATATGGCAGAGAAAAGAATGCAAAGGATTTTTACAAAGAGGACCATTGAGTGCACAGCACCCTACATGGCTAGCAAAGCACTGCGCAGCCAGCAGGCAACGATTTAGCAGGGCGTGGATCAAACCACATCTTTGGCTTCCGCACACATTCATAGATAAACACACATACATGTACACGCCCACAAACCTCAGGTGTATCCACATTAGACACGCCCTGTCTCTCCTTTTGAAAAGCAAAACGAGGGCTCCTGGGGAAAGCAACGATCCTGGTCGACCAGTCTCGCTGTTTTTTATTTGTCTTGAGTCTCTTACAACAAACATTAGGCTTTTGCTACCTTTTTTCAGGTCACGTCCAAAAGAGAACCGTCTACATAGCTGAAGGAGCTACCAGTCATATGTTTGTTATGCGCTCAGCTAATTTACACAGCTAGCTAGCATGTCTAAATACAAAGGAGAAATCAATAATACCCAGCCTCACAGCAATAAAAAAAGCTATGTATTGTCACCACAAAAGGACACAGAGGATTAGTTAAAGGGTTACACAGCTACACAGTTGGTAAACACATCACTTCAGCTAACTGGAACAAAATCAGTTTTGTCATTCATTACCTCTACATTTCATTTGGAGACTTTGGATGGACAAATGAAGCGCATTTGGTATTTTTTTAACTCCTCCAGACTATGTTAGAAGACGTAGTATACATTTCCATCGCACCAACCTTTATCTTTAGACCAAGAGTACCCTTTAGAGGTGTCAAAAACTATGGCAAGTACTTCATGTTTTTAAGCTATAATGCTCAGCCCAACTCCAACTGCACAATTGGAAAAGTAGTCTCCAAAATGTTTTTTTTTTTTTTTTTAATGAAGGCGTTGCATGGAGCTAAAACTGCAATTGCGGTAAACGGGAGCACCACTAAGTTTCATCTTGAATATGCACTCCCTTATGTTCAAATCTGCCACCCCCCCAGTGGTTTCTGGGGAAAAAACCATCATGCTTTACACAGGCCTACTGTGTACTAGCTCCTCTTCCAATAGCCAAATTTGGCACTTAAGACACTCCGTATTGCATTCCCTGTGACCCTGTGACCTGCTAGTGGGAACATGGCAAAGGACAAGAAGCCAAACAAATACAAGGGTCTCATTTGAAGCAAGGGGTTATGTCATCTACGACACACGAACCCACCAGTCAGAATCCCTTCCCCTCCTTAACACTTGCCCGTCTGTAGTCATGACGAATGTTTTCCTACATCAAAGAGAAGGAAGGCACAACTTTGATCAGTTTTTGAACGTCTACTTTGAAAAAAGGCGATAGTGCCCTTTCATGGCGGTTTATTGACTTGAGGGGTCTGCAGGCCACAAGCTTTTCTAATTACACCGTGACCTGCTCTGGGAGACACATTCCTTCTGTCTGATCTTCCGTTTATTTCCTTCATACCATCAGGATTTTTTTTCTCAAAAAGAACTTGAATGTTAATGCACTTGGTTTGGCCAAATGGGTGCCCTTTTCTTTTCTTTTCTTTTTTTTTTTTTTACCAGTTCTTGCTTACTGTTTTGCATTTGATTTTTAGAGACAATGTTTTGAGAGTGTCTGTGGAGACCTCTGTTCAGGTCTAACTTTGGGGGAGGGGGGGGCTCTCCCCTCTTTCTATCCTACTTCCAACATATCTGAGCATAGAGCCTTTTTGTAAGTGTGTCTGCAGATGAATGTCCTGCTATACATGGCTCAGGAGGCTTTGAGACAGGTTGAACTCATGACCCCAGATGTTTTTGTGCCTAGCCTCCAAGGGAGAATGGTTGGTGTCAATTGCAAAGAGAACGATTTTGAATAGGGTCTTCTCTCATCTTAAAGGTAGTGTGTGTAATTTTTCACATGCACCTGTATAAGTTATGTTTTCTGAATGGTGCAAGGCTGCAGTTTTCACCACACTCCTTGTTTGTTTATGGGATTTGGCTCCCGGGAAGGACAGCTTTATAGACTGGTCCATTCAGGGTTGCTGAAGCGGCTGTTGCCCGGCAGTTTGTGGCGTTCTCATGACCTCACCTGGCCCTAAAGAAGGAGTTCTGCCTAATGATCTGTGCTAATGGCAATCAAAAGCCACTGTCGTACCGCATCACGATGGCAACATGAACTTCACTTATGTTTCAGATATGCCAAGAATTATATTCCAGTCTACAGAACCTGAATGATAAGCGCCAGTGCGGATTCCGAATGAAGACATGTCTGTGTTAATTAGCTGTACATCTGGACTGTACAAGAGAGAAACTGAAAAACTGAAACAACAGTACTGGCACATCATGGTGCTTTTGTTGCATATAACACTTCACTAGCAACCTTAAACATTTCTAGGACTTCAACTATTTAAAAAAAAAAAAAATCGATTAATCTGTTGATTTTATTTAAATTTGTCATTGAATTGGGTAAAAAACTAGCGCTGTCAAAATTAACCCATTAATCAGCAATGAATGGATTATTGAATTAATAGGTAATCTTGTCATACTATTTCTCTACTCTTTTGAATAAATGTATAGGGGTTTAGGGCAGGGGTGTCATGGGCCACATTGTAGTCATAGTTCTTGTCCAAGGGCCTTTATGACTATGAAATCAAATAAATGGTAAGTATAATCATCACCCATTTACACATTTTGAAATCAAAGGCCACAAACTGTTAAAAAGAGAGATTAATAACAAAAAAAAAGATAAAAGTTGAAGATAGCTTGAAAATGAGGGATTTTAGCTTTAGCTTTAGTTTTGTCTAGTGTCAGAAAAAAAGTCTAAAATGTTAATGATTTGTTTTACATAGGATAAACAAATACATCATTTTGATTCGGTACAGATTAAAAATTCTCCTTACATGCAGGCCTAAAAAAAATTCAAAATATTTTGATAATGGATTAGTTTGATTAGTCAATTAATCATTTAATTGTTGCAACGCTAAGAACGACCACACTCCTCAAATGACACATCTCCAGCCACATAAACATCAACAACGGGTTTTTCCTTATAAACACTTTTGAAAACCCCCAAAAAACATGTTCCCGTTTAAACCAGGTCTTTGCCATGTAAACAGTCTGAGCTGAGTTTGAAGGGCTTGCGTGAAAGTCTTGGCAGGCTTGGGATGCCTCATTGACAGATCCCAGGATGTCCTGCTGGGGATGACGCCCATCATGTTGGTTTCTCCGTGTTCTCTTTGGAGGTGGGCTTTTACCTCCTGCGTGGTTCTCGGCTGTGCAAGTGACACGCTATTTGTCTTGATGTCGGAGTAAACCTCGCGCCAGACTTCCACATATGGATTGGACCTCGCAGCGAATCCTGTGAACAGGACAGTACTGCTAGGATTGTCATGCATTGCATCGTTAATGTCTATTTTCAAATGTGAATTATTGTTCAGTGTTGCTGCGAAGCATTCTAACCATCCAGTTTCTGTCTTCAATAAGGTTGAAGCATATCCCGGCTGATTTTGGGCAATAGTTGCTCACAGAACCTTGTTTATATTATTTTAGAGGTGCAACCGATTAATCGATAATCAAATAATCAATGGGACAGGTGGACAATAAATCATATTCATTCAGTTAATTTGTTGTTTGCAAGATAAAAGATTTGGCTAAAACATAAAATCGGTTTGAAAAAAAAAGGTTTCAAATCGTTAATAGCTCGTTCAGTGAACCCTCTTTTACCCAATACTTGAAAATAAATAAATACTGAGGATTAAATACCTGGACTCATGAAAAATATGTAAAACTATGTTTTTAAGATTCAATGTTTTATTTGTGACATTTAAGCAAATTACAAATGAGACTATATTTCTAAAATTCCGATGCATCGATTAAATGACTTTACCCAATGAGTTAAAAACTGAGTGATCCCTGTACAGTATCCCTTTGGTAACGCCAGTCCTGAAATTTCTCTGACACCCCGCACCGCAATTAGAGTGAGTTCCTTGTTCGTCCCGCATGATCGAAAGTGAGGACATTTGAATCCGTTATCGTATTAGTTTCATTCATTCAACTCGAGCGCGCTGCCATCATCCATCTTTTGTCCCTTTCAAGTCTAAGTCAGTTTCTTCCCATGCCTTTTAAGACTGATGTTTTATGAGCAGATATGGGAAATGTCACAGCGAAACCCTTCTCCCCCTTCTCCTCCTCTACGCCTTCTCTCCGAAACCCCCCCACCATGACACCAGTCCACCCCCTCCTTGTCCTCCCCTGGGGCCAGGAGGGAAGACATTCCTGAGCACAGGCCACTTCAGAGCTGTGGAACAGAGCCGCTCAGTTTTATTGTTTTGATCTGAAGCAGTCTGCTGTCGTGCGTGTCATTCTTATATAGCATTAGCTACCCATAAAGAAGCGATATTACATCCAAGATGAGCATTTTATGGCTTCGGGGATCGTTAATGTTTCCGACAGGCCAAAGCGAAACACGCCGCCTGTTGTGTTCTCCTATTTCAGGGACCACCAGCCTAGATGAGTTGAAAGTTGAAAGTTCCCCAGCAGTTGAATAGAATTTAAGAGTAGTTGATGAAATTGACACGTTATGGTTTAGCATGTGGACTCGTGAGTGTGGATTTATTATGCGTACGCAAAAACGAAACACGCGCTGACCACCTTGCCTTTGAAACGCTGTGGTTGTTATCCCAATTTATCTCGAAGCACGCATTAAAGAATATTTTAATTAGACGGATTAACATCTCATTAACTGGCCCTTCATCATCATTGGAGACTTGCACCGAAAACCCTCCCCCAATCTGTTGACCGCCCCTCTCTTCCCACTGTTGGTCGCGGTGTGTTAACCGTGACGGCTTTTGTCCGAGTGTCACCGTGCTTTTGGAAGTACACAGGGAATCCACACTGGCGCTCGTTCTTGCGGGAAAATTACCCCTCCGTGCTTTGTTTGCCCGCTGAAAGAATTTGCATTAATTATAGGAGGTATTCATTTTCTTCATAGCCTTTACTGTATAATTAACTCGCATTGCAATCTCGAATCATCGACAGGACTATTTTATTCATTTGTGCGCTGTACCTTCTCAGTTATCGATAGCACAATTTTTAAAGCGATGTTAAAATTTTCACACAATTAGTTCAGATAATTAAGTTAAACTTTTGTTGCTAGCAAAATTGTATATTGTCTCATTAGTGATGTGCAGCATTTTATGCGTAATACTCCTGGTCACATATAGAGATGCAACGATTAATTAGTAAATCAACAGCTAATCGATTAGCAACTTCATCGATAAACATAATCAAGGAATCGTTTCGAGACCTAAACCTGCAAACTTTATTTGGAAAGCCAATTTTCTAGCTTCTTAAAAAAACAATTATTGAAATGATTATTCATTGCAGCCCCAATGGAATCCCTCAATATGAATCTGAGCATTCAGAAATGTATTGTTTCCTCCCATGCTATTATTGTTTTGGAAAAAATGAACTTAAGAAAAACGATTTTTATTTTTGTGGAAATATATTTTGGGTCAGATTGCAGGCTGACCAGACCGGGACCTCCGGCTTGTTCCTCTTCGTCTCCGTTTTGTGTACAGAAAGTGGTTTTGCTCGCAGTGCGCAGTCTTCCAAAAATGATGTATTTTTTGGCAACACAGTACGTGGTGCCATCACAGAAGTGCAATTTACTTTTGCCAAGGGCTCGAACACAACCCCAAACCCAGACAGAAGCCAGTTTCTGCACTTGTTGCTTACTGTCCGGTTGGTCCTTTTTTTGTCTTTGGTCCTTGTCCATTTCCTTAAAAAAAAGACACATTTGACCACAGTAAATGTTTCCACTGTGCATTGGTCCATCCGTGCCTCCGGACACAGTTTGCTTAAGGCCTTAAGCAAAGTTTTTGCTGGCGTGTGTTAATGTAGCTAAATACTGTGGTGCTTGACAGCCGTTTTCAAAGTAACCCAAAACCCTTGTGGTTCTATCAGCTTAAGATGACTGCTTGTTCCTAACGCGCTGTTGTGTCAGGGATCAGAGATTGCAGATGGTGAACTTGGTCCTGAGGCCTTTATACATTTTTATTTGAGGAACAACATTCTTAACTATGTAGTACGGTGGCAACGTAAAGATCCTTGGCCCATTCTGACTCCGAAATTACAAGGCCCCTCTTGAACGCGGCCTCAAACCGCATTTCAATGAGTCGTTAATCTTAACGACTTAACAGTTGGGATAACATAGATGTATCACAGCAGATTTGAACGCAAAGAAAGAACGACTCTTCTGAAGATCCAGAAAATCCAAATCGCTGACAGAAAGCCTCGATGCCATAACTTGACCAAGTGTACAAACTCTAACCGAAAGAGCTCAGGATGCAAGTTCAGATTTTTTGGAAAATGGCTGAAAGGATTTGGAAAAAGAATGCTTCCGCTCAACTGCTTTTCACTAGGGTTGATATATTTTGATATTCAATTAATCGGTCGATTATCTTGTCGATTAATCACATAATTAATTTAAAACATATTTTAATTTCCACAAATTGATTCTAAAACACGACAGTATTTCAGTAACATGTTAAAAATAGGTAAAAATGTTTATTTTTTCCATAGTATAAAGCAATAAAGCAGATTTTTCCATAGCATAAAGATGTGAAGAAACCACTCCGCATATTTGCACTAACTGCATGTCTTACCGTGCCCTTCCCGAAACCGTCTTTTGAATACCCCAGTCATAGTCGATTATCTGTTTTTGCAATCACAAGTAGCATTAAAGAAAAATGTCTTCGGTCACCTTGTATTCAGCCGGTCACCTTGTGTTCAATGGCTCTAATGCATCTGCCAATGACAATATTTGGAAAACTTTGTGAAGGGCATTATCATTGCCCATCAAGGAGTTGCATGAAGTCATCATAATAGAAAAATAAATAGGAGACTTCATTAAACGACAAGTCAGGCCATTAGTTTAAACTTGTATTGACCTCCCATTATGTCAGTTTTTCACATTTTTTTTGGTTTAAACGAGTCTTTAAAAATATTGACCATTTTCCTAAGGGTTGAGCACGTCCTAGTGGGCTTTGGCCATCTACTTTGATGAGGAGTAATGAGCATGCATGGCACTATAATCATTTTTGCTTGGTCTTAGGGCAGCAGCGTGTAATTAGAAAGGGTTGATTTCCTGCGCCACAGAAGGGCCTAAAATTGAAGGCCTTGCCCCGACCAAGGTTTCGGAAAGTCACCGAAATAGCTCTGGTGACTTTCCGTCCTTGTGTCTCTCTACGTATAGTAGCGGTCGGGTGGCAGTGCTGTCACCATGACATACTGCAGCCTGTTCCCCAGCACTTGCATGATCTGCTTTTATGTGGCGCCCCTTGTTTTCAGAGCCATCCACCCAAATTACAACTCTGCCTTAATCTTTTTTGCATGCGACATGACTAAAAACGTGTTTCAACTTAAGTGAACTCGCCACTACCAGATTTTCACGGGCGCTGCCATAAAAGGAGTCCGTTCAGTACCACTTATGCACAAAGACATTATGTATAGCGTACATTGTCACGGTTTTAGAGATTTAGTTACTGCACCAGTCAAAAGTTTGGGAACTCCTTCAGATTCTAACGCTCTGAAATTGTGCTATTTTTTCTTGATAATACACACCTGTGAACTGAAAGGCATTTCAGGCCACAAAGCATCATAACGCTGATGGACAAAATACCAAGATGTGCAAAGTTGTTATTCAGGGAAAAAGGGGCCGACTTTGAAAAATCTAAATTTTAAAATATGTACTGATAAAGATTTTTTCACCAAATAATTCCATCAATAACGTTGATTACATCAGGAAGAGTACTACAATTGAAAGAATTGTTCAATATTGAAAACCGATACACAAAATTAAAGGGCATTTCCAAATTTTTAAGCGCTACTTTGTAATTGTATTACTGGCTTTAGGTGACTTGTACATATTGACTTAAGATAAAAACTGTTGCTTTGACCAATCTGCATACTTGGTCTTCTAAAGATTCATTTGCTCAATGCTAACACGCAATGTAAAAATGCCTCAGGCAGTCTAAAAATACTGCATTGTTGTTAATCTTGTCAGCAATTCATATTTGAACACAAACGGTGTAGCTAAACATGTTGACGGACAATATAATAGTGCCCATAGGCATATATTCTTTATCCTCTGTCGAAAAAACACTACTCATTAAATTATTTTCTGCACGAAAAGTTTCTTGGTTTTGATTTTTGTCTTTGTTTTTTGTCTGATCCAATATCGGATCAAAGTCCTTTCTACTGATTTTCATGATTTAAGATGGACATGGAATGAAAGAATCATGAATCTCAAGGCACCGCCGTACCTCATTCCCACTCTGTGCGGTGTGAGAATATGGACGCAGCGGGGGTTCCGAGGTCAGGGTGACAGCAGGTCCCGGCCTCGGCTGAAACACCTTTGGGACATTGGCAGGTTTTTCTGGATGTCAGAGGCCACGCAGAGGTGTCACCGCAACCCTTCCGCTTCCTGCGTCTGGCATTCATCTTTGTTTAGGAGCCCTTTAAAAAACACTGGACAGCTTTGTGTCCCCTGTGTTGCGGCGGGGGCCTGCAGAAAACGGCTCGCTCTGTTTCCGATTAGCTCGACAGCCCGGCAACGCACCTCGTCCCCCGAGGGGAGAAGCAGGACGCTAAAAGACGTTTGCGACCTCGGAGTTGAGACTGCAGACGGAGGCATCAATTGCACGTCTGCTCAAGTCTCCCCTGCTGAAGAGTCATTGTCATTACCGTGGTTTACCGCACCGGGCACGCTGACGTGTTCTTGAGGCAGGGATTACATGCTATCTTGAGGTTGCTCCTTCTCCATATTAATTGTAGCCATGGCGAGTGTGCAACTTTGGCACCCGACAGTCGCTTACCATGCTCCCTTGTCTGGCACCATGATTGAAATGGTCTTTCCATGCGGGGCTGGATTTTCTCAGCAAAGAAAACCTGGTTTTTACATCCCGGGTTTGGATTCCCGAGCAGAGTAGAAGTCGGGTAAAGCCATTAGCACGTTTGGAGTAACAGTAAATCCTCCATATAGGCGGTGCAAGAGAAGTGAGGTCAACTACTTTACTCGTGATTTTACATTATGCACATTAAAACTGAATTGTAGATACTCAAGTCGTCTTCATTATCAAGGGCTTCAACAAACAAATCATTTTTGTTGATTATTTGATGAATCGACTTTTAATTTGCATCCCTTAATTTATTATTAAAAAGGGAGCTTGGTAACCTAAAATGCTTGTTATTTTTCCAAATCTTTTTAAACTTAAAAGGCAACTTTCAAATTTGGTATTTTATTCAAAACTCAAAGTCATCATTTTTTTGTGCGGCCCCATGAATTGATGTGGCGGGCCGCATCTCGGCCCCCCGGCCTTGAGTTTTACACCTACGCCATAGCCTGTGATCGAAAGGCAATGCCGGTCAGGTATTACTTGATCCGAGTAGTCCCATGTACCGTCTAAACTGGACCGTACCGCTTGGTGGAAAGTGGAAACAAGGCTTTACATTCCTGGCATTCAAGCTTCAGACTCAACATGAAAGGCAAAACTGGTGTGGAATTTTAATGTTGCGGAAATGTGTGTAGGTCACAAAGTTTTGGTGAGACCTTCACAATTGTTTTACTGTGTATTGTCAGTTATTTATGAAATTTCACACACTGTAACACTGTTTTATTCGTAACAGGAGATGTTCATAGCCACGTTGCCCAAAGAAGATTCCCACCTGACGGAAACCTCCTGGCCACAGGTCTCGGCGGCGGTCACCCCAACGTTCCAGATGATGTTTTCAGACTAAGCCTCGCCAAGGGAGCGTCTATGTCTCTGCCCTCCTCGCCACTTCTCCCACGACAATCCTACATGTTGCCTTTACGGCCTAGCAAAAGATCTCCAGGTATGTTTTTGGTTTTTGTACTTTTACGTGTCATTGCAAGTCTTTCTGCTTTTTCTGGTTATTTCTTGATTTTTCTGAAAAGTTCATCATTGTAAGTTGCACCTCATCCTCATGTTAAATCCGCATCAGCGCCGTATGTTTAGATTTAGCTAGCTGTGCCTCTATTCACGCTAAGGAAACTTCTTGCCAGCAGCTGTGTGGGCCTTCAAAGCAAAGAGATACCTTTGTTTCTAAACTTGTTCCAACCTGAGGCTTTCTGTCTAGGAAATCTTGACAAAGAGGATAGAAAATCCTTTCAGTGGTCAACGTGGCCCCACTTCCATGTGGGACTCATCTGTGTGCCGTTCTGGTCTTTGTTTATTCCAGTTGTAGCTTTGATCTACACTCAAAAGTCTTGAGTTAACGGACACATGCTACATGTTTGGGGACAGAAAATAAAATCTTGATTTTCTTCAATCTTCTGGAAGAAATAAATAAACAAATAAATACCTATCAATAAATGTTTATTCGAAGGTTTTATTCATTCAAAAAAAAGAATGTAGGCAACATTCAGGCAAAAATAATGAAAAGATTTACAATCAGTTTTAACATAAATTTAGCATTCATAGCTTGTGCATAACTTGCTTAAAGTGCATTTATTCTGCCGTTTTCAGCAGTAAAATGTTCATGTTTTGTGTATTATTTGATCATTAAATTATCTCAGTAAATTGTTGTCTTACTAAATCATTATAATCATGTACAAATAATACCTTTAAAAACACATTTTTCTACATGCTGTCTGTCGACTGTGCTCAAGGCTTGTGTGATGACCAAATAAATGTTGGGCACGTGACATTTACATGCCTATCCATCATTGATCATTATCTTGTGCCTTCAACACGTGATGCCATTTTCAGTCAACAGCAAGTGAAAAAAATGTTTTTCAAGTATTACATGAAAAATAATTTAGTTATCAAATTGACTCCTTCAATCCCAGGGACAAAATGTTATGTTTTATGAGTCCAAGCATTCGATTCCAGGTCCTTATTTATATTTTCAAGTCAAATGGACTATCCCCTCACCTTAGCAAAATCTCAATTTAGCTTATTTCCAAATGTTTGATTCTTCGAAAGAGAATATAATCAAAGTAATTTGATGTATTGCTTAGTCCTTATATGCTGTAGCTAATCTTAGCTAATGGCTTTCCCTTGGGAAGCTATCCGCGTTTCAAGTCCAGATTTGTTCTCGCGGACCTTGTTCAAGCTATGTGATCATAGATTCATAAATCAAATGCTAGTCACATGAATAACTATACCCTATCGATTCAGGGATCACACATCAAAGGCAACTACCCACTTGGGGCGGCGGTCTGTGGCATGTACAACACAAACAGGGGTACACACAAATGACTTGTGTTATGGAGGCCAGCCAAGAAATGGGGGATGGTGAAAAGATGCTTCTCAACTATCCTTACAGGTACCTGCGAAAACCCACTGGGGAGAGTTCCCACCTCCAGTTAATAAACACATCTTGCAGGAAATGTCGCAACTCTGCGACAAAAAAACATGGTGTGTCTGCATGCCGCGATTGGCATCCTTAGGGCTTTGATTGCAAAAGATTATACCCCCCTCAAATATATTGATTATCACCACTCATTCTGGATGCCTATCGAATGATCAGTTTTTCAATCATTGATTAGGTGTCGGTTATAACTCCTCACAAGTATAGATTCTTCATCTTCAGCAAAGAGTGACTAAGTCACCGTCAAAGCATCTGATGTGGAAAAGTTTGTGTTCAAGCCAAGACTCCGAAATAAAATAATTATTTATAATTCATGGATGGCGTCACCCAAGATTGCTACGATGTATTTTAGTCCATTTCAATGCAGTCAAATTGACGTTGTGTGGTGTTTATGTCACCTCAACCATGTCAAATGTGCTTAATAATAAGTCAAAGCTTGTTTGAAGCACTCCTCACGTACTGTTTTCTTTCCCTTGGCGACATTGTGAAACGACAATTTTCTCTTCAAAACGCTTCGTGTAACTCGCAAGCATGTGTTAACGACATTTTGAAGTCTGAATTCATCAAAGGAGAGTCTACATGCTGCTCACAGATGTGGATTCTCGCCACATTCCAAGAGACAATGTCTTGCAAGTGTGATGACACAAGAGTTACTTGCATGCAGACAAAAAAAAAGTCACTGTTCATTTGGTGTGTAAATTTAACCTTCGCCGTCTATTCATCGGTTTTTTAAGATGTTCACCCTACCATCAAAAATCACGTCATCTTTAAAATGTATTTAAACTTCCACTCAATTAAGAACTAGCGATGTGTTAGAGGGATGTGGTTTCCCCGCTGAATCGGAAAGCGCTCTTGAGGCTTAGCTTCGTTTCCCGACACGTGGGATAATCGATTGCAGTTCGGAAAGTTCTTTTAATGAGAACCTCCGCGAGACGGTGCAGCGGAGAAGTGAGCGTTTCATTTTAAGTGGGAGTTTGATGGATGCCTGAGCTGAAAAGTCCCGGTGGCGCTGGCTGCCACCGCTTTGATCAGCTAAGCCATGAAAGGCACAAGTCTGCCATGTGTTGACCAGCACCTTGCTTCTTCGGGATTAATCGTTTACAAGGTTTTCAAAGACTCGAGCAAAGACATTTTGTTTGAATGAGTCAATGTCCGCCGTGCAGGTCATGGATCACTCGCGGAAAACCCGAATGCTTTGTTGTGAATGTGTCGGGATGTAGTTAGCGACTTCATAAATTAGTTTGGGAGTTGTTTGTTAAAACATTTGTTCAGCGTTTATCTTCCTATTTAAGGTTCCATTGACTTCCATGTCCCTACAGTGACCTCCTATGGCTGTAATAAGTTACTGAGCCCTTTCAAAGCATCTATAGCTTTGCTTGTCTCAGCCTGGGGGGGCCGTGGCATTTCTTCTGCAATGAGTTAAGGGTTTGAATTACACTTTTTTATTTAATTCACAGTCGCCCTCCTGAGACCAAGCCTATTAATTGTGTCCACTGTTGTATCACTTTCGTCTCAGTGAAACGTCTCCCACCCAAACACAAGACATCATTGGAAAGACTAGGATGTCCTCTACCGGGCACACTGGGACTTAGTTGGGTAGGGTCAGAGGAGTCAAAAAGTTAAGACTAAATATCCACTACAGTACACTACAAACAAATGGGTTCTTTCTTAGGAGGATGGAATGAAAAATCTCTATTCGGGCGAGCAGTGGGCTTTGCTGCATGAGCCCTGGTGTGAGTGAAGATGAAGATGTATTTTTTTTTTCGGATTGTCCGTCTCGAGCTTGCTAAGCACAGTTAATAGATCAAAAATGATTTTTGAATTATTTTTGATAATTGATTAATCGATTAGTTACCAAGTTTAATATAAAATTGTCCAAATCCTTGCAATTTCAGCCTGTCAACAGGTTGCAATTTCTAGAGTTCGGCAGAATTATTATCGATCAATATGATGAAACAAAATATTTGCTAATACTTTGGAAAAAGTATACCGTTGTTTTTGTCTTTTTTTCTAACATTAAATTATTAATAAATATTAATAAAAAAAAATAAATAAATAAATTATTTGTTTTGAATTGTGTTTAATGTCAATTTTAAACAATTTTCTGGTTTTGGATAAGAGAAATTAAAACTAGTTTTTTTTCCCATTAATTGGCAAGATAATTGGTTGATCAGTCAATTATTTAAACAATATTTATTATTAAAATAATGTAATATGCTTAAAGTCATATTTATCTATAGATAGATAGATAGATAGATAGATAGATAGATAGATAGATATTTTTTTCTTTTTCTCTTCACGGTAATATTCATTCGGCGTGACGGACAGTTCATTTTCCCGTCAGCCATCATGCTCTAGCCACCTGTGCTTCATTGTCTCAGTTCAATGCGTATTCAGTTTCTCAAGTTGTGCCTGGTCTTGTAGGCTCATTTGTTTGTCATCTTTGTTCTTATTTCCCGGCTGCCTCTGGCATACCAGCGCCTCAATGCTGTTCTTGGTCGAATCCATTTCCTTCCTGAGGCAGCCGTCAAAGTATACAGTAGTGGCTGGGAAGGACTTTGTTTCTTACGTAAGCATTGTGCATTGTGCAAACCATACACTTGTTTGGGCGAACTGTACAAAGAAGATGAATTCCATACAAAAATTATTATTTTTTTTTTTTCAGACATTGCAGCGAAGTCTGGTTTCACACTACCGTGTCGAGATTTTGTATTCCGTATTTGCTAAGGTAGAAGAAGGAGAAGGAGTACATATTACACGGGTGCATTGTTGCACTAATATTGTCCACTATGCTGACTGGCCCGAAAAAAAAAAAAGAAATCTGTAAAAGCACTGGTTGCATAGAAAAAATCCTTGTGACCTCCTCACCTTTTCACTGATGCAATCAACAAAGTCTTTAAAAGTGTTATATTTCATAAGGTTTTTCAATTTGACCTTGAACACTTGCCTTCTGGCACATTTTTCGCCAAAGTCTATGATGAGCTCAGTTGGTGGTTGAAGCTTTATTTTATCAAGAGTAAGATGCCATTCCAGATGAGCTCTGCTCAAGTCACCTCTGGCCCAGCCACTCTAAGCAGACGTCCCTTTGGGGGATAATGGAAGTCTTTGGGTGTACTGAACTGCGAAAGGTCTTCTTGTGATGCTGTGGAAACCTTTTTTTTTTTTTTTCTTCACAGTCACTTTGATGGGCACTGAGTGAAAACTTCAACACCGTGCTCCACTTCTCTTCAGTGCACAATCCTTTCATAAGCTTACTTTTTATATCGATCTCAATTCACGTTCTGTCCGAGAAATTGAATAGTCAAACCTGGGACGTTCCATCAGTTGAGGGATCATGACGCCTCAGATCACCTCAGATTTGAGCATTTTCACATGTCAAATTTTTCATAAGATTTGTTCTGAACAAACACTGAAACACATTACAATACTGTTTTACACTTGCATTATGAGTGTGCAACTCTTGAGTAATCACCAATACCAAGTATTGATGTTACTAGTACTGATGAAAATATTCCTTCAGAATAGCTTTGCACACTATGTCAAAGTTGCATTTTCGTACATGGCCCGGGCCATTAAACTGTGGATAGTGGGCCGCAAAGGGCCCCCGGGCCATAGTTTGGATAGTTCTAATTTAATTAGCAATGTCTTGTCTCATGATCGTAAAACCTGCTTTGAGAGCACCTGAAACTAGTATGGAATGCCGTTGTGAGGACCAATTTCTTGAAATAAGAAGGTCAAGTATTGACCCTACTCGCCTATTCCAAGGTTGTATTTTTTTCTATATTATGTTTTTTATCATTTCTGGAATATTGATCTTTTGTCCTACCTATTTTTTCTAGGGTAACAAAGTGTTTGTTGAAAATTCTCATACAATATCAATGACGGCATAATTCACTGAGCTTTCATGCGTGAGATCAGTTTTAACTGTTAAACATACAGTTTAGTTTAGTCACAATCTCACAGCTGCGAAGTGTGGAAAATTGCCTGAGCTGCAGGCTATAATGGCAATATGTCTGGCCGTTAGAAGCAAATGAATCATCAATCATGTCACAAAAAAAAAAAAAACCACCACATCTGTAACGCTTCCCCGACAGTTCGGCAAACACTGCGGGGAATTGATGATCCGCTTAGTAGATCAATTATCCAGAAGCCGCACGCACAATAAAACGTTTACGTCACAATCAATCCCAATCGGAATTGAGCGTGGCAAGTGTGAGCTGTGACATTTTGGAATATAAAGACGGCCATTGTAACCAGTGCCGTCAGTCCGTTTACTGTGTAAATGTGATGGACCGTCTCATTGTGAAATGAAATGTAACAAGGTCAAGAGTCCATCCTGAAGAATGTCGGGAAAATGGCAACACGATGCTCCAACACGAAGTTCTGGGATTGCAGTTGGATGTGCTTGGATGAAAGAAAAATCAAACGCAAGATGTTGATATTTTGTCAAGATACTTTCTTACTTGACTTTTTGACGCATTGTAAGTAAATACATTGTTTCCCTCTGCTTGTGTTTTCATGTCCTCACATGCCCCCCTGCTCGCTATGCCAACTCTGAATAAATCTTTTGTCATTTCTTAGCTCCGCGGGGGGCATGTCCCGACTTTGATTTGTCACATCTCGACTTTGGGATAGGACGCTGAGATGCGATGGCCGATGGTGTCTCCTGAGTAGCATCGCCCCCGTATCCGTTTTCTGACACATCTTATAATGGCGTGCCAGACTCATTGTCAGTCTCTTGTAACAGGCGCTCATTTCAACCTGCACCTTTACAAAACCACATATTACATTTTGATCTCATGCGAAACACCTGTGAGTTTGACTGAAAAATATTCAGCACAAAACAGAGCTGTTTGGAATAGTAAGTCCTCAGTCAGAGTTGTTTTTTATTAGATAGCATGCTGTGTTTATGTATTTCTCCCATTTCCATTCCACAAAAGTGACAATAGTATATCAACCATTCTTGCATCCATTCGTTTTCTACAGCCACTTGTGCTCACAAGGTCGCAGGCTTGCTGTTGTCGATCCCAGCTTCAGGCGAGTACGCAGGGGACACTCTGGACTGGTTGCCAGCCAATCACAGGGCACACAAGGACAAACAACCATTCACGCACGCAATCACATCCAAGGACAATATAAAGTGTCCAATTCACCTGCCATGCATGTTTTGGGAATCTGGGAGGAAGCCATAGTGCTTGGAGGGAACCCACGTGGGCTCGGGGAGAACATGCAAACTCCACACAGGAAGGCTGGAGCCAGCTGGATTTGAAGTCAAGTCCTTTAATTGTGAAGCGGATGTGCTCATCACTGCGTCACCGAGCCGCCCCGTCAACCCTTCAGTCAAATCAAATCTTTTAGATGCTGTAGGCTAATTACACTCTACTTTTACCTAATGTAATCAAAGCTACGTTTCTATTATTCTATCATTTAGAATAAAATTTATTACTAAAGAAAAGAAAATTCAAACCATGCCTTTTAGCCACGCTCCTAACCAAAGAATTACAGTTTGGTTCAGTTTGAATCACATAAACATTGACTCACAGTTTCACCGCAGTGTATGTAGGCGGGATGTTGTGTCTGCTACCTAAAGAGTGTGACATCATACCCTACCAGCATGTAATTATGCCTTTGAATCATCCAGTGAGGTGTTGATGGCACCTATTAACTTTTTAAAACACTTCTATGAACCTTCCAGCTGTGTTTTCATCCCATTCGGATTTGTATTCACCTTTCTGTTAACTAACTGAGCCCCACTTTAGATCAGAATCGAATAATTGAACTTCTTTGTAAGTGAGTATCATTGCCTCAAGATGGCGACAAAGCACTTTAAACTGGAAACCATGAATCACAATTCATCTAGCATGTACACAATCATGAACCCATGTCGCATAAAAGACTATTTTTATTAGTTCAAAATCAAAATCTTGATTTTTTTTCAATCATTCTCGACTAGTTCGCTTTTAAATGGATAAACAAACCCAATACAATTCATAAAAGTCGTTCTATTTCATAACTTGCTGAAAGGTTCATGGTAATGATGACCAATCATGGCTCAACTATTGGTCACGTGACATTCGGAAGCTCAGTTGTGATTGGTCATTACCTGAGCTTTAAACACACCTGGTGTCATTTTTGGTTGACAGCAAGTGGAAAATTGTGTCTCTAAAAGTATTGTATTTGAACAGTTATTTTGCTATCAGATTAATTCTAGACAAAGTTTTAATTTTTTACATCTGTAAATGGACTATCATTTTTTAAACAACAAAGTAGTTGGTAAATATTGGAGAAATTTCTTGTAAACCATCCATTTTACGGTTGAACTCATCTTTAAATCGCTGATTTTTAATACAACTAATTATTATTATGAATTTAATTGCACTGCCCCCAGTTCAATTCAACAAAAATCAACCACTTTCACAGGAAGTTCACTATAGGTATTAGCTATCATGCTAGCACAAATCCATGTCAGTCATTTTGGCGCAGGAATTTTACAACGCTTCACCTTGACCATTCAAATACTCGCCACACTGAGCTAAGGTGAACTTCGCTGCCCTCACATGTGTCCCAAAAGCCCCTGTACTGTAAAAGCTCGCCACATGTTTGTTGTTTGAAGCGTGTTCCTGTGCTTGTGTAAACCATGAGTGAACTTCAAACATACGGTTTAAATTATTCCAACAGTACACCCCGCTGTTCCTTGATGAAATGCACTCATAACGTGGAGGGTTTTCCTTTTCCTCCCAGTGTTCTGGCACTAATTGGAACGATGTGACTCTTGGGTGATCGGATGTGCCTGACCATCCATGGATGAAGATCGGTTGGGGTTAATAATTGCAATGTAGAATCTCATTTGGATTTAACCGAACCCAAGTAAAGCTTGCCGTGTTCACCACGAGTACACCTGTTACCGAGATTGCCTTTAGCTACGACCATCTGCTTTGTGTGTGTGTGTGTGTTTTGACTGGACTCATGTGCTAACAAGCAAGACGGCAGCAGTTCCCTCAGGTTGTGAGAATGCTGCTACTCATCATGTGTTTCATGTCGCACATCCATAGATGGCACTGTGAGTCTGACTAAGTTCTTGGCTCTTTTATTTCTACTTGCATGGCAGTAGCTACCCCACTCTGGTTGCTTCCGCTACCAGCCCCACCTCCACCGAGGGTGATTGCAGCTCTAGTTCAAGGGGTTTGCTTGATCTGATTCCAAGGATGCTTTTTTAGAAAAGGCGGGAGGAAGTGGTATTTGTTGCGGTATTAGGAAATGGCTCTTATCACCATCCTACCTTATCTCACTGTTACGTCTGGGTTCCATATAAAACATATTGTAGTACAGACATTTCATTGATAAGAACATTTTCATTCCGCGACTTTCGGAGTACTTTTTTTTTATTTTTTTCACTTTTAGTAATTATTTCTCATTTATCTGGACACAAGCTTGCTGTGCTTTTGCATAGCTAGGTCCTCAAGAGTTGTTCTTCTGATGGTCTGATATTTAGTCTAGCCTTCTGACTGAGTTTCCTGCTAGTGTAAACACCTCATCGTTATTTCGCCGCAAATATTTGCCACCAGTTTAGTAAATTAGATTCATCTTTGATGTAACATAAGGATTGAATCTCGGATTTAAAACGGCGACATGCAACACAAACATTTGTCCAGCCGTCCTTTTCTTGTGCTCCCTACTAGGTTGGCAAGTGAGCCATAAACTATCAACCTGTCATTTCGCTGCATCTAAACACAATTACAATCCACTTTTTCCTCCTATTTTGCTATCTATTTTTACAAATGGAACAGGGGACCCATACAAAAAAAAATGCTTTATAATATTTGGCAGCAAAAAGTTTGTTTTTCGATAATTAATTTGATGACTACATTGAAATTAATACCTTTAAAAACTCATTTTTGGCACTGCTGTTCACTGAAAATGACACGTTTTTAGGGCTCAGGTAACCAATTACGGCTCACCTTTTTCTGGATTTGGTCATGTGACATTTGCAAGTTGATCTGAATACAGTGATGACATTTTTTAGTCAACAGCAAGTGGCCCGATAGTCGTCTTTGCTATGATATAAAAGTTATGTCTTGCGAAACCTGATGATTTACGCGGTAGTCCCAAGACTCTTTTCCCATATTAGCCAATCATAGTGGTCACTTTAGGTGCAGTCTGCATTCTTAATGAAGTGGCTAATGATGTTGATATGCTCGCACTTTCTTGTGATCTGGGATTTTCTAATTCTGTCACGTTACCAGCAAAAGGAAGAAAGCAGTCATTTGGCCTTAGCTGTGCCCTAACAATGACACTCATCAAAGCCCCCGTACGACTGTCCCAGATCTACTGGCCCCATAACACCTGAACTCGAATGCTTTCAAATGTATCCTCGCAGCAATAGGAGGGCATACTTTTGAAGGGTAGCTCAAAGATAAAAACGCTAGACTGTTTGTTGTTCCCCACATCCCCAGCGCTGCATGTGTGTTCAATCTCTTCTTTCAAAAAAAAAAAAAAAAAAGTGCCCTAAGAGGCTAATTGCTGTGGTTTCCTGTTGTCGGTTAAATTCCCAGAGCTGGCTAACGCTGTTAACGGGAGTTTCTAGCCACGCAGACAATTTTTGGGTTTGTTAGACCGAAGCTGCTATCGACACTGTGTGTGCACGCGTGTGTGTGTGTGTGCGTGTGTGTGTGCGTGCAATAGTTTTTTGTTAGCACCGGAGTATAGCCAAGCTAATCCAACTGAGACACCACCACCTCTCATCCCATCTGGAACATGTTAATTCAGCAATAACCCTCATCTCCCTCTCTCTCTTTCTCTCTCTCTCTCTCTGCCTCTCTCTCTCTCTCTAACTCTCTTTCTCGCTCTCTCTTTCTCTCTGACGCCTCTCATCTTGGCTTTTCTTTCTCCTCTCCCTCCTGCCCTCTTGTTCACTCTTTTGCTATCTCACGGTCCGTCTCTATCCGGCTGTCTTTTTGGTTGACGGTGACAGGTCCAGTCAGGAAGCCCAAGTATGTGGAGAGTCCCCGCGTACCATCTGATGCCATTGTTTCAGCGCTGAGGAAAGTAGGAGATAACAAGGAATCAACACGCAATGGTGAGTTTTGCTTTTTTTTTCTGTTTCACTTTGAAATTAGAGGAAGGTGACAGTGCATTACTCAGATCCTCATTGTATAGTTCCATATGCTCCCAAACCTAAAGTAGGCGTTTTGCATGGTTCTCCCGAACGCCGGGATGTATCGGCTCCAAGACGAGCGGTCATCGGAACAACCGCAGTGTCTGAGCCCAGTCCCGTCATACAAGCCCTTAAACAAACACAAGGGTGCCGTGTTTATTTGAAAGCGCGTGTTTGTATTACAGAGGAGTCCATTTTCCAGTGTGCGGCAGGGTTGCATTGTCTCAGTCAAGCACTGCCTTCTCTCAGTAATGTCATGACTTGAACTAATTTCTCGGTAACTGTGCATGCGCATGTGGTTTTGTTTCCACATTTTTCTGTGAGGTAAGCCTTTATGGTCACATTGGATGCTCCAATGTTGAACACAATTTGGAAGGTGATGCTGGGGAATTTCTAGGCAACTGCAATACAAATAAAGTAGTCCCTCATTTTTGTGTTATTTTCCAGAACCCCCCAGGATGGATGAAAATCCACAAAGTAGCAGGCATACAGTATATTTATCTTATTATTTATGTATATACAGTATATTTATATAATTTTTACACTTTTTTGAATAATATTAATATAGGTCCTACATGTGAAATGTTTTTGTAAGTATATACATGTATATATATTTTTACAATTAAAAAAATATGATTTTTTTTGCTTTTATATTTTTTAAGATCCCTTGATTGCCTATTGACACTATAGATACTCATGTGTATTTTGGACGCTAAAACTAAACACTTCACTAGTTCATCCACAGGTAGGCCTGAATATCCTTATATAGTTTTGTTGCAACTTATAATATTGATATATCAGGGGTGGATAATTTCTTAACCTCCCACCTTGATTCGGCGCCATAGGTACTAACGTATATTTTTCCCGCTAGAGCTGAACACTTTTCCGTTTCCACAGGTAGGACAAAAATCTAGGTATAAATGTTGTTAAGTTTTGTTGTAACTCATAATATTCGGGACTGCAGAGTGTGTTTGTTTTTTGTTTTGTTTTTTCTGGAGCTGCCAATGTCTTCTGATGTTGATGAATGGATGTACACATTGTCAGCTGTCATTGTCAATGGAAGTTTAACTTTGTATTCCTGCATGTCCTCCTCTACATCAACTGCAGGTAGTGTTATCTTAAAGGCACAAGGCAGCAATGAAAGCGGTTGCACTTAACGCATACTCACAGAAAGTAAGCAACTGTTCCATAGCGATGCACAAGGGGTGTGTCTTGACATCCAGCTCAGTCGAGAGCATTGTTTAGACTTGGAGTGAGCTATCAGCAGATAGCGTAGGCTGGATGAATGTTACCTCATGACAGCTGCGTGGTGCGTGCCACTGAACGCTGATAACTTTTGGCCGCTCCGGGTTTTCGTTTCATGGAAATATGGAGATGTTTAATTGGAGTAAGGTAAGTCGTTGTGAATTTTTGAACTGTGTTTTTCTTTTTTTTGCCACAACTTTATACATGTCCTGTATTGCTTAGTGGTAGAAATTACATTCCTAATTGTGCACCCCTGGGGGCTTTTCAATTTGGAGCTTCTATTTTACTGACTTACTGTAAGTCACGGAAGTGAAGAAAGGTCAGCAAGCTACCTGCTTCCTATTAAAACAGCCACCTGCGGTTGTTAAATAAGCGGACCCCCATGACAAAACTCGTTTACTGCTGGGAAATTACAGCAGCAAGCTAACTTCTGCTGCTCTTTGTGCGCAATGAGCTACTATATAAAAGCTAATGATGTTGAATTGCAACAGCGCAGCTGTGATATGAGCGCATAATCACTATTTTATCATTTTTGGACAAAAATGAACATAGTGACCTGTATTTTGAGGTGTTTCCTGCTACATTACATTTATTTTTTTGATTTTCTTGTATGAAATGTAATTGACAAAAATACAAGTAACCTAAGCTATAATAGATGTCAAAAAACGTTGAGGCCAAGCCTATTTGTGTCCATTGCTGTATCCATTTTGTCTCATTAAGACAGCATCGCATCCAAACACATGAGGCATATTTGGAAAGTGGACACAAACAAAAATCATGATGAGCCCTGCTTTGTGTGTAGATAATATTGTCTTTTTTTTTTTTGTTTCTCCTCGAGTTATACTTGAGTGTAGAAAAGGCTTTCAATAAGATATTACAAGATCCAACAAGGACGGGGCAATGTCTTTTTGACCTCTTGTCAGAGGGCTTCTTGTGTATCTCACTGTATTGTCAGTCACAGTCATGTATGATTACAGCTTACGTGCAGAGTTTGAATGCAGTTTGTGTTTCTGTCTGGTCGACGTTCCAATTGTTGGAGCCGCAGGGCCAAGAAAAGGAAATATGTGTCAGACCTAAAGTAGAATTGTCGCACGTCTTTGAGAGGGATCGAGTTTCCAGAATATGTGGGTGAATGTGCTTTTTACTTTTAGCTATGCGCCCCGGAGAGCATTTATTTTCGTTGAAACGGGTGCCTGCGTGTCAGGGGTGCACAGGTGGATTTGTAACAGGCGGTCGACTGTATGGTTTCAGCTGTGCTCTGGCGGCGCTGTCTCCGTCAATCAACTCTGAACTTAAGGCCTGCTCAATCATGACGCCCCCCCCCCCCCCCCCCCCCCCCCCCCCGATATCACCTGTTTCGTCATGCAATGACTTGGTCTGCTCTCTAAAGAGTGGCCATCTACATGAATACATTTCTGATTTGACCACTACTGTACTACAATGTTCTCTCACTGTTTACATTTATTTGAGTGATTCACATTACTTCATATCAGTGGTATTTTTTTTCGATGTAGGAATGAACCAATTTGGCAGCTGTGGAAAGAATTGATAAAAGACTGCGCAGTTGTCAAATCATCATCACTTGTAGCTTCTTGGAACTTATAATCAGCCTTAATGCCATATCTTGCATTCTGGAATGAATTTATTATGTGTATTTATAGCAGTGTAGATGAATGGGCTGTAATTTCTTTTGGACTTTTTGGGTAGTGATAATTCAATGTCTTGCCATGGCCTTGTAGATTAGACGTTGATATGAATTCATGCCTGATAGTTTGGATGCATCTTTTCTCACTTTGTGAAGGTTCATTAATCTGCTCATTTTAGGCCAGTGGTTCTCAACCATTTATCATTGATGTGAAATATTTTTTAGACAGGTACCAGCGCAAAGCATTTTTGGTTAGTGAAAAATATTTAGAGCGCAGTGCCAGCTTTGTTTGATTTATTAAACTTTGGAACTCAAGCTCTTTTTTAGGGTACGTAAGCGCTCTTAAAGTGAATCCAAGCACGGCACAAATTTGAGAACTCATTTGATTTTTTTTAACCCTTTTTTATGGTAAAAAGGGGGGCATTTAATATTTTAACAACAGTCATGTTATTTAGACAACAAAAAAACTTGAAACTGCCATCACTCATAAACTTCTAACCCTAGAATGACCCCTGTTGGGAACATAGTGGTCTTGGTTGGGACAAACAAAACTTAAATAATTAAATGAATGATAAATAAAGATCAAGACACATAAAAGTTGTTATCACCATATGCGTACTCCTCCTTTGGGATTTTAGATTTTAGATCTGTTTTCAAAAGAAAATCATAAACTTATTTTTTGAAATACTGTTTTCACACAACCGGTTCTGCTGGATGCAATATCACAGTTTGCGTTGAAACATTTGAAGGCGAGCGTAGTTGGATTTTTTAATTTTTTTTTATTAGCTGTTTTAGTATCTTCCAAAATATTTGTTTTTATGATTTTTTAACATATTATCACATTACGGCTTAAGACAAATCTATCGATTGAGGCCAGAATTTGAGTCACGTGCTCCCTCATACGAGCAATTAATCATCTGATTATTCCATCATCGAAACTTTAGCAAATATCAGAATCTGCATTGACTCACTGATTGGAGCAACAGGTCTTATTTTTCCAACATGCAGCCTCCCTTCCCATTGCTGTAACTTGTCACTGGATACCATTTTTGCATGCTCGAACAGCCATTGTTTTTCCCGACATGAGCGCGCGCAGTAATAGTTACTGGGGACTCATCACCTGGTCCCTTTAAATTCAAACGAGAAGGCAGGATGCATGTTCTCATTGAGGGTTCATTAAAGCGGCCCCACTCTTGCGCTAGTGAAACTCCAGCTGCTAATGAGCACCGGCTGGATTGTATTCTCAGCAGGGAGAGGGCCCAGACAGCTCGTAGGAGCGAGCGTAATCCTGCTTTCCTCCCGCTCTTACCTCCATTCTTCCGTCATTTCGCCGCAAGACCGCTATTTCACACCTGCTCGTAAACCTCGCTTTGCTTTTTGTTTTCTCTCGCACATTCCTTATAATTACTCGAAAACTGAAGCCGTTCTTTGAATCCTTGATTCTCTTTTAAAGAATGCCAAAAAGTAGACGAATGAATTTGATAATGTATGCAGTATGTTGTTCCCACAGTCTAGACAGTCATGTTTCAGGCTGTATTGTGTTGTGGAAGCGCCATAAAGGAGACATATTGCCTCTGTATCCACTAAATTCACTTTTGATTCACCTTTTATTACCAAATCTCTACATTTCATTGTGGCAAGGCAAAAAAAGGCACGCTTGAAATCTGCTGAATGCGCCCAATGAAGTCATGTGGGCACGAGCATGGGGTCAGTTAATAACCGGGATTCATCAAGACGCGAGGAGTTAATTAGAGCCCTTAGAGGCAATCATACCATGCTGATGTTTCATTAAACTTGGTGAACGCTTGAGCACGGACCATTTTCTGGAAGATACCGCCACGCCAAAGTCAATAAATCTCATGTTCATTTATACCACTGCATAATGTTAATGTCGTCATTCTGCTGAACGGAATCCATAAAGAAACCTGAAGACTTCCTCTGTCCTTGTTGAGGGGGCAGCTTCGCTTTCATTACTGCCTTCGGTGGTCACTTTTATTACACTCATATATTAATTTGATATATTTACAAGGCCTTGGCCTTCTACTCTTTTGTTTAGCGACCCATGGTAGCGCTAGCTTGAGGTTCACCGTGAAACTAAACATAAAACTACGAGGATCAAACATTGTGTATTTAAAATAACCACAGCCAGGCCTTTATTATTGTCTGCTTAGCTTAATGCTAACAAACAATGTAAATCACTATTGACAACTGTTACCACCGATTGTTGCGTTTTTAAAAGCAAAGCATGTGTAAACACAAATGGTGCAGCAACACATCTTGACAGGTAAAAGAGCTGAATTTGTCAAAATTCTTATTTTATTGTTTTAGTGAAAGGGATATAGATGAGCAGTATCTGAAATCACACTTTCATTCCTTTGGTGCGTTTTAACTATTTGACTTTCATATGTTGATTTAAAAAAAAAAAAAAAATCACAATTTACTCACCAGTTACAGTACTTGAGTAATCGCTTGGTTCTTATGCTGACTCAAGTAATATTCTGGAGGACTAGCTTTCATTCCTCCCAAGATACATTTTTGGTTATTTATCTACATTTGGATGCGAAGGATGGAGCCCAGGCAAAACCAAAATGCTTATTTATTACGCTCAGCGTAGGCTTTCCAATTGGAAGAACCATCCACTTTAACAAGCCGACACGTTATTAACGATAAACGGGCCGACAACTTTTCTTTTCTTCAAGGGCATATTCATGCCAGTGTTGCATTTGCGAATCTCGGCTGAATTACTTTTTAATTCATGGAATTTTCTGCGACTGCCACTGGACGGGCTTGCATTTAATCAAATTCGCCGCCAGCAGCGAGTTGAATAAGAAGAAGGAGAAGGAGAGTTAAGAAAGAATGAGCAAATGAAGGCAAAGGGGGGGAAGTTGATGATGGAGAGTAGCGTAATAAGCCTGTGTACTTTGGACATCTGCCTCCATCTCTCTCCTCCCATCTGTTCTTTCGTATGATTGGTCTTTCATATTCCGTGTTTGAACAGCATATACTGCGCCATGGATGGATATGACAATTTATTTGCATTGGCTTTCCGCCTCAATATTGGAGGTGACGTTAAAACTATATACGGTATATTTTTTCAAGTTTCCCAAACACTGACGCGATCTAAAGAGCCGCTGACTTTGCCAACGCTCTCAAACGTTCATCCCTCAGGGCTTTAGTGTTGCTTTAAAATGAATCAAATCTTCGTCACGGTTGTGATGTAATAGTGTTGTCAAGTACCGGCACTTTGAATCAGCAAGTTCTTAAATGCAAGTACTTTTAAACATACTAGTACTTTTAGGCTCAAGTAGTTTGAAATAGCACATGCCCAGTTTGCTGTGTTGTCCACTCATTGATATTCAGAGGTTTTACGTATGAGCCCTTTAACCAAACGGAAAGCAAAGCCGCGCATACGGTTAGCATTTCCCACACACTCCAGTGCGCGTCTTCCCTCTCGGGGGTGCGCAGCACCTGATCGTCAGCCGGGTGGTGCATTGCACAGAAATTGGCTGTGGCGTTTAGGAGAGCGTGGCGGGCAGCGTCCCAGTGAAAGTCACACTAACGTTGTGTCTCTCTCTCTGTCTCCCCCCTCGTTCTCCCCCAGAGCGGCAAGCGGAGAAACAGCCGAGCTCCTCCTCCTCCTCCCCCGCCACCCAGGAACTGATGACAAGACTGGGCTTCCTACTGGGAGAAGGCATCCCGGGTTCGGCGCGCATACCTATGGATGACAAGAATGAAAAGAAGGTATTTGATTATCTCAAACTCCTCCCCGCTTGTCCGAGCAGCAGCTGCGTCCACCGCTGCGGCGCGGACAAAGACGGAATGAGAGAGGTGAAGAGCGAGTGAGAAAAGAGGATGAGAGAGGAGGAGAGGACTTGTGGTTTCAGAGGATTTGCTCTTTTTGTTGCCGCTTCATTCCTTTTAACCCCGCTTTGTATTATCTTTGGACGGGAACGTAAGTGCCTCCTCTTGACTTTTATCCGCTTTGACAAACAAAATGTTTGAGATTGTTGCATATAGCTTTATTTCAGTACCAGGTCTTCAGTGTAGTGTGTGTGTCAGTAACTTGAGCGCCGTCCCAAGGGCTCCCGAGTATGCAACAACAGCGTCTGAGGCCGGCTCCAGAAATAGAGTTATGTTGGTGGTCATGAGCTTCACTTTGTTTGGCTTCGCTAATTAAGAGTTGTGTGAGAAGCAAAGTTCAGCAACTTACTCCCAGCGCTGGTGTCTTTATCAACAGTAAAGACAATATTTGAAGCAAGAACGAGTTTTGGGGGGCAAAAAAAGAAGTTGGCGGTGATTTTTTTCCCCTTTAACAAAGAGATTCTCCATGTTAAACTACTGTACAAAATTGTAGCTAAGCAACCAATGAGCCCGTTGTGTTTTTATGCGGGGTATTTTACTTGATGAAATCATTCGTTTCTGCCTCCCCCAAAATAGGTTTCCGTAAATATGTACGAAAAAAAAGCAGACCTAATTGACGAAAATGTATATATATATATATAAAAAATATATATATGCTCTATAATATGCTCTCTTTAGTCACAATGTTAGTGTTCAAACAGGCATAATCTTAGCGCCTTCAATAATACAGCAGTCCTGCCAGTCATGACTGCAGTACTTGCAAAGCTGCGCATGTTTTAGATGATGCTTGGTCTGAAAAGTTTGAGCAGCACTAAGGTACTAAAGACACAGTTGCAGAATTTGCTGTGATTTGGCTCACTAATCAACCAATCGTTGCGCCGCGCGCGCAATCGACCGAGGACCAGTACCCTACCTCTCGCCCAAAGTCGGCCGTCATAGGCTCCAGCTCACCCGTGACACTCTTCCTTATAAGGACGAGCACTATAGAAAATGAATAGGCGGCTGCGGAATGTTGGGTAGTTCAAACGTGTTTGTGGCAAGCGTACGGTGTTTTGTGTCCATTTAGAATACTTGTCAAGAGCAACGGATGAACCGGATAACCCGCACAGATTCACATTGTTCTGGTTGTCATGCAGCTGCCGTATGCTTGTCACACATGCTCAGCGGCCTGGGCAACGTGCCATTTCTACTACAAAGGCAATGTTTTTCAAAACACGCTAAGTTTTCTCAGGCCATATTTTGCTTGATGCAAATGTGCCGTCCTTTGTCCAGCTTTTGTGTGTTGCTCTCGCATGATCTCAATCAGTAATGAACTTCACTATTATTATTGTTATCATTCCCCACTCATCATGTCCTCAATTTAGCTTCCAAATTGGGTTTTGACTGACAGTGCTTATTAGTTGAGCTTTAGCAGCTGTGGAATAATTCTCCAAAACCTTGATTGGTTTTGTATTATCGTATCCCCATGGTGAAACTGGAGGGGGGGGGCATTTGGATCTGCTCAAGAGATGTTCTCTCATCTTAAAGTTTTATTTGGATCATGTTCAGATTTTGTGTGGTTGGAACAGATCTCCCTACGAGCCCAAAATGTTAACACTTTCGTCAGATCTGTTGGAAGCATGAAGGATTTTTTTCACAGTCCTGACATGTGAATTATTGCAGTACTCACAGTGTTTTTTGATTGATTTACCACTAAAAAGTGTCATTTTCTTCCAACAAATATTTCTCGCTTTAATTGCTTTTCTGTGATAGGGATAGTGCCTTTCGAGTCAAAATCAAAACTACGTCACAAAATGATCCTTCGAGACCTAGTGGAGACATCATTTGAAAGGCCAGGATGCCCTCCTCTGAGCACACTAGAACTTCATAGTTGCCTTCCAATGAGTCAAAAGATTGAGACCAAAAACACATGTCCACTACACAAATGCATAAACTGACCTCAGGAGGATGTAGTGACCTTAACAAGTTTTTTATATGTTCTTACCAGTGAAGCCCTGAACAACTTTTCTCTTTCAACCAGTCACTGCCAGTCCAGATCAAATGAAATTCTGACTTATATTGCTGTCAGTGCCAGTGAATAAGTGAACTTATTCAACTCTGGCCCGGTAAAAGTGGATCTTTGACGCGTATAGCCGTCAATGGCAGTCAATGATTTAACAGCAATATATATTTGGTTTTGTTTTTTGTTACTTTTCGTTTTATTTAACCGGGACTTTTCAGCTATCGTAAAACCTCTCCATCATCTCACCTTGGCAAGAATGTAGTCCAAGTTCACTGGGTTCATTTTCTTCTGCACCAATTCGTATGCTGCATCCACTTCTGCTGCATAAGGCTGCATAAGGCTGCATATATTCAGTCACCCCGAGTGTTAGTTGTGGGTTAGCCCTGTCTCAAAGCTGCATACTAAGGTTTTTTTCTAATCTATTTATTAATGCCGCAGTTACTCTTTCCTGTCTCACATCTGCACTTGCCTCCTTGCTTTGAGTCAAGAGATACATTTGGATGATGGCTCTCTTAACACTTGGTCCGCATCGGTCCGAGTCAATTCCAAAATTCAAACCGCACACTTGTAAAAATGCTCTGATACTTGCTTCTCCCTGGCAAGTGAATTCATTCTAGGCATTCCCAGACCAACTGTCAACTTTCTCCCCTCCCCAGTGCTCTGTGACAAACCAGGGCATCAGCCCCTGCTCCACGCTGACCAGCAGCACCGCCTCACCGTGCACAGACAGCCCATGTTCCACACTCAACAGCACCACGGGCCGACCCCCTCTGAGCCGCGCCAGCCCCTGCGGTACCATCACCACCCCGAGCTCCACGCTCGAGAGTAAGGACAGCGGGATCATAGGTAAAAGACACTCCTTTGTATTGATTCTGGGAACGTACACTATTTGATAATAAGGCAGAAAATGGCGCAGAACGTTTTATACTCCATTACTTTCTGAACAAAAAGCTCGTCCTAGTCCATGATTTGTCAACACGTGTCGCTCGCTCTTATTTCTATGCACTGTATTGTATTCACGCAGATCTATTTCTGTTTATCAATTTACTTTCAGTCTGATCTGGTTACGTTTCATTGATTTTTTTTTCCTTCTTTTTTTTTGAAACCGCACGTTGAATATTAAAGCGAAATAATCAATAGCAAATTTTTGGACCACATGCCTTGGATGCCTATTACTTACTAAGGTGAAAAAAGTGGATTGACGGTGTGGCGGAGCAAACAAATACAGCCCAAAGCTATACGTACGACATAGCACAACAGTTTGCATTTCCAATACTGCAGCGTCTACAGTCTTCAAAGAGCACAATTAGCATGAGTCTGTCATCCTGTCTCCCCAGAGCAATTCATAGCAGGCTGATAAATAATTTATGGAGGCTGCCATACAATGCACAACTGGCCAGGAGGAGACATCCTGTTGGCTAACATTTATAGTTTGTGTGCATGGAGCTTCTTTATTTTTTTGTGAAATCTCCTGAAAGGATTTTTGACATCTCTGAACAACATCCCATCCATCTCTATGACCTAAGTGAAACATGGAAAAACAAAACAAAGGTTAGGTTGTTTCAAGTAGTCAGGTTCTTGATTCTTGTGATTACCGGTTCTGACCCTTTGATGTTTTACCCAGACTGAATTTCAAAAGGACATTAATCCGCCTTTTACTATGTTAAAGCTCTTTGGTGGAATTACGGAGACTTTGAAATATAGTTTGGGTTTATTTTTTGGATGGATGGATGATGGATGGATGGATGGATGGATGGATGGATGGATGGATGGAGTCTGACTTTTAAAACTGAGTCACATGATGTACTAGCTGTAGTTGAGCATGGTACAAAATGAAGCTGGTGTTAAGTCACATGGTCACTACCCTTTGACGTGATCAGTTGCCAATCGTGGTTTAATTATGCACCTTGACTCAGATGTTTGGGTAGGAAGGCTGGGGTGGCCTTTGAAGATTAAGGGATTTCTTCTCATGACCTATTTGAACGCAGCAGAACAATACAAAACAGAACAAGATTTTTTCTTTTTTCAAAGGACTTATGAAAAGAGTAGAATCGCTGGGAAATTGTACAATAACTTTGGTATTTATTACTCCTAAACTGATAATGAGAGCTTTATCCTGCAGTTCTAGATGTCCAATATTTTCAGTTTTACTTTTGTTTCTAACCGGGGTTGAATAATCAAGCCAGGGCAGCTATCGGCATGAGCCATCGGCCGGAAGACTGAGGGTTTGGAAATCATGATTTGCAGCCAGGCATAAGCCTCGCTGCGCTTTTTTGCCAATTTTCGGACCGCCGAGATCATTTTCATAGAAATTATTCATATTATTTTCATTTTAGCATAAAACCAACTTTTTACAATCGCTTCCCTGCTTCTGCCTGATCTTAGCCACCATAACCAGTTCCTCGGAAAATGACGATCGCAGCGGCTCCAGCCTGGAGTGGAGCAAGGACGGCAGCCTGAGAGGCAGCAGTCGCCATGGGCTGACGCCGACCATGCGGGCTGACACCTGCTCGCCTGTGGCAGAGGAAGACTCCAATGGCGCTGCCGCCACGCCGGCCGATAAGACCGAGCAGCAGCAGCAGCACGGCAGCGTGTCCGCGGCGGCGGCTGTAGGACCTCTGCAACCTTCATGCCACACATCAGAGGGACAGAATCAATACCCACAACAAACATCTTCTCTTCTGATGATGCCCAGGCCCAACTCTGTAGCAGGTAAAACACTTTTTACTTGTCTATGTTGGGCTCACCGTCACATTTAGCAATTTCCATCAAAGGTACAATTTAGTTCAGCTCACTATGGTACAGTTCGGACCCATAAATCTTGATCGGGTGGTGATAACTGTCAGCTATGTTTGTAGTCTGACAGTTACTTTCCAATAAATTCACTAAGGAACATGCAGCTACCATATATCAATCCTTCTTTTATTAATGATTGCTCAAGCCCCTGCTACTTGACTGGTCAATTCAAACATCGACATTTGAATTCTTTCTTTGTTGAACCAATGAACGAGTGATGAATTTGAGTATGTTCCGCTCCACCGACACAGGTAAACCGTACAACTGATGATTTTCATAGAGTACATATTGCTCTAATCAAGGAAAATTTGACTCTCATTGGTCTGAACAGAGTAAATTTAACATTTGGAAGAGCACAAAATATTCAGAGTAAAATGTACTCCAAGTCGTAGATTAGTATGAACGTACTCAAAAAGGATGGAACATACTTGTGAATACATTCAAACCTAACGGTTCCTTGAGATACTATGACGTGCCCAAAACTGAAGCGCTCTATTTGGTTCAAACAGTATGCGCTGCATCAGCCCCAATAGCCAAATAACCTTGTTCATGTTGCCACTGAAGCCATTCTTGTCTCATGGGTTCCTTTAAGTGTAGCTGGGATATGACAAGTGTTTAAAACGGAAGGATCTTTGAGCTTTGTTACGTAAGCAGATGCGACAGGGCAGAAGAAACAGACGTGCAGATACAAAGTCGCTGAGGAGGTTCTGATATGTGCGCTATAAGGTTTCTTCATTTGTTGTGTTATGTACTTTGACTAAATCGTAAGCCACCGTGTGACTGATCCGTTCCGCATTCCTGCTTCGGAAGGTCTTTTATAATGGCCAAGTGCTCCATTTCCACACATCTTTGTCAATTGATATTCTTGGCTTCGACCTCCTCGCCCCTCAATCTCACACGTCTTTGGTCTCCTTCTTCCATCTATTTTTGCCGTTCCTGCATTTGACCTTGGGGTTTTGTTTGCCGTATTATCTTATTTTTAAAAAGGCACACGTCGTATATGGATATCTGGAGCCCGTGGAGATCAAGTCATTACAGGCGGTCGTGGTTTAGCTTTTGTCATTTAGCGCCAGGAGAGCCCAGCATTGGTCTCCCTCGGAGAGTTATTCTTCTGGGCTGAATATCGGATAATTGTTTGATTCTCTAAGTAAGTGAGTTATGGGACTTCTGCAGGCTACGTCAAATATCACGTTGGTCATCTTAATCCGCACGAGGAACTGGCTGCACATGCTAAATTTGACAGCAGAAAGCCCGAGGCACAAGTGGAAGTTAAGCTAAAAAAATAATGCTCTGTTCCTTGAGAAACGGCTCGCAAACAGGGCCTTTATTTTTTCAGTCTATTTTGTTCCACATATCACCTGAAGCTGCGCCCACATTGCAATCATAAGGGTGTCCTTGGCTCTCTTTCTGTGGCCCCCAGAGTCTTGAACCTTTTTACATGTCTTCTTGACATTAATAAGAATGGCGCGGACACATACAAGCTCGTAAAGTGAGAGGGCCAGGAAAACATCTGACAGTTCATATGCGTGGATTGGTGCACGTCTCTTTGTGTGTGTGCCAAGAGTTTATGGCCTGATGTCATAGTTATGCAGCATTGCCCTCTAGGGTACCTTCATAATTCACACCTCGAATTTTACGCTGTGCGACAAAGCCCCAAGGGATGAAATCAAGGACATGGGAAGACGGCTTCATTTATACACAATTACTCCGGGCTGTATTAAGTTTCGCTCGGGAAAAATGTAGTTAATACAGAACACATTTTATCTGGAAGCAGTGGGCTATTTGCACGTAATCTCTCACGTTGATGAAATGTGGCTTGGTCATCTCCGCTTTTGCCCAAACTATCCATCACAGACATACATTGTCTTTGATAGCAATATTTGTTGTACCTTGCTGTGAATTAATTGTTAATATGTTAATTGTTAGATTGTCTGTCTGCATTGTTGCTGAACCTTTTTTTTGTTTGTTTTTTTTTCCCAATCGGCAAGACTCATTTTTTGTATTTAGCTTCATTTGTTCACGTTAAGATAAACTGACTTGTTGGCCGAATAATGCTCAAGCTATCCATGATTTTTGCACGTTGAATTTTATGGGCATGTTTTTTTGTTTTTTTTTTAATAGGTTTAAGTGCTATAAGAATGTAGTAGGAATAAAACTATTTTTGGAAGAAATGATTTGCGTTGCATGTTTCATCACTGGTAACCTGTGATGACAGCGCCCCAAAAAATCAATTCAAATACTGAAATTCAGCTGTTAAGATCCGTAGTGAGCTCAAGATTAATATTTCCTGACACCGTGGAGCCCAAGTTAACTTTTGAGGTACCGTTTCCAGAAAATTGCTCGCGCTCGATAGTAAAAAGTATTTTTTGTAGTTCTCCCATTGTGCGGACAGTTTTATAGACTTTATCTTGGTTGATCACACTGAGCATGATGAAAGACTTTAATTTCCACTAGGTAAGTGCCAGCACCTGTGGTCTTGGGTCTCAATCCTCATTTCTCACCTCCTGCCTGGCAGCGCCTTTTCTCTCGATTAGATTATATGTCTGGGAAGGACGATTTTTGCTTCGGAAAAATGACTGGTTTTGATTGAGAACATGTGAAGAATACATGAACAATAAGAGACTATGTGAGACAAAGTAACGTCAGATGATTTGTCATAAAGACATGCGTTTTGAAAATGTTGCCAAGAGGCAAACTGAGTTTTGTTCTTCTCTAGGTAATATTTTTGAATTACACATGAAACCTTAGATCACTTAGATATAGTCGCGGTTGTCTTGTAGCACAAAGTCCTGAATATACCTGACTCTTTCGAAGCTAATTTGCTTAAGCCATTTATCTTGCGTTAATTGCGGAAGGAAGCGTCAATAGCGTGTAGAATCTGATTGCGGTAAAACTGGCCTGCAGAAGATATCAATTTGCATTATTAATCAGTAACATATGGGCTGTTTTGTTTACGGCTGGACACACAGGTGCTTCCCATTTTCGGTGGCCACTAAGATCCCATCAATATTGGTCTTTGCAAATCAAAATAAGCTATTTGAAGATTTTAAAAAAAGAACAAAAGAACAGCACTCCGTTTTGACATTCCTCACCACTATTGAGTTTTCTGTCCTAGATTCTCTGTTGACCATTCTCTTAATTATACTGTAGGTACTTTGAATTACATATTTGACTGAAGCCCTTTTTTAAAGGGATTATAGAACCATGGAGCCATATTGTTTTTTTTGCCACTGGAATCCCATATTTAAGTGTGAGCTGCTTGTAGTTGAGGTATATGGCGTATAAGGGGCCAGAGTGGCTGTGGAATGATGTTCCAGTTCATCTGTGGTCTTCAGCCATTCAGCAGAGCTTTGTGGTCTTGCCTTGGATGAGGTAGAGCTCACTCTATTTTCTGTTTTCTTCCTTTCCAAGGTCTACTGTTTTCCACATTGTACATATTGAGCTAGAATCATTTGTCGTTTATTTGTGTGGATTATTGACAAGCAAGGTCAGGTGTGCTTCAGAAGTACACTTCAGAAGCTTTTGCATGTGTGGCATCTGCAGTAAGATTTGATTGCAGCTCACATGTGTGTTTTATTAGAATGACTGAAGTCATCTTCACCTGATCTGTGAGGCATTTGAGGACATCACGCAATACTAGACTCAAGCTGCTGAAGTATGACAAGTATTTTCATTTGGCTTAGACCATGAATGTTGTCATTTCAGACAGTCACCTTGTTTAAAGACTGAGGCGCTTATCGTAGTAAGTGTGTTGTGATGGATTGCCGTTGTCATGGACTTCATGGATTGACTGAGGCAAGAAAAGACGACACAAATAAAAAACTCCAGCGCTGCAAAAAAGGTCACAGTGACATCTGATGAAATGTCCTTTCTCCAAGAAATCTTTGTGTCTGTATGTCACAGCTTGAAGGGGCACATTGTCGCCCAACTACTGTCACAGTAAAGCCTACTTAAGTCCAATTGATGGGACCCAGCGGTTTAATAAATGGCGAGGAGCTACACTATGTACAAAACATTGCCCGGATTTTATTGATCCACACTGGGAACATTTTGCAGTTTAAACCAGCATAATATAAAATTGGGTGTGTGTGTGTATACATACATATATATAATGTATCAAACGTGTGAAAGCAATTAAATTATTAAATAACGAAAACAAAACTGAATTAGCGGGTTTATCCAAACTTTTTACGGGTACTTTATGCCTGGGAAAATGATTCAAAACCTGCAATTTGCCCTAGCGAGGATAATAGTGTAGAGCTGCAGTAATTATTCATTAGCAGTCATTGCTAGAGGCTAGATGTTAATTTATTGCTCCTTGTGTCTCCCTTGAATCTCATCACAATAAAACATTTGAATCACTATGCAGTTCTGTAAAAAATGGAAAAAAATGGTCTGCGCCTTACAACTAATGTTAACTGTTGAATATCCTGCAGACAGACACAGCAATTCAAAACTGAAACGGGGTGGACTTTTTTAAACCTGAATAAAATTGGTCTAACAAGGAAGATTACTGGATGCACTACATCACAAAACCAAAAATAAATAAATCATGCTTAATGTGTCAGAAAGAACACCTAAAAGTTTCTGCTTTATCCCCACCGTGTTTTAGAGTGAACCTCCTCTAATACTCAGCATTGGAAATACAGACTTTGTACCCTTAACCTGCATGTCCTTCTAATTGTACCACACGCTCTTCTTTCATAATCCTCTTTCTAAACCCTCACTCAACTCCTGCAAGGACCACTGATTAATTCCACACTTTCGAACCGAAATCAAACATTGGGAAACATTTTTTTCCATCAGCGCATCCCGCAAATCCCCCTCTGTCACAGCCTCCCTGCGTTTCTACCACGGAGCAGTGTACACAAGTACAATACATGCATGCATGGCGGTGAGGGCAAGCATGGTGACACTCTTTCATTTAGCGAGTGAGAGAGCAAGGGCAGCCGAACCTTCCGCTCAACGGCTGAATGCTGTCAGTGTGCCTGCATGGGGGCACTGGGGCACAGCAATTGCTTTTGTGGCCTCGCTGAGCTCATCCGCTGGGAGCCCTCTCCAGGGACTTAGCAAAGGAGCTGCGCCCCACCAGCTGGTAAAAAACGGGGAGGTTTTTCTTGATTTCTCCTGCTTCCAATGTAAGTTGCTCTAAATTCCATTTGGTCAAAATGTTTGGATGGTAGCCGCTGTTCATGACTAGACAAAGCGGGAAAACAAGAGTAATCAAGAGGGGCCCTCAAAGTTGGATTGATGACTTCCTCCTATTTTATTTTGTTGTCAGTAAACAGTGTTTAGTTACTGAGGAAGTGACAGAGCCACAGATGTATATTAAGAAAAATTGAGTGTGACAGTCTCTGCTTTTCTTTCTGCCATTCAACAGTACAGAGCATGTGTCACCATGGCGATGGCATTATTCAACAATGAACACCTAATGGGAGACAGACATCGAGATATTAATGTACACGAATGTACTCGCACATAATGCATGGTAGCTCACCTGTGGATTTTTATCAAGTACATTATGTTTAATTTTGGACTGATAATAGCATATCTTGCACTCTTAAAATGCATTATAAGAGTGTTACACTGACAGTCTTTTGAGTTATGACTCAATGTGACGTGTTTGGCACTGGACTGAATGTGGTTTGATTTACATATGGTGTGCGGTCTGTTCTGTGCATCGTGCTGAGGTAGACTATTGGGCTGTTTAGCAGTCATCTGCAACATTTCTGCGGCTCGCTAGAAATGATTTCCCTCCGCACTCGTGGAAGAGGTAAACTCTGTTTGAGGAACGCTGAGAATCGAGGGCTCGGTGTTAAGAAGGATTCACAGAGCTGTATTTTTTTTTCCCAAACATGAATCTAGCTAATATATTGGCAAAAGTGCACACTAATCAATTTAATCACCAGAACAGTTGTGGATAAAGGTATAATTTAAATAATCAGTGCATCAGACTCTACTGACCAATGACCACACCTAGGTATGCACCAAATTTCACATTTTTGACTGACATACCAAAAAAAGTTTTCATTTACCACCGGATCCTAGCTACTGTAGTCAAACGATAAACCCGATTCAAGTTCTAATTCCAAAAACGCGGCCTAAGAACAATAACAGATGTTCAGATTTTGGCATCCAGCAATCCAGAGAGGATAATGTATAACATAAAAAAAAATAAAAAAAATACAGGAAATGTACAAAATGCAAGCAGCAGATAGAATATAGCAGATAAGATCACCACATGCATCACAGTAGAGGGTTCTGGCAATCCAAAAGCAGATCCACCAACACGTGCACACAGGAAGAGAAGAATTAGGATCACAACCATTCATCATACAGACGAAGGCCAGAGTAAATTTGCAGCTTCGAGACGACTATTTTAGCGGAGTCTAAATTCGATCCGCATTACATGGATATGATAGCGGGAAGGTTGCATGAGGTCAAATGCGGAAACATGCTCATAATTAGAATAAACACTAAAGCTGCGTTAAATACAGTGAAACACGGCGTGGTCATGTTCATACTATCCATTTGTGTGTTGGCCTCGGTCTTTTGGATTCAGCCAGGTCGTTTTATTTTTGTTTTTCCCGTAGTCCTTTTGCCTTTCAGTCAATCAGTTCTTCCAATCAGCTTCTTTTGTCCAAATGAAGTACCACAGCAAAACTGTAATTCCTAACCATAAGGCCCGCGTAGCCGTCCATCTGCTCCATCAACAGGCGAAACATTCCCAGACGTTGGTATCATCACACTGTCTGCAGTGTTTTAGCATTGTGAAAACTGAGAGCAAATGAGCAAAATATCACAGTACAGCATTTTTAGAAGTTCCGCTTGCCAAGGGCGCTAATGTAAAAGCCAAGGTCTTCGCTTGAGCTTCCTCTTTCTGTATCTTTGTTCCTTCATTCAAGTGTCTTGAAATGGAAGTCTTTTGTTTCCTTGCTTCATGTCCTAAAGCTACTGTCACCCAAGTCTCATAAGGACCGTTGAGGATCCTTTAGCTTGATTCTCTGTGACATCATCTGAAATAAGTTGAGATTTTGTCATTTACAGCCAGTTTAGCAGAAAGCGTTTGCATTCAAATGAAAAACATTGGGAATAGATGAAAGCAAGAGTAATGTGAGGCTTTGTGTGGACACTGCCTGAAATACACCAAGGTCTGTTGTCATGCCAAGCTTTTCATTTATGGTTATTTTCTACCAAAAAAAAAGAAGTCACTTTTGCATCACTCTTTCTGCGTTTGGTGTCAGGGAACCTTCTCTTGCAGTGCTCTTAACCTCAAATTGCTTTTTACTCAATATTCAAATGTTGGAAGTGCTAGCAGCAGACACTTGAAAATCATTCAAAACACATTTCAGCCCCCCCTTTTATAGAGCAGACTGCATCCGATTGCGTCTAGTGGACAAATGACTTTAAAGCGTTAACTCTGATGATTATTTTATTTGATTTTAAGTGTTAAAAATAATTAACAGTCAACATTTTTTTACTCGTTTTGGCCTATAAAAGCATCCACACTAAAATGGAATCACTGATGTGAGGATAGACAAAAAAAAACGGTAACTAACTAGATTAGTGGTAAGAAGATAGACAAAAGTGGTAACTAACTAGATTAGTGGTGAGAAGATAGACAAAAGTGGTAACTAACTAGATTAGTGGTGAAATCTCATGTAATGTCTGCACGGTGTTTTGCACAAAGCCAAATTCATATGGCATATTAGTTGTACAGATTTGGTGTATCAGTTCAGATTAAGTTCCCTCCACTACACATCATAAAATGTGGGTAATTTTACATTGATTTCAATATTTTGCTCAAGTAAATATCTATTACATTCTTTGTAGAAAATAGTAGAAGCCAAAGTGCGAAAATGCGGCTAATGGTGAATAATTATGGAAAGGGTGGCACGGTGAAAGTGTGGTTAGTACGCCTGCCTCACAGATCAGAGTCCCGAGTTCAATTCCAGCTTGCTTGGACCTTCCGCTACACTCTAAACTGTCTTTTGGTACGATTGGGTGCCCAATTGGTCGTTCGCCCCTTCGTGCCCCGCAATTGGCTGGCAACCAGTTCATGGTGTCCCCCGCCTAGTGCCTGTTGATAGCTGGGACAGGTTCCAGAAAGACAGCGACCCTAGTGAGTATAAGCGGGTATGGAAAATGGATGAATGTATAATTATGGAAAAATATGCGATTAATTACCGGTAGTTAAAAACATTTTGATTGTTTGACAGCAGTACTTTTAAAGTTTGACTTGGATTCCATCCTAGTAGTCCTTCACGTTCTTGCAAGCAAGCCACAAAAGCGTCATCGCCACACAGACACTGCAAATGTGCTGTAAAAGCACACTCTGGATTATTTATTTGTCTTATTTGCACTTCACAATTGCCATAAACCAAATCAAGACGCACCCAAGTGTTTTCTTCATATATTTTTTCTCCCTTCTTCTGTATCGATAGCAACCAGCTCCACAAAGCTGGAAGACCTGAGCTATCTCGATGAACAGCGTAACACACCGCTGCGGACATCCATTCGTCTCCCCTGGCACAATACTGGGGGAAGGCCACCTCAGGAGTCCAAAGGTGACGACAGTACATGCAATCCGAGGCGATAAACCCATCTTGGATTTGAACTCAATTTCAACTTTAAGCCTCTCCTGTTTTCAATGCCATGACATGTTTTCGCAATTTTTTGTCCCCCCCCCCCCAAGGTCGTTTCTCTCCCTACAAACCGGTGGACATCATGCTCAAGCCGCTGCTGTTTGAAGTGCCCAGCATTACCATGGATTCCGTGTTTGTGGGCCGCGATTGGCTCTTCCAGAAGCTGGAAGACGTCTTGAAGGACGGCGAGTCTGCCGAGAGCCATGGCGCCGTGATCGTGGGCAGTGTGGGTTATGGGAAGACGGCCGTCGTGTCCCGGCTGGTGGCCCTGAGCTGCCACGGCGGACGCATGCGACAGATTGCGTCCAATAGTCCCAATGCCTCTCCTAAAAGTGAGAAACAAAAATTTTGCCGTAACGGTTACCTTTTGGCAACAACAGCAATTAAAAGAACCGTTTGTCTTTTCTGAGGCGCTGTCGGGTCCGGCTCCGAACTTCCTCTCAGCCAGCCCCCGCAACCCACTCCCCCCTCGAGTGCGACAAATACACTGAGGACCAACAGCTGTCCCGGAACGCCTGAAATGCAACGCCGCAGGGAGGAGGCTGTCAAACGGCTGGCTGCAAAGGTACATCTTCTCTAAAGTACTCGGAGGTGGGGGTCAATGGGTTCAAAGTATAAGTAGAGGCGGGGGTGATGTTGTTATTGGGATCATTTGTTACAGCCAGAATAAGGTTCTGTTCCTCAGGAGGCAATAGTGAGCTGTTATATTGTTGCGGTGCCTCGAACCCTTCATCTTGTAATGAAAAGCCAACTGTCCTAATCCTGACAATATAGCTTAGCTATGTCAGCAGAAATGAGTTTGCTTCACCATGATAAGGTTGGGATCAGTAAACATTGATTGGCTTCAATTTACGATATGTAGCCTAGCGGCTAGTTGGTAACGCACTGCAGCCGTTCCTAGATTTAAGTGTGCCCTTTCGCTTTTTTTGCGGTGGCTACAAGGCATTCTTGAGTTGATATTTTTGCTCACTTTTCTTTTCCAAATTCCAAAAATATTAAGCAAGGGTTTGGGCAAAAGCAGTCAATTAGATTCGCTGATCCCTGCAGAAACCCTGTTAACATCTCACATGCTCCCTAAAGTGCTCTCATGTAGCCTCAGGGGTACACTGCTGGAATAGGAGGAACAGGTCATATGCTCCTTCGCACCAGCTGACCCTGAAAGTATGTCAGCTTCTCCAGATTTGAGTATAATTAGGGCAGTGTTATGCCCGCGCTGCAGGCATCTCTTTTCTGTCTTTACAAGTTCTGTTTCTTTCCTTGGCCTGCTCAGATTCAGAGATCCACCTGGGATATGTATTTTTTTTTTTTACTTTATTTGAGATGATTAAGCGCTTTCCACTTTCTTAATCAGGCGCTCTGTGGTAGCTGGACCCATATTTTTCTCACCTGATTAGTTTCAAAGGACGACTACATTTTCCGTGTTGAAAGATTTGCTATAAACTCTAGTAATACAGTTTCCACCAAAGCCATATTACACTGAACAAAATTAGAATTGCAAAACTTTTCACCGCTATTTCTCTATGGATCTTCTCTATCTGTCTCTGTAGAGCCTCTATGTTTGTTCTTTCTGTCTCAACAATTTCCCAAGTGCCTCAAATTCTGGTTTCCACCACCAGTCAACATTCATCCCTCAAGCTGATTTTGTTGCGTTCCAGGTGGTTGCCTATCATTACTGCCAAGCAGACAACACGTACACCTGTTTGGTCCCTGAGTTTGTGCACAGCATCGCCGCCCTATTGTGCCGAGCACACCAACTGAATGCGTACCGGGAGCTCCTGCTGAAAGAGCCCCACCTCCAGAGCATGCTTAGTCTGCGCTCTTGCGTCCAGGACCCCATGGCTGCTTTCCGAAGGGGCGTCCTTGAGCCTCTGACCAACCTCCGTAAAGGTAAAAACCAGCCGTTTGATCTTTTAATATGTCCGCTTTGGCCTTTTTAAAAGTGACATCATGAACGTGATTTATAGAAAGCTGACTGCACACCTCACTCCACTAAATCTTTGCGATTGTGGCTTTCCAGAGCGGAAGATTCCAGAGGAGAACCTCATCATTTTGATCGACGGACTGAACGAAGCGGAGTTCCATAAGCCTGACTATGGAGACACCGTTTCCTCCTTTATTACAAAAATCATAACTAAGTTTCCTCCCTGGCTCAAACTGGTGGTCACTGTCCGTGTCAGCTTGCTGGTAAGGAACAACTCGGTGCTAATGGCCGACTTTTTAGGTATTGGGGTAGGGTTCGGAAAATGTGAGAAATATCGTCTAACATATCATTAAACTGTGAGTCACTGATGTAATGATTCACTCTCCTGACATCTGTGCAAGCGGCTTCAGTTCAGTTTCCACTTCATGAATGGGTGTGCTGTTGTCTTCCTTGTGAGTGGTGACCACTCCAGGCCAATTGTCTGTCTTTTGTCCCAGTCAACTCTGGGAGGCTTCAGCTCGGCACGACGCTGAGCAGGATAAGCAGTATAGAAAATGGATGAATACATGGATTAAGCTGTGTCATTGCCTTGTGTCTGCTGCTATGGCTTTTTGTCTGCAGTGTAGACAGCGATTGCTTCAGTTTGAAAGACTTGTTTCCTCGCTTCCTTAAAACCTTTCCGCTAAGTTCTGCGTTTTGACTGTGGCATTTCAAATCAAACGTATTCATATTCAGAAGACAGTCTCTGAGATTCTGTCAATCCATTTTTTGCAAAACAAACATGTCATCATCGAGTGTTGTTGTTTTGAACTTACCTTCTTTCTTTCAATCACATTTATGCCATCCCTAATAAGGGGGGAGGGGGGCTTCAGGAGCAGAAGGAAGACGTAAAAAACGGAAGAGCATATTGAGAGATTTCAGTCCGTTGAATGGTAGATTTCACTTTGAAAAAGAAACCTCAACGGCATCTTTGATAGAGGAAAAGTGTATAGTTTGTACTACGGAAGCTGCTCAAATTTAGCCTACAACATAAATGCAAAGCACCCAGCTGTGATTCCAGCCACGGCTAACAATAGCATCAAAGATGTTAATGTAGCAGCATGCCATAGTAATGCTCTTTGCCAAATTATACTTAAGAACACCACGCGTTTAAGTAAGTCTGTGCGGTCGGACGATGTTTTATCCTATATTACTTTCTAAATATTGCGTGACTTGCCAAAAGAAAACAGCCCCATTTGTCCTGATGGCCATATTGAAGTCTTGCAACCTGGACTGGGGACTTGTCTCAAATACAGCAGAAGGTAAATTGTTCCAACTGTACCTGTAAAAGTCAGTCTATCCATCCATTATCTTAATTGCTTGGATTAATTACAGATCTTAATTAATCTTTCATTTTGTTAATCTCTTGACAGCTCTCTTCAGTACTTGGTATCAGCAAGTACTGAAATGTATGTACATGTACTCATACACGGTCTGAAAAAAACTGTAATTGATCATTCTTTACTCCATATCAACATTTTCTCCAGTCGCTAGTGTCTGCTAGAGCCTGAAGGCGCGGTGTGTTTGCTCGCCGACTGCTCCTCCGATATTTATCACGCGCACACAAAAAAAAAAGTCTGACTCTTTACACGTAGCCTTGGGATGTCTCCAGCCAAAAGTCTGTTTTTGGTTGGTCATGCTGAACATAATTGAACTACAGGAAAGTATTCAATTACTTTTGCTAAGGAGGTTTTGTATTCATCAGCGTTTTTGATGCATCAACCTCATCATGAGGACAGGCTGGATATGCTCCAAGGTTTTCTCCATCGACTTTTACTTAGAAACCATTCATTGGTGACAGAATCAAAATAATACAAAAGCATTTAGTTGCAAAAACATCAGGAGTGGCCAGCCTGAAGTGCACTCGTCACTTGATGATTTTGCTGGAGATAAATTCGTATATGAAACCACGGACACGTGCTCTGCCTGTTTTATGATTTTCATTTGAGTTTAAAACTGAAGCGTTTTTTTACTTTCTGCGTCCCATAGGAGATCACCAGCCTTCTGCCTTTCTCCAAGATCTCTCTGGACGACTTTGCAGACAATAAAGAGATCAACAACGACCTCAACGCATACATCCAGTACCGCGTCAGCGGCAGCAAGGACATCATGAACAACATTAGCCTCAACGGGAAAGCCGACCCCCTCACAGTGGGAAAGCTAAGCGGCCACCTCATCTCTCGCAGCCAGGGCTCCTACCTGTACCTCAAACTCACCCTGGATTTATTTGAGAGGGGCCACCTGGTGATCAAAAGCTCCAGCTACAAAGTGGTGCCCGTGTCGCTGGCCGAGCTCTACCAGCTGCAGTGCAACATGAAGTTCATGACCAATTCGGCCTTTGAGCGCTCGCTGCCCATCCTCAACGTGGCGCTGGCCTCGCTGCACCCCATGACCGACGAGCAGCTGTTCCACGCCATCAACGCCGGCGACGTCAGAGGCGAGCTGCCCTGGGAGGACTTCCAGCAGCGCGTGGACTTGCTATCCGGCTTCCTCATCAAACGCCGCGACAAGACGCGCATGTTTTGCCACCCGTCCTTCAGAGAGTGGCTGGTGTGGAGGGCGGACGGCGAGAGCACCGACTTCCTCTGTGACCCCAGGTTAGTTCCCATTCGCTATGGTCGAATGATGGACGGTTCGCCGTTATTTTCAGAAATGGTCAACGGTCGACAATTAACGGTACTGTCAATTAAATTTGAATCGCAGGTGTTGATGATTTTGAGCAGTTGGCTTCTTCCTTGACAATCACAACATGTTTTTATGGTTCAGTAAAATGATTCGAATAGCGATGTACGTGGCACCTCGAAATGCTTTAATTAACTTCATATTTTAAATTAATTCAAATTAAATATATTCAAATTAACAGAAAATACTTGCGCATGGCCATTGTAAGATGAAAATCTTGACAGAAGTGATAACAAATAACAGCTGGACTACAGTATACCCTAAACAAAAGATTAAAAAAGGCTTTTAGAACAACTGAAAACAACAAGATAATATCAGTTGTGTTTGCATTTTCTCTCCCGGGATCTCTCACATTATCTGTGCTCACAAAGAACAGATTCCTAAGTCCACCAGAGCAGAGTTTCATAATTCTAATCATTCATTAAAACAAAGGCTCAAGATTTGGCAGATGTGATGAATATGCGGATAAAAGCTGGTATGCTGCGGCTGCCTCTGAATACAGAGAATTTTTAACCAATCAAAGTGATTTCCAATCATGCATGTCCTTTTAATGATACTCCAAGATTGGCCTTCCATCTCTTAATAATATGGCACACACCTTATAAAGTGCTTCTTTGAGTGCTCAGCATATACTGTATGTTATCGCAGGAAAGAAGTCTTGCTATTTATACGACATAATAGGCCGTCCCATTAATCTTCAATTATACTGGCCCAGATTTCACACTGGGTAAATCAATAAGGAAATATCCATATTTCCGCATGAATCATACTTCTTTTGACGTTTTTGTCCGATAGCGTGCTGTAAGAGTTTCCCAATGAGAAAATTGGTTCTTTGGCTGGGTAAAAAATGGAAAACACTGAATCTATTGTGCTGCACAGGACCGGTCACGCTCTCATCGCATTCATGCTGTCCCGTCAAGAAGGGAAACTGAATCGGCAACAGACCATGGAATTGGGACACCACATTCTTAAGGCGCACATCTTCAAGGTAGCAAAACCTCATCCAAGTACATTCACTTTTGGAAATTATCGCCTATGTTTTGAAATGCATTTACCAAAGAATGGAGAGAAAGCACGGAGATCTTGTCTTGTGCTCCACAAGTGTGTTATTGTGCATCATTTTGCTGTTTGCCCGTGTGTGGCAGGGCCTGAGTAAGAAAACGGGCGTGTCATCCAGTGTGCTCCAGGCTTTGTGGATCAGCTGCAGTGCCGACGGCCTCTCTGCAGCATTAGCCTCTCTCAGAAACCTATACACTCCCAATGTGAAGGTGAGGAAAATGGTCAAAATAAAAAAGTATGGATTCTTGTGAAACAAAGAACTCTGGTAAAAGTCAAAGTATACAAAAGCGACGGCAAATTTGTAGTATTTGCAGCCAGCGTGTTCTTTAGGTCAGTCAGCTAGCGATTACTACTGATGAGCCTTTTGTAAAGGTGATTTGCTGGTGTTCAGTAAGTAAATAATGTCGTTTAACTACTAAATATGCTAACTAAATATGCGGACTCTAAAGCGGGCTGGAAAAATCTTAGACTTTAGTCCCTGTCACGTGGTAGTAAATGTCCAGGCACGAAGGTCACATGCACACACCCACTTCATAAACCATTCACGTTAAACCGTCAGCACCATAGTTGTGGACGCAGGGGCCTACTGACTCCATTGGCCTCCGTGCAAAATGACATCTGCTCTATTAGTTACATCGTAAAATAGGTCGCGTCTATAGTAAAGTTCAGTTGCATAGCGTGTAAGGTAATGGACCGGTGGAACCTTGTTGCATGACATCGCCCAGTTTTTACTTGCCTGAATGGCAAAAAGGTGTTGAACAAACATGCTAGCCCCACAAACACATTCAATATTGGATGCCGGCCACCCAATCAATTTAAGTGTTGATCCATTAAGGTCTCTCTTGTCTTTGGAGCCTCTTATGCGCCGTGTTTACTGGTAATCAGCAATACCAGAGAGCTTGCACAAGTGCAAAAAATAACTTTTCAAATCAATTCTGATGCAGTACGTTTACTGTTTTATTTGAGCCGAGAGGCCACATTAGCCACTTCAAGAAAACCCATTATCTCTGATTGATGCTTTCTGGCTTGTGGCTAAATAAGTTGTCTTTCTTCCCCGCTTGTCACCGTTGTTAGAGTTTCCCTTGTTGTCCTCACCAATATACATTTGTGAGTTATTATGCGCGAGCGCCACATCACTCACAGAGCAACGTTTACAAGAGTGACCTTGTTCTGTCCTCCGTCACAGTAAATCTATTCACAAGCAACAAATTAACGCCATTTCATATTCTGTCCTCCGAATACACGTTTGGCCCTGTGCCTTTGTTGTACTATACGTGTATTATTGATTTTCCTCATCCCGCAGAGGAGAAAAATCCGTCTTGATATTTGCTTCGGTGGAATGCGCGCCCTTTGAGTTCATGCTAAGGTAACATCTCCCAAAGATTTGACTAGAATGTAAAAATGCTCTACGTGTTGTGAAAATACCTTCAAATTTGAAGCTGGTGTTGGTAGCCATGGTGATGGTGTTGGGAATAAATATGTTGGGATCAAGTCTTTGCATATATCATTGATCGTGCTCTGGACAAGAGGACACATATAGACGAACAGTCATTCGCACACACTAAAAATTATTTACCTGAATTGATTATTTTGGTCCTTCATCATAATGAAAAAGCTATTAGATAGTAAAAGTACAAAAGTAATGAATGAATTTAAAAATGATTTGAGCTACCAATGTGGACAATTGCAGGTTTTCCGTATTAACGGTTATTAGCGATTATTTATCGTTTGATTGTACTTTTTGCGCGGAGCCCAATGTTGCCAACGGTCTGTGTGGCCCATCAGGTAAGCCGTCTGCTAATGCTGGGCGGAGCCAATGTCAACTACCGCACGGAGGTGCTGAACAACGCGCCAGTCATCTGCGTCCAGTGCCACCTCGGCCATCTGGAAATCGCCTCTTTGCTGTTAGAGTTCGGCGCCAGCATAGAGGTGGTGTCGGAAAACGGAATGAACCCCCTGTGCTACTCTGCGGCCGCGGGGCACCTGAATCTCGTCGTGATGCTCTGCAAGCGAGGGGCCAAGGTGAGTAGATGTTCACATATAAAAGAAATACACGCAGCGTATCCAAACCGGCTGACAACTGTTTGCGTGCCAGGTCGACCACATTGATAAGAGCGGGCAGTGCGCTCTTGTGCACGCCGCTCTCCGTGGGCATCCGGATATTATCCAGTACCTGCTGGAGATGGAATGGAGCGCTGATGGGCAGCAACAGGACTGCAATTTGAAGAGCAGAGCCCTGCAGCAGGCTTTGATAGGAGCGGCCAGTATGGGACATACACAGGTCTGCTTAATGCGTGTGCAACTCCTTCACCCTTCATGGCAACATACGGCGCATGTAGGAAGAGTCTTCTTTTCTTATGTGACTTCAAATGGATTGCAAATCAAGGTCTGTTTTGATTGGATAGCAGAGGTCCTTGGTTTTTCAAAATTTGAAACTATTTGCAGCCGGCAAAAATTTGAGACGCATGTACTAGGTGGCAGCAAAGTTTGAAACAAGCAGCATTTTTGACAGGTACTGAACATTTCTTTCAATGGGAGACTTTCACTGTGTGGTTTCGAGCTATACATGTGAAAATAATTCGCTACAATTCACTCAGTTTATTCTGATTCTCAGTATATGTTTCCCGTCAAACGTCATATGAATAGAGAATTGCATGTTTTATAATGAACCACAATTTACCAAAAGGTAACCCTGGAAAAGTTACCTAGCTTAATGCTAACTATTTACGGCAAACCCCATCGACGGGATAGCAAGATTAGCTTCATAATTCTAATCGTTATAACTAGGCTTGGGCGATGTAAGCAAAAAATAAAATCTCGAGTGTGATACAACATGACACTTTTGATGATGGTGCCATTCACCTGGGAGGCGAAAGTAGTTCACTGCGCGCCATTCTTAATCTCAGGAGTCATTGCAAACCAAGGTTCCCCTACTGCAGAAGGGCACGTGCCGTTTTTGTCCCACATGATCTTCTCTTCCTAAACGCGGTCATCCGAAAAGCTAACAATTCAATCCGGGAAGGTGCCGTGTTGTTTTGAGACTTAAGAGGCCAAGACCGTCGTTCCCCTGGCCCGTCATTTTCACTCCAAATTAGCATGGCGTCCTAGCGGTTTATTTGATCTCTTATGCTGAAACAGTACACCATTTATCAAAGTTTTTTCCTGGCAGGTTGTGAGCAGCTTGCTGGCAGTGAATAATGAGTACGCCGTGCAAATTGATAGCCACGACACTCTGTGGGGAGAGACAGGTATGTTGTCATCCATCTTTTTACATTACATGCTTCATTTTATCACAATCCGCCGTTTTATCATTCCGGTCCTCTCTTGCGGGCGGAAGGTCTCAAACCAAATGTGTGTGCGCACAATTTTATGATCCCTCCGCGTTCTTGTGTCATGTTCTTTCTGGTAAAAGCATTTGCTGTTGTGGTCATGTGGGTTTCCACTTAGAGGTTGGTAAACACAAGCATTTCCTCTGAGGGATGGTTCTCCAGCACGCCGCTGGATTACTGCTGCTCTGTCTCCTCTCGGTGATGTTTATTTGGAGGCTAACAACACTTCAGACGTTTTCAAGCACTCCTCCATCTGTTCCACAACCAAACTTACATTTGGGTGGCTCGGGGGGTTTGCTCGCATCGCATACGGGTTGGGAGATGAGACATCTTCATCATTTGCACAGATGACGCGACATGTTGGAATGGGATTTCCGTCCAAATTTGAGGCGGTTCGCTTTGCTTAAAAGGACTCTAAAAATTAGTGTATTAAACATTACACAAATGATTTGGGAATTGCCATTGCTGTTCATTGATAATACAACACAAAAAATGTTTTAGGTCGGAATAACCGACATTTTGACCCAACTTTTTAAAAAAGTACTGTGTTTTGTATTTTTCTCTATACAAGGTACTTTAAAAGACCCTCTGTTGTGCTTTACACGGTGAAAAAAACCTTGCAAGAACTAAGACAATCTAAAAAAATGTGAAAGAAAACAGTAAACACCAGAAAAATACGCCAATGCTGAATCTCATGCTTTGCCAAAAGCCAAACAATAAAAATGAGTTTTAAGATGAGTTGTAAAAATGGGCAGAGGGAGCTTGCCTAAATCAAGGTAACTGCTCCTGTTTTTTTTTCTGCCTCCTGGTAGGCTGAATTGCATTTTTAACTGCTCTTGTCAGGTTTCTTTTGTCTGTTGTATTTATTCCCATTTATTTTGAACAACAGTTCCATATATGGTCATCAATCAATATGCTATATAAGATTTTGGTCATTTGTTCGTGTCCAATTTGTATTTTTTTTTTTTTTTTTGTATAACGTGTATGCGTTGGCAGGATTTTTGGCCTCGGAAATATGAATAAGAATAATTACATTTAAAAATAATTATCTTTGGCTCTTAATAGGCAAAAATGAAGGCAATCATCAGCAATATTTTTCCCTAATTTGATCACCTCATTCGGTTGCACTACATTGTTGCTCTTGCATGTGGCCGATTGTTATGTCACACCAAGCTTAATTTGGATCACTTCTCAACTGCTCATTTGGTATCAATTTGAAGCTGAAATTGAAAATCCATTTCAACATGTTCAGATGCTCACATCTCTGAAATCTCTTTTTATCAGGCTGTACTTATGTTGTTACATTTCGTTCCCTTGGATCCAGGAGTAAATAGGACTTATACATGTTGACGGAGATTAGAGTAATACACAAAGCTGCACCCTTTGTAAAAAACAACCCACAGTAGGTTGCGCAACCACCAGATAAGTGCGTCTATACAATAATACGTTTTTAGAGTAGCGGGCCGAGCTCTTTTCTTCCCCATTTAATATGCCGTTGAACGTAAAAGAAGCGCTCATCAAGATTCAGGGCAAGAAAAAAATAATTATATAAAAAACAATATGTGACAAGATTGTCAGAAAATGTAGAAGCACGTGGTGTGAAAATAGCCAATGTGTTAGTTTATCGTGATTCCTCACAAGGTGGGTCATTCTATCTGGGTTGTCTGTCCACACCACAGTTTGCTCAAGCCATTTCCCCTTCCAAATGGCCACAGGACGTCAGACCTTATTACTGCGTCGGTGCAAAGGAATCCCAAATATTCCTCCTCGGTGGAGCCACTTATAGCCACAGTCGAGCACTTGCGTCTGGGCTAGCGGACACGTCCGTTGCACCCAAGTGAAATTGCAGGTCTGTGGCAAAGTGACTCTGGTGTCCTTGTGATGACCACAATCTCTGATATCCCCGTCGCCACCAGGACCTTATTTAGAAACCACCGGGAGCCCATCTGTATTCGTGGAAAATAGGCTTCCGCTGTGTTGTAGCCTTGTGTGAAATGAAACTTTAGATTGCAAAGGAGTATTACGGGTTGAAGGTCAGATGAAATCATCCTGTCGTTAATGCTTGTGTTGCTTTTACACTCGAAAAGATTACCACTCAGATAGAAAAGTATATACGTACAGTGGTCCCCCGCCACTTCGCACTTCACATTTTGCGGCTTCGCATGTTTTATCAAACTTTATAGTCGCGCATACCCGACGTGCTCCAATAACGCTCCCACGCTTAGTCCTAACGTAGAGTCTGAAGATGCCTAAGAGCCTGTTAATACTCGATCTTGTTTAGCCGCAAATGAAGGCACTTTTGCTTAAAGCAAACAAACAAACAAACAAACAAAAAACGCTTAGCGTTCTACATGCATAAAGTCATGGCGTAATATTATGGTGTTTTGACTGACTGACATGTGGGGGAGGGGGTGGGGTGTGAACGGATGCATGGGGGAATGACTGTGAAACAGCGCAAGCGTAGTCTGGCCCTTTAAGAATACAAGCAATGCATTGTGGAAAATAGGCGGGGGGGTGGGGAATGGAGAGGTAGTCAATATGGCTGGCAAAGACTACATTTTTTACCGCTGAAAATGGATAAGTAATTTCTGCACAATCCAAAGACATTCCAGCTCCTGTGCAGTAGATAATAATACTCATTTGATTTCCTGATTTAGCTACATGATAGGGACATCATGATAAATGTCCCCCCCAGTACGATTCAATCCCACACCACTTACTGCAACTCCAACACACTATTACATTAGAAGCTCTGTGAGTCTGTCACCATGCCGTCAAAATTGAACGTTTCTGCAAAGGCGGAAAAGGGCTCATATTAGATGCCATTAGAGTTGCTACCTTATTGTGTGTATCACCTGTTTAAAATGAAACGCTCCTTTCATCTCCATGCAAATGTGCCCGGTGTGTCTCCTATTGTTGAGCAGAGGATGATTGGATTGCACATCTGTGCCGGCTTCCTTTTTTAAAGCTTCCTCTTAGGATGCTTCGCCGTTATGCAAAGAGAGATGATTTGCTTCCCGGGAATCGTTTTCCTCAGCACACTGCTTATAGAATCGCTTCAAAGTAAACAGCAGCAAATATTTCAAATATTGTCCTTGTTTTCTTTGAGGATGCCGAGGGATAAGGGCACTTTGTGTGTTTTCCTTGGACATTTTGCTTATTTAATTCATTCGGGAGGTAAAAACTTTGTTGAAAACCTCTAGGAAAAAAAACTGATTTGTGCAATTTTTTGCAATTGGAAGCCATGGCGGGAACAGAGTGTTTGCATGATTGAGATTGTCAGTTAATCTTCCAGGTTATTTACCTGTGATGAGTTCAGGCTCTGGCTGTGCAATTTGATGGTAATGGGATTCTGGCTGCAGAAAGCAATCACATTTACTTTCTTAGCTTGGCATTCACAACCTCCTTGCTAAGAAGGTGGGCTTCATCCGAGGGTCACTAACATGACGAGGAATACATTTTCCTTTTTGATTGTTACATTTTTCGGCGGGATAATTAGTCGTGTGTTGAGTAAAACTTGTTGCTCTCGGGGTAGTTTGGCTTTGAAGACGGAAGGTTTTTGTCAGCCAAGCAGTTAGGCCGGCCAACACATTTACTAAGACATGCAGAAGATCTGGGCAAATGAGGGCCCCGATGTCCTGTTGACAAGAGCAATTATCTTACCGTGTTTATAGCTAAACGTGAGTATTTGTGCATAAACAATTAGAGATAGACCAATTGTTTTGTTTGTTTGTTTTTTTGTGCTGATGCCTGTTATTATTAGTCAACGAGGCCAATAACCAATATTTGGATCTAATATTCATTTTGAGTTAATGAGGAAATATTGACATCCAAATACATCCAAACGGCAACTTTTACCTTGGTGAAATGACTGTTTCAGATTTGCACCATGTTGGTTTCTAGTTATTTTTTTTCATACATTTTAGGCATCACACATCATTTGTCAGAAATTTCAGGGTGGTGCCAGGATCATCAGCATGTCCTAAAATGGTCAGTAAAAATGTAAACTGTAGTTTTCCGATGTAAATAAAATTTTGCAAATTTTTCGGAACGTTCAAATGAATGACCATGCATTACACTGCCCACTGGTGGCCAAGGCACATACACCAAATACTGAATGCCATTAAATGAATGCATAATGCAAAATATATATTTTTTGATTTGTATGAGCAAAGTTTTATTTTGTTATCCCAGTATGTTTTAGGAATTATAATTGTTTTATTCAAAATCTCAAAACCTCTCATGAAAGTCTTCTTTTTTTTTGGTTTCAGTGACAATATACTGCCTCCCGTTGGCCAAAATGCACTCCAGAAGGACTTGTAATTTCATTTAAATTTAATCACAAGGCTCTGACTTAAATTCTTGTCATAATATTATATTGTTATTACTTTTATTTTTTGACAAGTGCTTCATTATAGAGTGCAATTATTTTTTCCTAAATTCATATCTCAACCATTTTTTTTTCTTTTTCAATGTATTCTGACACTCGCTGCTTTTCGGTTCTAACGTTCTCTCTCCGCTGTCCATTAGCAGATTTTATTTATGCTAAGTACATACAGCGACCAGCTGTGGTCGTCACAGTACCGACCGATACTACCCATTTGCTCCTTTCATCTTCTCGAATTACGGCCATATGGGACAAATGCTGTTTAAAATAGCCCCCATTAGAGCCAAACAAACCAGGAAGTAACTTTTGAACGATGCGAAAAAGTGCAGTAAACACATCCCGGTCACGCATTTTGCAAGCGCGCCTTTGAACCGGAATGACGTCCGTGAAGTAAAGCTCGCCGCGTCCTCTGTCTGCTCCTCAGCGTTGACAGCCGCCGCAGGCCGAGGCAAGATGGAGGTGTGCGGCTTTCTGCTGGAGAGGGGGGTGACGGTGCAGCAGGTCAACCGGCGGGGGGTGTCTCCGCTATTCTGCGCCGTCAGGCAGGGCCACTGGCAGGTGAGAGCCACGTCGCCTCCGTATCCACGGCAACCATTGATTCTCATTTCTGTTGCTCTGCGTGATGCGCTCCGAAGTGTGTTGCATTTAATAGGCTTCTTCGTAGCGTTTTGGCGGAATCATATTGGTGACCAGGAGGGCAAGGTAGTTCGCAAGAACTACTGTCCCTGCTACCAGGTTGGATTTATACCGCGCGGTTTAAGCGAGCCTTGCATTAAAAAAGAAAAAAACATACGTGTTGAATCGGATAACGCAAACCACACACACTCAAATAACTCTCCGTACTTCTTAAGGGTAGCCATATTGATATTTACTGTCGACTAAAAATGACATTTCGGTTGCTTGGCGCTCAGGTGACGACCAATCATGGCTCGCTGACTAAGCGCACAAATCAGGCAACTGAGCAACGGTGCTGTCACGTTCACGTAAGCCCTGAGATTGATAAAAATGGGGCGTTTTTGCTGCCTAGGTCAAGTTCCACAAAGGTAATATGAATGCCATGTTACGGCTAATGGGGCCTAAGAAATCATACGAACTTTGTCTTTCCATTTAAAGCCCTGGCGTCAATTTAGGCGGGCCTTTGATTTTGATACATCAAAGATAAAGCATTAAAAAGGCACTAAATTACTAGAGATCAAAACGGCAACATGCATTCATTTCTGTATATGCCTGAAAATTGTTTGGTTTTTTTATTGCAAATCTTTCCACTGGGAACCTATAGATCCATCGGAATTCATGGGTTAAAGGCACACATCCATCACATTAATACTACAGTACTTTATATAAAAAAAAAATGTATTTGTTGTTTTTTCCATCATGGTTCTATAATACAACGTTCATTTTTTTGGGTGGGAGGGCTGGAACACATTTCATTTCAATTCAGAAATCAGAAAAATATAAAAGAGATCCTCAGGGTTAACAGTATTTTGAAAAATAATTTGTGGTTTTATTTATTTGTTTTTGTTTTTGCAACCAAAAGTAATAAAGGAATCTCTAATGCAGTAAACTAGCAGTACAATGATTAGAATGTCATCTATTCAATGGTAAATATTCTCCTATTTCTATAGCCTTCCGTGAAAGCAGGGTGATTATATTCATGTTGAATAAAAATAAACCTTTTAAGCCTTGATCATTTTCAAATTTCACAACACGTTGTAAGGCAAAACCAGCTAAATCGTAATGTTTGCGTTTTTTGTAATTAAAATCATGGTTAGCTCCAATCCTGTAGTACATAACAATACCATATTTATTGGATAAAATTGTTTACATTAGGCCTACGCTTAAAAAAAAGAAGAGAAATGGACCACAAATTCATACGAATGCCGCTTTATTGATCTACTTCAACTGGAGTCATTCCGTCAATACGGCCGCATGGGATATGTGTCACTCCAAGTGCACGTGTAAGGGCAGCTCAGGGCCCACTTGGACCTGCGGTGCAAATCCAGCCATGACGCGTCAATCTGGCACGCTCTCTCCTAGATTGCGGAGTTGCTGTTGCAGCACGGCGCGGACATTAACGTCAGCGACAAGCAGGGCAGAACATTACTGATGGTGGCGGCCTGCGAGGGTCACCTGAGCACCGTCGACTTTCTGCTTTCCAAAGGTGAGCCACACGCTCCGCTCCGCTCGTGACTCCGTGCACGCAAATCCGTATTGTTTTGAGAAAGACATCATCATTCCAAAGAAGAACGAAGACAAACCCTGGCATCAAAGCAGGATAAAACACAATCAAGTGTTTAAAAGGTTTCGGATGTACTGTGTAAGCGCGGCAAAAAATTTACGAGCGCTAAGTGATGGCAGCGAACATCCCGACGGGCAACAGGTAGTGAATAATTCTTCAAAATGAGGCCAAGTGCTTTCTTGGAGTTATTTATTGCCTATCTCATTTGAAGTTTAAACGTAAAACAAAGAGAATTACACTTGTGCCTGTGTGTTATATGCTAACACAATGCAAAGTGGCATTGATGGGCTAACTAAATGCTTTAATGCAGTCGTTATTATTCTTAAAGAAATGCTTCAATGAACATGCAGCAACACATTTAGGTGAATCAGACAAAACTCATAGGCATATATCCTTGATCCTCGCCTTTATAATCCTTCATCAACATTACTGCAACTAGTTGTTTAATCTTGAAACACTACGTTGCTATACTGTTCCCTGTTGGTCCATTTTCACACACCAGAGGAGCACAACGTCAATAAAGATTAAATCAATACATTTTGTAAACTTTCATAAATTTCGGACTATAAGTCACTACTTTCTTCTCACGCTTTGAACACTGCGGCTGATTGGTGCGGCTTAGCTGCAGTTTTACTCCTAGCCACCAGGGGGCAAACTCATTGAACACAAAGAGACAGAAGAAGACGCTATCAAGTATTGATTTTGAGTTTGAAATACTATTTTACTCACCACCATGGGGCAGTATGCATTAGTAAATGCAAACGGGCATGTTACTGTTGTTTCGTGCAGCATTCTAACAATCTGAATGTGTTAATGTTATGTTGAGAATATTTTGGTGTTGCCCATTTCTGTGTTGAAGGGATGATATTGTTTAAAAAAAAGCTTCCTTAAAATGACAAAAATAAACTATTATTTTTTTGCTGGTGCAGTTTATAATCTGAAAATGTGGTAATCAATTTCCAAATGTTTCCATAATTATTCGTGAATAATCCTGTTTTTTCAACAACTATTTTCTATGAAGCTCATAACAGATATTTGGCTATTACGTTCCCAAAATTACCTGCAGAAACCAAAATCCACAAATCAGAGACTGCGCTTTTTGTTGTCGTTGGATTGTTCCTTAATTTAAATATTACTGTATGTGTTTTGTTTTTCTTGTATTTCTTAATATAAGGTACAGTCCTGTGGAATTGTATTTTTTTCACGGTAAAAAACACATGAGAAACAAATTGTTTATTTGGAAGCCAAGGTTTAGTGACCAGAAGATAATCGAGAGTGTTGTCGTGTCTCAAAAGGTGCGTCTCTGACTTCGATGGACAAGGAAGGTCTGACAGGCCTGAGCTGGGCCTGTTTAAAAGGACACAAGAACGTGGTGCAGCTATTGGTGGAGAAAGGCGCCGTGATCGACCACACCGACAAAAACGGACGGACTCCACTGGACCTGGCCGCCTTCTTTGGAGACGCGGAGATTGTACGTGGCCGGCCGCGCAATGGGCAAAAACACGTGACTGGGGTCATCGCCTTTATTGAGCGCGCGCCGCCGCGTGTTAGCCAGCTACCCGATGTGCTTAACTAGCGCCTTCTTTAGGTCCAGTATTTGGTGGAAAGAGGGGCGGTGGTGGAGCATGTGGACTACAGCGGCATGAGGCCTCTGGACCGAGCCATCGGTTGTCGGAACACGTCGGTGGTGGTCACGCTGCTGAAGAAGGGGGCCAAGCTGGGTAGGTCTTTTTTGGTTCTTTCTTTTCAAACAAACAGCAGAAATCATTTTTAATGTGGAAAAAACTTAGATGTTGATAACCCCTTACGATACATCTTTAAATGTGGCGTTTGGTTTCCATTCCCACTTTAGTTACCAAATATGGTTCCTCTTAAAAAAAGGTGCTACTTTATCTCTGGAATTAAAAACAACATCATTTATCATGGAAAAAGAAAGCAGATATTCCAGTCTTGTGCGAAACATTTTTGCCCAAATTGGTCCTAAAAAATGTCAATAAAAGCGGCGGCTTGCTTCATTCTTTTGTTTGCGCAGTATCTCGCGGCTCTTAGAATAAGCTCCGACTAATTTTGTGGAATGCTGCGCAAAAACACTGCTTCCATTCACTTGCACTTCACTCTGCGTACGTGTGTGCGGCTGTGTCCACGCATGTCCTTTCATTGCTCCCTCATGCTGCCGGGCTAAGTTTAGAATGTGACTTATCACCATAACGACATACATACGTGAAGTTGTCTGGTGCAGCGGCTTATCTTCGCTACGGCTCAGCGATGAGCGACTCTTCAACTTTCTCTCAGCATGCCGAACCGTTTGCATGGCAGGAAAAGCCTTGAAAGCGGTGCTTCTCAAACCCAAACGAAAACAACGGCTATTGCGGGACTCTTAAATGGAAAGGCTTGGGCGGGCCGTGTGTAAAAAGGTGGCCAAGCCTTGCTCTGGCCGTACTCGTCAGACCACAGTTTTCCAGTACGGCCGCTTTAAAGCGACTTTCGACATGTGCGTGACCTCTCCCCTTTTCCTTTCTGCTAACTCTTTCCCAACCCGCCGGCGCTAAACTAAGGTCACAGAACGTCTCCTTACGATCGATCAGGTACAATCTTTAGGTAACTTTACCTTGCTGTGACAATTTGCAGACAAATACAAAGGAGCGCCCGTGGTGGCGCCGACGCCAGCCACCTGACATCTTCCCCCTGCTTCCTCTTTTGCAGGCAACGCCGCTTGGGCCATGGCCACATCCAAGCCTGATATCCTCATCATCCTGCTTCAGAAGCTCATGGAGGAGGGGAATCTGCTTTACAAGGTGCGCTTGGAGAAGATGTTTTGTTTTCATGCCGTGCGCTAATGAAACATTAAGAGCGCAGGTGGCAAAACTCTAATTGTGTAAGAACTGTACCGTTTTGCAAAAGTGTAAGTACACACCGAGTTAACTATTTAAAGACGTTATCAGTATATAAGTAAAAAAGGGTGGATGGATTGGTACCAATAGATAACTAGGTAGCTAGCAAGCTAGGTAGTGAAAACTTTTAGCATAGTTGCAAAGCTACTGCATACAAGTTTGGCCAGAGGTGCGTGCTGAGTTGCATTTTGTTGCTTTCTTTTTTTTTTTTCCTTTACCAAGATCTATCTCGCCTTAGCTCGACAGGTATCAAAACAGCGTGTTCCCGACTACACCACGTGTCAACACCATCAAAGCGCTTCTCTTGAGCCAAGAGTAGAAAGGAAAGAAGGATATCTGGGACCACAAGTCCAAAGATTTCAGAGAAGGAAAAGCTCAAGTGAAGTAAACGTAATGCGGAGCCGGTACCGGCCCAGCACTAATTCGGAGCAATTGGAAATCCGGAGCTTGAATGAATGGACGGAGGTGTCCCAGCTGTTTTGTCAAAGGCCGCCTGATCAATGCTTTGACATTTAACGGCGTCGGAGCAGAAAGGTTAAAGCCGGCGGGCTAATGTGTCTCTTTAATGCCGTTTCCACCACTGCCGCGAAGTCTGAAGCTCAAACATCCCACCTCAAAGCGCGAAAAACAAACACGCTTGACAACCGGGATAAGCGAGCGAGTGATGAGATTATGACAAGCTCATTTGGCTGTCGGCAATACGCGCAAGAGTGTGAGACGAAGGAGAGGCGAGAGCTTTTTCGGCGCTTTGGCCCCGGGCCTCCTTGGCGGTCTGGCTGGCTCATTTTGTGCCTTCATGTGTCCTCCAGAAAGGCAAGATGAAGGAGGCGGCTCAGAGGTACCAGTACGCTTTGAGGAAGTTTCCCAGGGAAGGCTTCGGGGACGACCTGAAGGCCTTCAAAGACCTGAGGGTCTCGCTCTACCTCAACCTCTCCCGCTGTCGCAGAAAAACCAACGTAAGATGCCATTTTCCATTTCCTTAACACTTCAGGGCGATGTGCGTTTCTTTTTAAGGAAATTGAATCGAATTAACAATGCCCGGGCTCCTCGTCACAGGACTTCGGGATGGCTGAGGAGTTTGCGACAAAGGCACTGGAGCTGAAACCAAAATCCTATGAAGCTTATTACGCTCGCGCACGAGCTAAAAGGAGCAGCAGGTAAACGATTCGGCAGTACGTTCGAATTAATTGGCAAGTCCAGCCCATGAAATAAACCGCCGTTGTATCCCACAATATACATCAATAAAAAATGCACTTTTTAAAACTAATTTCTGCAGGCACAAAAGCGGGATTGTGACATTCATCAATCAGACATTTCCTATTTTCACTCTTCTCAAATCAGTCATAGTGCCGCTATGCTGTGGTCAAAAGTGGAATTGCACACAAACGGAAGATGGAATAAAATACAGTGCAAATGGGAGCAAAATCTGGAACCTGCGAGCGGGGGGTTCTGTACTGACATTTTTTGAACATAAAATAAAAGTCATTACACAGATCAGACCACAAAACGGCATTGTTTGCTGAGAGTTGTGAAACATTTTTTGTATGAGTGCAGGACTATATCATACTGCCACCCAGTGGCCAAATCACGCATATATATACATAAATACACTCAAGCGGCTGCATTGATTTAATCGTGATGCAAAAACTGTTTGTTTATTTTTTTTTACCTTCTGTTTGATACCGCATGCTGTTTTTAAAGGACAACATTATAGAGTGCCATTTTCATTATAAAAAAAAAACATAATGCAACTTTTTCTGTTTGGAGTTCTTAAGCCGTCTGATCTAAACACGCGTAAGTCAAAGCACGCGTGTATTGTCTTTGGCGTCTTCCAGACAGTTCTCGGCCGCCCTGGCCGACCTGCACGACGCCGCCAAGTTGTGTCCCAACAACCGCGAGATCCGTCGCTTGCTGGCCCGCGTGGAGGATGAGTGCAAGCAGATGCAGCGGGCGCAAACCTCCAAAGGCGGCCCGGAGGGAGCGGCCCCGCAGGCGGCGGGGGGCCGCGACTCTGACCGAGAACGCGACGAGCCCCGGGAGGAGTCTTCGGAGTGGAGCCAAAGACGCGGCGGCGACGACGAGGAGGACGAGGAGGACGAGCGGACGCGGCGCCGCTCGCCGGGGAACAATCGTCACCCGGGGAGGCTTCCTCCTCAGCGCTACCCTCGGGAGCACCCCCAAGGTCTGCTTCTGCAGCCCGCCAAGCAGGCCCAAATCGTCAAGACCAGCTCGCACGGAGCCAAATCCCAGTTCGCTCCCCCCAGCCCCTTACCGAGCCGACACGCGCTGAAGCCCGGCCCGGGCATCGACATCGGCCCGCTCCCGCCGCCCGCCGACGAGCCGCTCTACGGGAACCGGGTGACTCCGGCGGCCGTGACCCACGGCGGCGAGGCCGAGTCCGGGGGCAACATGCGCGTGTCCGGCTCCACCGGCAGCCTGGCGTCCGGCGGCGGCCTGTCGGACGGCGGCAAGATGGGCCCGGACGTCAAGCCCAAACACGGCCAGCAAGGCGGCGACCACAAGCCCAGGCCCTTCATGGGCGTCACCGACAAGACGGCGCGTTTCCTGCAGCAGAACCCGCAGCCGGCCGCCCGCGCTTGGCTCGACCGCCCCGTCGAGGACGACGACGACGACGACGGCGGCGCTTACCGGCACAGGCCGCCGCCCTTACACAACGGGGCGCCGCACGCCAACCAGTACACTGACAAGTTCATCTGTTACAAGGACGCCAAGTCCCTGGCCAATCCCAGCCAAGCCCTGCACATCACGTCCATCAAGCCAAAGCGATCCTTTATCGAGTCCAACGTGTAGTCCCGGGAGAGACGTGCCAAATGTTCCCGCCCGCCCGCCCGCCGCGTCTTCTGTTACAAGATGGACGCTTTGCACTGACGGAGGGGGGCAAGAGTCAAGTGGACGTTCCTGTGTTTCCGCAAGCTTTCGCCCCTTGGTCGGTCTAAACGCCCGCGAAACGTTCGGGACGTCGGATTTAGGGGTTAACGGTTTGAACCGAGAATGCCGGGTGAGCAGCGAGAAACTTTTTCCCGTTTGGCGTTCGGGGACCGGATATTCTCAAAGGGAGTCAGCCTATGAGCTTTGAGAATCTCGGTGTCATCAACACAGAGACCGGACGGGTCGCGGAACGCCCGAGCCTCCGCCCGAGCCTCCCTCGCTGCTCAGCATGCATTCCGCCAGCCGCGCCCGTCTTCATTTATAGTTTGATCTTCATCTGGAATTTTCCCTCAAAAGTCCAAAATAATCCCTCGCGTTTCGCGGGCGGCGTGTTGTTTTTTTGTTTCGTCCCGGCTTTTGTCATTTGTAATGCGCGGCGTTGCTCAAATTGTGTTAAATGTTCCCCGGAGAAAAAGAAGCACACGCGCTCGTGCGTTTGTGAAATATGTTTGTACATGTTATGAATCAGCATTAACAAGAGTCCGTTTCTCTATTTGCTTGTTGTTTCTGTCTAGATTAATTTATTTACCAATGGCTTCATTGTAAGAGCAATATATTTTATATAGTTATTTTTGCACAGCTACCGAGACATTTAAATGAAGTGCATGCTACATTTGCGGTTTACACCATTTTTTTTCTTTCCGTTTTCACAACGCAGCCGTTCGCCATGTTTTTCATCAGTATTGTGGTCGCATACTGTAATGGAGTTGTGCTGCCATGGCAACCTTGGGAGAGAAATAAAGACACCCCCCCCCCCCCCCCCTCCCTGAGGGATGACAAACACGTCTACAACAGTGTGATCAAACAACTGGATGTTTGCTTTGTAAATGTGCTGGCAGGGAACCTGCATTGTTGTATTGAAAAACAAAAAAAAATTGTTACCTCTTCGAAAAGCTTTTTTTTTTTTTTTTTTTTTTTTTTAATAGGAAGACCAGATTTTGGAAAGGAAAAAACGAGACACTACAATTTTGCTGACAATCAAATTTACAACAAATGCTCTCCATGAATTAATCATAGCAATTCATCGCTGGTCAATTCTAATGACTGATGGTTGTTTTATTATTATTATTTCAGATAATGCTAAATAGTATCATGATTGACAGTTTAATAGTGTTGAATAAGTCAATACACTAACAATCAATCAACCGTTTTAGCAATACAGTAAACCCTGAAAAAAAGTGGATCCCCGCACTTGCATCTTAAGTTGACATGCAACTTTTCTGATTTTGGTGTGTTACATACATTTGAAAAAGTGTCCACATACCTCTTGCACTGTGCTACCAAATTAGTCTTTTCTGTTTGGTGCATTGAAAGAGTATTTGTATTGAGATCTGTTACGTTCTGTTCTGTCAATGGTCATTGAATGCAACTATCAAACGCTGCTTCAATCATTGACTTATTTTGCTACTCCAGGAACTTAACGGTCATTAGGGTTTTTTTTTTTGTGGGTTTTTTTTCTTTTTGTTTTTTTAATAACCTCAATTCTGAAACCAAAAATGGGACACTTCTGGTACCAAATTCGCACCAGAAACCTATCCCCAGAAGCAGCACTTTGACCCTGTGCGGCTTACTACATTTCCCATGATTCTTAAACACGGAACCAGGAAGTAGTTCCAATTCAGGTATGACGAAAACTTGAACCTGACAGTAAATGTGTTCGTTAAAATCGCTTTGAATTGGTTTATCATATGAATCGAAACATATACCATTGATGCACGCATTGCTGCATTGACAGGATTTGTAAAAAAAAAAAAAAAAAAGTGTCTCACACACACACAAAAAAATTAGGTCTGGCGAAATATACCATGAGTTAGGACACAATTCTCAAAACCGGCACTGTTTCCGGGACGTCTGGTCAATCTCGAACGTCAAAATGAAAAGAATGATGCCAGCACAAAAGTTCAAGAGGAACTGCGACTTGCCTTACACAAGTAGGTTTTTTTAGTCTAATTTTTCCCCACACGTTCTGTAATTATATCTCACGATTGTTTGTAAGGTACTCACGCGAGTAAGCCTCGTGGAAATTGGTTGTGAATTGCGCTTGCTGTAACTTATTTTCAAATACGATGCATTGCTTCTTTAGTGAACGTTGCCCCCACTTAGCAAAGACGCTATATCCACGTCTGCTAGCCGGGCTACTAACACAGCCCCCATCGTTTCTTGTCTTCTGTTTTTTGCAACCCTTCTCACAGCGAGACAAATATAACAAGAGCGCTCAGCTAGCACTTCTAGTGTGGGTTTGTAGCTAACCAAATTAAACTACAGTACAAGCTTCAGAACCACAGGCCAGGTATCACCAAAACGCTACTCATCAGACAAGATGTTGGCGCCCTCTTGTGGCTTTTGAGGGTGTTGCATCACATGGTGCATGAAGAAAAAAAGACCTTACAAGTCACCGTGCTGATGTTGAGAGGATAGCGATGATCAAAAATAAACAAGTCCTTCTTACCGAATCGCTTTATTGCGGAGCAGCGGGGCTCAGATTGTGCTAAATGCATGTTACAATATATTGCACAAAGGCGTCATACGAAGTACAGTCACAATTCTAAAAAAATCGGATCAAACTGCACGTTTCTAACACCAGTTCTGGATTTCATTTCTCTGCTAAAATGATGAAGAAAGAAAAAAAAACACAATGTCAAGAGCCAACATATTCATTGCACAAAACACACTTTTGATCTTGTGATTCAAGAACGCAAACACTATATCTGGGCGATGATTTGATTATTGTGCCAAAACAATCAGTCATTAGGTTGAGCAACGCGTATAGTAACACTTTGTGCTGGTCGGAAGTAGAAAAATAAGGGGATTGCTTCTTAAATGTTCAGGGACCACTTTACAAAAAAAAAAAAAAAAGTCCTCTATCCTTACTTCGCTCATTCATTCAATGATTATCACATCTCGTTTGCAAGATTCTCACGTTTATAAAGCTTTCATTGTATCCTATTCCCATAGGATTACAGGTGATCACAGAAAGCATATTAAAGTCAGTAACAAAGTGTGTCATATTTCAGGGACGTTAAACGTACGACCGTTGAAAATTCCCAAAACAAGTAAAACCACATGTTATATATTTGAAGAAAAAAAAAAGGCCCACAACAATAACATGCTCATATTGTTTTCCTCACAAACGAGAAAACAAAACAAAACATGCAGGACACGGACCGTTATAAACTTAATTTTGACGCTTCAGAATTAAAGGGGTTAAAAACACTGTCATTTTGAATAGCCTTACTTTCACTTAACAGGGGCTTTTTGTTAAGCCGGTGATTCAAAACAAAAAGCTTACAAGAGGTTCTTTTGCATCCTATTTCATGGGCAAAAAAAAGCTTAATATTGAAAATGATCACACCCAAGCATGTCCTACAGCAAGAAAAATGTCTGATGAATAATTATTTGGACGTACTGGCTACGAATGCTTGTTAGTGTAAGTGGCTTGAAGTGAGGACGTTACATTCCCAGTCACAAACGTTTGCGGAAAGGGACTTCCCCCTCAGGGCCCGCCGTCTAACTCCTCGGCCTCCACCAGGCAGGAGCGGTCGCCGTCGGGCGCTCTGAACGGCGGGTGGTACTCGAAGGCGGTGACCGCCGAGGAGCCCGGGTTTTGCCTCTGGTACAGGAACCAAACGGCGGCGGAGACGGCCATGATGGCGAACACGCTGAGGATGACCAGCCCCGACAGAAGCCCGTTGGATCCTGAACCCGGGACGAGCCACAATGCACGCAAGTTCTCACAAGTGCGCGCGGCGCGTAGGCGCCGGACAAAAATAGGCTTACTTTTTTTGGCTTCCTCTGCTTCTGGAAAAAAAAAAACAAAAAGACAACTCGTGAGTTGCGGAGACAAAAATGAGTTCAAAGACAAAATGCTTCATGCAATTAGCTTTTCAATGGGCTCAACTTGACGGCAAAATAAATAACAATAAACAGTCGTTTAGATATGTGAATGGATTAGGTTGTAGATTTTATACATATAAGATATATTAAAAATCTGTTTGCATCGCGACCTATGCCGGGCCGGGCCTCTGGACGTAAAGAATCTTTCAGTCATCTCAAGAGCGCACCCTTTCGTTTCAGAGCGCTCCCTCCAGTGGACAAAGTTAGCAACAACAAGTCGACCTGACACCCCCGCTCCCGCAGCATTCGAGAGCTTCCAAGTTGACACGTACTCTGAGCCGTCTCGCAGACCACGCCGTTCTCCAGATCGTCCAAGCAGCTGACGCGTTCCCACTTGCCCGTGTCGCTGTGCACGGCCACGCACGTTTCCATGGGCACGAAGTCCAACGGCGACGAGCCCGCCTCCCAGTTGGTGAACTCGACCGGCTTTTCGTCAAACCACATCATGTCCTCACCTGGTAAGGGGCACAGCGTCAGCACAAAACACTACTCGACTAAAGAAATCGCCGATGTGCATGTTTCACTTCCTAAATACTAAAAAAAAAAAAAAAAAAAATCCCCATTTTGTGACTCCATTATGCCAAAAAAAAAGGAAATCCTGAAGCTGTGTCAGGATTTACAGTGAGCTGGCTGGGGGAAGTTGCTTTTTTTTTATTTCAATTTGACAACAATCAAACATATTTTACAAAAAAATAAAAAATTGTCTGATCTTTTGTTTGTCTTTAATCAAAAGATAGAAAACGATGAAAAAAGCAGTGAATTCATCAGTGTCTAAAGGGTTTGGGAGTGCAAAATGCTTCCGTTCAGTAATATTGTAAAATTGTTGCTTTTTGTAAAAAAAAAATAAATAAATAAATTATATATAACCCTATTTTTTTAAAAATTACAAAAATAAACGAGATATGTATACCCTAACCTTAACATAATCCTAACACAATAAACCTAATCCCGAATAAATAAACAATGTCTTAGAAAAAAATGGTTTTGCGATACACTTTAACGCAAAATAAAATGTTATCTGAATGGATTCCTAAAATACGTGATAGTCTACATCATGAAACATTGAATGGGAAGGCGTCTGATACTGTATGAAAACCGAACAATATATTATACGGACTTTACCTTTAAAATGTGTTCATACTCATGTTTAGCTATTTAAAAACAAAAAAAACAAAAACTTGACCTTGGCAAGAGGCCCGCATCCTTCCACAAGTCACGTGACACTTACTGTTTGTATCATAATACATTCCCAGCCAAACATTGACTTCGCCTTTCCACACCTCGGGACTATATTTAACCACAAAGTCGTTTTCCTCCGCACTCTGGATGGTCAGCAGCTCTGCAAAAGGGGTCAGAAGAAAAAAAAATACATTGACCGGCCACTACATTAGCAAACACATGCTAGCTTTGCAACAACAACAAAAGCACGAATGTTGTGTTTTTACAAACCAGAATGGGGACAGAGGCTTTTGGCATCCTCAAATTTATACACTTTGAGTTTGTCTTCTTCTCCGTGGACAAAGTGGTAGCATCTGTCTTGGAAGGGAACCCAGGTGCGTCCGTCGGCGGGACAATCTGAGGAATGAATGTGGTTGGGAAAAAAAAAAAAAAAAGAGAGAAAACCGTGTCACCCCTGTCTTTTCAAAGTATAGTTTTGATAGAACATTTCAACAAACAAAATGGGTAATAATGACAACCACGCCCCAAAAAATTAAAATAAACTTTGGTCCTTAAAGGACTCTGCAAAACTGAAACAAAGCTCCGCCCCTCACATGTTCAATCACTCTTACATTTGTATTCGTATTTGTAAATGTTTTTCGTTACAGTGCTTTTTGATTTTATTTTTTAAACCCTGGATAAATAGGCAAAGCCCAGGTCAAAATGACCCAGGAATATTATTGCTGTTCTAGAAGAAATAACAAGATTTGTTAGATAAGACATACAAAAATTCGGAATCTTTTGGATAATTACACATGAGCCCGGGTCAAATTGACCCAGGATGTTTCTACTATTTCACAAAAATAAACGGAACACACGGGTATATACTGAAGTATTGCCTTTGTTCATTTGTGAGTGCAAAAATCTTTCATTTTCAACACCTTTAAACACACCTGCGGGTCATATTGACCCAGGCATGGTATTGCTGTTTTGATCCCTGGTCAGATCGACCCATTTTGAAGACACAAAAGAACACGTGGGTATAAATGAAGTTTTGCCTTTTATTTTGTGAGTGGGCTTTGACACAAGAAAACATCTTTTTTGACACGTTTGGATAACAAATTGACCCAAACGCATAATTGCTGTTTCTGACCATAAAACACAGGTTAAAACCAATTTTGGGCTTTGTATTTCGGACAAGTTTGAGTAAAATACTCCCTGGGTCAAACTGGCCCAAGGACATGATTGATGCTCCTTGCAAGCAAACATAAGAGGAGGGTTAAAGTCCTCACAGACAGTTATGTGAGCAAACCCGCTTAAACAGACACATTTACTACCTACCACTCCAGATCGTCAATTATACTCAACTAAATTATAATTAGTGATAAACATCCCTCAAAAGAAATTACAACCTGGCCACTCATCGAAGTTTAAGCTTACTCAACAAATCACCTATTAGTAGTCGTAAACGTTGGCTCCTGTTTTGTACAACACTTAAATGCTTCTGTAAATACATTTTCCTGCTGCAGTAATCGCAAAAATGCAGTTATCACTCAATATTCGTTTGATTTGTTGGCCGTGTTAAGATTGTAAGACCTTGTTCATTAGCTGCGACTCCGCTAATTACGTTTTATAGTCATTAAACGGGATTTATGACACGGTAATCTCAAAAGGTGCAGAAATCACCCAACGTTAAGTCAATAACGCAGATGTAAACTCGGCCATTAGAAAACATCCTTTTTTAGTCCTAAACGCGTTTGTGTCGATATTTACAGAACTTTAAGGGGATAAATGGACAGTTAACAGGAAATTGTGCAATTTGATTCCGCTGGCTCTAAAACTTTGCTGCAGAGTAAACAACGGTTGGACATTTTAGGGCCTTTTAAATGCCGTTTCACATCCCAAATCATGGAAATCGGGGGAAAACGAGTAAGTTATCGAAGGGAAAAACAAAGGCCATAAATGCACGCATCAAGACTGCGTCGTATGTGCGTCGCGTTCCAACGAAAGCGAGTAGGTCGAAGTTCGCTTACCCCCGGTCCGAACCGCCTGCAGCTGGAGTAAAAACACGCAAAAGAAGCAAGTCAGGGCCAGGGAACGACGAGCGTTTTTCTGCGGCAACTCCATGACAGAAAAGAGCCACAAGAACCAGCAAAAGTCCCCACTTGTTTGGTTTTTTTTTCTCCTCCAGTTTGCAAGGCGAGTTAGCCCCGCCCACTCGTTCGGACCTAACGTGCCCGCTGAAAGAAGCCAGAATCTTCTGCGACGTTCCGGTGTCACAAAAACAAGAAAGACGGGAAGCGACACTCATTTCTCTTGCATTGTCGCATCGGTATGTTGTAACTGATTGCTTTTCAAGCGTTGTACACTCATTTCAACGCGGGCAGCGTTGACGTCAAAATGCCCTCAAAATCCATTTTGATGTGTTTGGACCTTATTATAGCCGAATGAAATTGACATATTCGCACCGGGTGCGTCTGGTAATGGGAAAAAGAAAAATACTAAGTCCCGACATAACCCCAACAACTGAAAAACGTTAACTGTCAAATGATGCGTTCAAAGCACAAAAGGGGGATCCGAGAGACGAAAATCCATGTATTTAATGCAATTGATAAAAATGTTGCACTTTAATAAGTTACAATATAGCGAAAGTTGAATTGTAGGTCTTAATTTAAAGAGTTGTTCAATTTTACCGCATCAGAATGCGAAGTTTTTGAAATTCGATTTCGTATGAACTCTGAACGATTCTGAAAAACATTTGGGGCACACCTGTGCACTTTAATAATGACATCAGTATTCAATTAATATCTATTTAAATAAAATAAAGGGACCAGGAAATTGTCAGGGATACGTATATAAACCTAAAAAAATGTAGGGAACACATTTTTGGATGGGGTGGATTACCTATAACCTATGATCCGGAAGTAAATAACACGCACGTCACCTACCGGCTCATGAATGGATGTGATTTGTTTGAATGGATGTGATTTTTTTTTTAACCAATCTTAGAATTTTTTATGGCAATGGACATTTCCTGTTTGGAATATACTGGATAGATGGCTCCAAACGACGCTCATTCCCATGGAATTTTCACCTGTGGATTTAAATGCCTCTTTATTGGTGAGTTTGTTTGTTTTTGTAAAAACGTTGACGTACTTGATTTTGTGAGGATGAATGAGGTGTATTTTGGTAAGATAACACTTTAGCATTTCTATGAAATATATTGATATTTGTTTATGGCTAGATAGTTTGACAGGTTTCCTCTTATACCTATTGGGGGGTCAGCTTTCTCCAACGATGAAACGGAAAAAAATGGTAATGCACGTTTTTGCAGTCGCCATTTTAACCCATTTGCAAGCACAGGTGTTTTTCATCTTAAGAATCAGACTGCAAGGTACTGCATAAGAAGAAAAATACACGTGCCCACATATTTGTTAAAATTCCTTAAAGGGACAGTGTGTAAGATTTAGACCGTTTTTCATTAAAAAGGAATCAATTAAATGATTGTAAGTTAAAAAAAACTCACAAATGAATGTGTTCTTAATGACCAACAGTATGTTTTAAATATAATCATAGGTTGTTATCTTTAGATTATATTACATCGGGGGTGGCACTTCTCCGGAGGCGGCCATGTTTGTTATAGCTACAGACAATGGTAAAGGCAGCACCTGCAGCTCCTCCTGCTGTCCGTATTGAAAAACTGTCTAAATCTTACACACAATCTTACAATATTATTTCAATATTTTGTCGGTAATTGATTTAAAAAAATTCAATACCGTGAAAACCTTTTGTACTCTAAGCATTTACATACTAAAGTTTTGTTGTATTTACTTTAAAGAGACCCTGTGTAAAATCTTGACCGTTTTTTTTCATCAAAAAGGAATAAAATAAATGATTCTAAATTTCCAAAACTTGCAAATAAATGTGTTCTTAACAACCAACAGTGTTTTAAATACAACCGTAGGTCTAGTTATCGTTAAATGATATTGCATGAGGGGTGGCAATTTTCCCGTGGCGGCCATGTTTGTTATAGCTACGGACAATGCAATGGTAAATGCAGCGTTTCCTGCTGCCTGTAATGAAAAACGGTCAAATCTTACACAGTGTGCCTTTAAAGGAGAAGTCAATGCAAAAAAAAAAACGTCTTCACAAAAATATGTCCTACGCGCCCTCACTCGTGTAAACACAGATCTCTGATTGATACTGCCTTTGTGAAATAAGAACAAAGTAACAAGATGAGACATTATCCATCGCAGCGGGCGGCCATTTTGCCACTTGCTTTTCTGAAAATAAACACAAATCAAATGCCACGTTTAGACTAGTATAAAGGACAAATTGTGGCCGGTAAAACGTCAGAGCGGCGCATGGGCACAAATATTCCGGACAGTTGGAGCATGAGCATTGATTCCCGTCTGGCGCCGGCGGCTTCCTGTCGAGCGGCACGACACCCGCGAGGACACTGCGAGCGAGGCTCCATCTGTCGTGGCGAACGAAGCCTGTGCACCGCCGCGTCCCGTCCGTCCCGCTCTTTCGATCCACCTTCTTTCCTCCACCTCGTCAAGCCAAAGATGTCAATTTTCAAAGTACTCTCTGGGGAAGAAAATAATATTGACCTCCTCGTCTTTTCCCGTACTACCGGGACGTGCTTGTAAACGCACCGTCGACCGACGTTCTCCCTAATTCCGCAGTCGGCTTTACTGACGTGCGGGCTGTACGTCGTGATGGAAAGTCTCCCGGGACGTACGGCGGTATAAAATATCACGATAATTAGACACACTTAGTGGCACTGGAACCACCTGTTTTTTTTGTTTTGGTTTTTTCCTCCCGAGGGAAAGAAAGAGGCATCTTGTTTGTGCGTTAATGGCAAGGGCACACTTTATGAACGCGGCCGCTCTCGGAAAGACCTCGAAGACAGTCAATCTCAGGGGTTTATTGCCACACACCGCTTCTACATGCCGGTTTATTCTTCTTCCACTTAGTATTAATATCTTGGAACTTCTTTTCCAGTAAAATTGGGCCCAAACCATCCGACGTATCCGCGCAAACGAGGCGTCAAAAGACGCGTCTCGGCCGGACCCTGTGCACAATTATTCCGCTTAGCATTTGGTGTTAGTACGGTGGGGCCAAACCCCAAAAAGTCCCTTTGAAATGATTCTCTAGTACTTAACTCTAACAATCAAATACTGTACTTTTTTATACTTTGATATCCAAAGGAATTGATTACCTTAGAACTTTTTATGCAATCAATTTTGTAGTTCTTGTTTAGTAGCAGCTATTTTAGCCCCTTTTTTTGTTTGGCTAAACATGAAGTCAAAAATAGTTTATACTGTAAATAACTGGTATTACATGACTGGACTCTTCAAAAACAAAATTAGACGTTTCAATGACTTTTGAATCGACTTAATTGGAAAACTTTTTTTTTTTTAGCAGAGGCAACTTTTTCAGGAAATACTGATTAGAAGCATCGTATTCACCATCAGAATACACATTTTTAAAAATTCACTTTTTATTAAAAAAAAAAAAAAAAAAAAACAGTAAAAAGAGTAAACCTGAGGCAGAAATCTACAGGAGGAAAACGAGTTTGACCTTAACACGACCAAAGACATGAGAAGCCTTTAACTGTACAAAACAAATCACCACAGGCAAGTATGTGGTACAAATCAAAGACAATTAAAAAAAAAAAAAAAAACTTTTATAAACCTCTTCCTCACGCTCTGTACAAAAAAAATTATAAATTAGAGCTTTGTTTTTTTTTTATACAACCTAATGACTGTTCAACATGGTTGCTTATACAAGTTTTTTTTTTCTGTTTTTGACACACTTCTCGAGGCCAATAGGATGGCACTTGGTTCAGACGCCACTAGCAGCAAAAACTCACTAAACTCTTTGAAGTTTTCAGTCTCGGGCATGACCTCATCATGACCTTTTGACCCCCAACTAACGCAGCTCGTGAGTTTGTCCAACACTTCGAAAACGAGCACATATCCAGTGAGCGCACACTTTTTTTTTTCCTTGGAAAAAAAGCAAGAAGCGTGCAGTTGAACCCCCTCCTGAAAAGAAATAACACCTTACAAAAGTTTGGAAAGTAAAAAGAAAGGAAACTGCGCTGTGACCAGCTCCTGAGCTTAGCATTTGGTCTGGGAAGCGGGCTGGACTTGCTAACCCGGTTTACAACTGAGGAACGTGGGGGGGAAAAAAAAAAAGAAAAAAAAAACTGAGGTAGATATCTGGTCTCACTGACCACTTGATGGAATTGCAGAAGGGCACCTCGAGCAAGAACGTTACAAAAAAAGGCGGTTGGGGGGGTCAACTCGAACCACTTTTGACACTAGATCCTCAAGAACATATTGCATTTGTTTCCTTTTCTGTCGGTGGCACTCGTTGGATCCCGACGTGCTTTTTTTTTTTTGCATCCGTGACGGACGACAAGTGAGTGTAAAACGTTGCGAAAGGCACGCTCCATCGCTGCAAGTTTACTTTGCGCTCAAAGACAACAAATCCTCTTTCCTGAATATACAAACTCCTCATCTTTGGTGATAAAACAAAGCGCCCACTCTTCATCTCCTATTAAAAACAGACGGACGACGGAACACGTCCCATGTCGAACATTTGTGTGTCTGTTAAATCAAAGCAAAAAAAAAAAAAGCCACTCATCTAAACAGCGACCCGAAATGGAGTCTTGCCTCGCCAATTAGATGTGGCGAAAAACAAAACATAAAAGGCTAGATCCAAAAAGATAAAACATCTAGGACCATGTAAAAGGCTTTTTTGTCAAAATAAATATCACAGCAAAATCAACAAGGAGTCACAACACACGTACGTCTATTTCCTCGAAATCCGTGGAGCAAAAACACATTACAAAACAACAGCCCCTCGCTTCCACTTTTTTTTTGTTTGTTTGTTTTTGTTGTTTTTTTCATGGCAGTCTCAACAATCGCTGCAGTAAAACTGTTAAGGCAAACTGTAGTCAGGTAGCGCCGTCACCCGAAAGCACGACAGGAGAAGAAAACGCCAAACACGTGGGCCGTGGCAACACTCGCACAGCAAGCACAAAACAAAAAAAAAGGCAAAAATATCAAGCTGGAAAAAAAAAAAAAAAGACATTTATCACCATGCGCTTTTTTTTCTTGTATTTGCTTGGCAGTCTTTGGTAAAAAATAAACCTTTTCTCGTATGAAAATGAAAAACAACGAAAAATCTAGTTCAAACTGGGAAAAAAAAAAAAAAAGCGATTCCAAAAATAGCCTCACGAAAATTGCAAAACCAGTGCAAAACAGTGAAGATTTTGTAGCGTCCGTTTCTTGCCGTAGCGCTCGTCCAAAATCTGGGCTATTTGTTTTGTTGATAGGCGTACGGCGACGGGTTGCCGGGCGTGTCCACCTGAGACGCCAGGCCGTTTTCCTGAAAGACGCCAATTCTTACTTTTTGAACAATTTGGCTCGGGGACGGACGGCGTTACGCTTACTTCTGCGGGAACGGCCGGCGGCTGCATGTGCGCGTACTGGGGGATGTAAGCGCCGGGCATGGGCGCGTTGCTGGCCATGAACTGAACGGCGGAGACACAAGGACAACGACTGAGAAGGGCCCCGCTTTGAGATACGTTTGATTCGCCATCGATCAAAAACGCTCGACTCGTAATATTGTGCTGCGGAATGAGATTGAGAAATGACATACAGTAGTTGGGACGGGATTTAGTGTTGCCGTTCGACTGAGTGCTGGTCCTTCTGGCGAGCCAGTTTTGGCCACCAGGAGGCAGCGTACAGAGAATAGCACTTATACACTACTTAATAGGCTGCTTCATTAGAAGGAGGATAAAAACTGACAATGAACAGACTACCTAATTATTCAATGATATTTTTTGATAAATTGTTCAGATGCCTTTTTGAATATGATTTTTTTCCAATAATTTCAGCTTCTCAACAGTAACTGTAAACCAATTCCCGTAGTCTTCCTAGCTTTTCCATGGGAAAATAACACCCGTGTCCATTTTTTGATTGCAAAGCTTTGTTTTTGCATAGTTTGGATTTGGAAAGTGGGCGTGGCACCCAAAATCTTAAAGGGCCAGAAGTCGAAAAACATTTGGGCTTGGAGGCTCAAACGCGCGATTGTTTCGCGGAGGGGGTCTGGGGATTTGTGTGAGTCCGCATTGAATGAGCCTCCTGATACTTTTCTGATCATTTGGAGCATTTGGAATTGAACACGTTAACAGACAAAGCAGCACGATTGTCTTACCGCTCCTGCGTTGCCCAAAGACAAATGACTCATTTGCTGCGCCAGCGGAGTCATCAGAGATGTAGGCTGCAGTGACAGCGATGGCTCCATAGAGGGCGATATGACTGCACCCTGAAACCAAAAGTGAACCTGTCAATTGGAAATCTATTCTTACAGTCGTTATTATTTTTTTAAAATACAATTTATCATACTCAGGGTCAGTGCACCAGCTCAAATCTGTCATGCTGACCCAGAAATCAATTGTGAAACGTTATGGGAAACACTCTACTAGCGATGACACCTTTGAATGCTTATTTATTCATGTTTGATGTCATGTCACGTGGTGTGCTCAGGTTGCACGCATGTTGGCCATTTTTAGAACAAAGCAAAACCGGAGCTCTCATTTCAGACCCATCTTTGCTATTTGTTTCAGAACATATCTCTTAGGTCTATCCTGATACCTAACAAAAAAGACTTTGTTACTTTGTTAAACCACAAAGGAAGCATTTAGACCCAAGGGAAAAAAAAAAAAAATATATACACACACACACTGCACTTACAGGGTGCTGCATGATGTAGTGCTGATGAGGCATCCAGGACGGGTTCTGCACCTGTAACGTCAAACACAAAGTATGAGGCAACCCTCCCGATGGACCGTGTTTTCTCAACGAGCTGTAGACGGACAGGAATGTTGTCCAATGACGTTCAAAAGGGATGACTGTACCGGATCGTCTTTTCAATTAGCCATTTCAAAATGTATAATCACCACTTCAAATTAGATTTAGCCCTTTGCAAACAACCACAACAATGCAATAAAAAAACTGTTGATATTGCTCAATACAGCGGTACCTCCACTTAGGCGTGCGCTGACGTGTGAATTTGTCACGCCTTTTTTATGTTTTATTCCGAACAGGCAGCGGACGCTGAACATATCAAACCACTGCTTATTGCCACCCAAGTTGAATTTCATACCGAATAAAAAGCATCATTTGTAGTCAAGCAAAGGACAAAACTTCAACGCGGCTAGCTTAATGCTAACATACAATGCAATTCCCATAGATGGGCTCAGAAAACTAGCAGTGATCGTATAGCACTTTCACGCTGTAAAACAAGTTTTTTTTATTCTATAATATTTACTCAAAATATTTATTTAACAACGTGTAACCTTACAACCTGTAAAAAGTGAATATTTTGTCTAATTTAGAACTAAAGTATGTTTCAAGGACAATGAATACCTCCCGAAACAAGTTTTACCACATGATGTCGAATGGAAAATAAACTGCGCTCAAGACTCGGGTAACGACCAATCGTGGCTCCTCTGCTGGTCATGTGAGCTGAGCTGTGATTGGTCATTGACTCATGGCCTTGATTTCATGTGTTATTTTTGTAGTCATCAGCAAGCGGCAAAATGTTTTTAAAGGTTTTATAACAGTTCATGAAAAATAACTTATCAATGAATTATTTCAACAAAATAACGTTCACTTCTGAAAATGGCAAAATACGTGCACTAGCACTTTTAAGTCATGAGAAACGTTTACCACAAACCGCGTAGCAACACACGCAGACAATACAGGCACACATCGCTCGTCAATTTGGGCGCATATACAGTATTTGCATGAAAAGATTCAAGGACCCAAACCTGGTATGCTGAAACCGGAGACATGTACGTGGACAAGGGCGTGTGAGCGATCATCCTGTTTGAAATGCTGTACGCCGGCGGGAAGAATCTGCTCGCACAAAATCACAACCACGTGTGCATCAAGTCAAACTGAGCATAGGGGACGCGGGAGCCCAACTTACCCGTTTTGCATGGCGGCTGCGCTCGGATCGTATGTGAGTGTCATTCCAGCCTGGGGGGGGGGGGAATAGCGAATCCATGATCATCACTTTTGCTCCCAGCGTGTGACGTGCCGAGTGTTCAAGTTTTAGCTGCAGGCGACTTAGTTCATGGAGCGCCAGAATGAAGGAATTAAAAACAGAAAAAAATGGGTTCAACTTACCAGTCTGGCGTTTCCGTCTCTCAGCCAACCTCGGCCGTTGTGAACAAACTTGTTTTGGCTCTGTCTCTTTTTCTGCCCGCCGTCGGCGAACTTGCAAAGCAAAGGTTCGGCCGGTGCTGGATTGAGGCAAAGAGGTTTGAAAGCGGGCTTCAAATCTAGCGTGTGTAGTTTGCAATTTTGCGCTCGGCGGCCAGACGGCACAAGCTTCTAATTTGGCGACCGCGGGGCCTTCTGAAACGAGGCATGACTGGAAGGGACTATTTCTGTCTGATAATCCAATTAAAAAGATTAGACTGAGACTGGAGGCCACATGAGCCTCTTTGGCCCCATGTTTATGATCTCTCCAACAACAGACACCGTCGGGGATGAGGAAACAGTCGGCTGGCCGCTTCCCGCCCTTTGCGCACAGGTCGTCACACACCGTTTGGATCGTATGAGATCAATGTGGTCTCAAGCGGTTTTTGATTCGCAATCGTTAAGCTGATACCTGGAACGCCGGCGGGCGTCTTGATGAACTTGCCGTTGAAGTGCGAAATGATTGCGTCGCATTTCTCTGTTGATTCCATCCTGAATTTAAAGGAGACACGTAGGTAGCACATTTGAGTCAGCAAAAAAACGGCGAAAGTCGTTGAGTCAGCAAAAAAACGGCAAAAGTCGCCGCTGCCTCCATCGTTAAGTTGCTCGGTCGCTCGCTCTGAAAGTATTTGCAAAGGGGATTATGAGAAGTGATCCTACTGCTTTTGGCACCGACCGAACCCTTGCGATACCTTAACATGTCACCAGCCGATTCTTGGAGAATTTACATCAGGAAAAAACGAGATTTATTGGCTGTGCCAATTATCCATGTCAGTATCTGGCATTTTGACAAAGAGCATCAGTCCTAGTCTTATTTCCTCTATAATTCATGATGAATACATTATATTTCATGTAAATGTATACATTTAAAAACAGATTTTGCCACTTGGCGTCGACTGAAAATGACTCGAGATGTGCTGAAGGCTCATCTTGTAAATGTCACGTGACCGATAGGTGAGCCGTGTATGGTTGACACCAAAACGGAGTGCGTTTCCTGTCATTTTTAGCCGACAGAAGAATCCTTGAATTCTAGTCATGTGTATCGGCCCAGAAATAAAAACATTGTTTTTGTATCTCAAATTCACACGTTGTGAGCTCCAGTTGGAATTTTTGAGACTGCGCAGCAATGTTAAGTGCATTACTAGCGAGGGGAAAAAGAGGGGGCGCGTCCTACCTGGCGAAGCCCACTCCTCGGCTCGCCCCGCTGGAGTCCCTCAAGATGCGCGTGGATATGACCTGGCCAAAGTGCTTGAGCATGTTCTCCAGCTCCTGCTCGTCCATTGACAAGGGCAGGTTGGAAATATACAAGTTGGTCGGATCTTGTTCTTGTTGCTGAAAGGCAAAAAAGGGGAGATTGCGTGATTGAATAACCGCCATCAAACTTGTAACTCAGAACTGAGTCTGCCCTTATCTGGACCGTCTCTGGTTTGCTTAACAAAATGTCCGCGATGAACTACTGCTGCAGTCACGGGGGTTTCATGCACACATCAGCTCATTTCTCTTCTAATTGTATCAGCGGTAATGTGAGAGACGCCTACAAGACCCCAGGGAGTGGGCTCTCCACGTTAATATTCTTCCGCTTTGGAGCGTTGCATTCAGTGGCGGATCAACAGCGAGGTGACACGCTACTAGGGAAAATCAACAGTTCACAATTAAAACCTAACGAGCAAGCCAAAGAAAATCAACCGGTTGAGAATGGCACAACTGGTTTGGCGAGATCGGAGCGGCGCAAGGGAGGAGATGCGTGCGTGTTTCGGCATCTCCGCTGTTTAAATAAACATGAGGAAGGAGACTACGGGACCCCGTATAGCGAATAATGCTGATATGATTGCTTACTAAATATGATTTGTTGTAATTCCTCTAGGCCCAGTATAGATGACCCGTGTTGACGTACTAAAGGGAATTGCGATGTCAGTAGTTATGATTTGCATAGTGAATTAGGTTAATTAAGATGAGGGCTCACCTTTTGTCAAACGCCAAGTATGAGACGGCCTCACGTGTGGGGTCGCAGAGGAAGAAAGCTTCCTTTGCCCGCTCGGGCTCTCTCCAGTGTTTGTCATTTAGTTTTACTCTCCGATTAAAAACGGACCGCTCACAATGAGCTTTTGGAAGTCCAAGCCCTTATTGGCAGAGGCAAAGAGGCAATAGAAGAGAATCTTTTGCACAATGCAAAGATTAAAACTTAGGCCGGCCTCCAGCGGCGTCCCGATCCGAATGAAAAGAGTCAATGGGCTCACAGAAGCATGTCGAGAAGTAGCGCGGATCCCCAAACAAGGGAATGAGGCCGAGGGTTCTGGCCGACTGCTGAACGACAAGTCATTCTCTCAACTGATTCTTGTTACCATGACGATGCGAAGCTCAAGTCCAATGTGGTGTACGGCAAGAGGATTCCATTGCTCACGGTATTACCATGTTAAGCATCATTTAAGACGACTTTTCAAGTTGAGCCTGTAGGTTGAATCTCGAGCTAGTGTAGAGATGCCAAAGATTAGGTTCCGCTCACACAGGCAAATCGTCAGCGGAAATAAAGCAGCGAAGAATGAGCCAAGTAAATGAAGTATTAGTTAGCTGGGTAACATAAGTCTGTTTTAAGTTCATGCTAAATTAGCTCACGGCGTTCCTTGCGTTAAGCCAACCATGTTCATTTGCTGTACGAGCTGTCAGGTGGAATTTGCAATACCGTAGTAATTCATAACTACTGTGCTAATTCCACATAAACAATGCACACATGGCTTATTAATAATGTAATTTTTTTCACGTGCAGCTGCATGAAACATAATGCGGCTTAGAGTCATTTGGCTCGGTGTAGATGATTATTTTGAGAATGTATTTACGTGACATTTGTTCAAATCGGTTGTTGGTTTTTGGCTCATGTCTTGTAAGTGCAGTTACAAGACAAGCTGAGGTCAGCTCTTTGTTTGGTGCTTGCATGCTTGAAAAATGTGATCATAAGCTTGGTTACGTGTACAAAGGTATAGCAAATTGTTTTGATGCCTCACCTTTGCCATCTGAGCTTGAACACCACTGGTCTTGAGGGCAGTCACAGCTTTCTGAGCTGCAGTGGGACTATCAAAATCCACAAAGCCATAACCTGGGGACACAAGTAGGACAGTCATATCATGGAGCTTGTCCTGTCACTAGTGGAAGCTTTGTGTGATGATTTTCATTCTTTGCCGAATCAAGCCTTGCATCCAGGTGACTTTAGTTGTTACCTGTACGCCCGGATTATGTCGCTCTATGAATATATGCGTTGACTGTATACATGCGTGGAAGGAGAGTTGCAAAAAGTGCTGAGGATGCAGATACCAGAGTGATGTTACTGGCTGAGGTCAGCTCTTTGTTTGGTGGTGTACAAACAGGGTGACCCACGGGCCCTGGCTTCCACTCAAGCTATTTTTAGCCTGTTCAAACTAAATAAGGGTGAATGTGGGATTTCTCTTGAAGCTTGAAAAGCCTTTGCTTTTAACTGCCATTATCGTTAGGCAGTTAATGTTGGCTTGGCCGTTTTGGACATGACTAGTTAAAAAAAAAAAAAGACAAAGTCCAACCTCATTGGATATTTATATTGATTATTCGTGCGTGTGTAACATTACTCGTAGATTGACAAAACTTCAATGGGCAGTCCTGCTGAAAGGGATCAATAATATGCCAGGGAAGCCCCAGCAAGCGTGCCATTGTCAAAGCTTAAAAATAACCTGTTAATGGGATGATTTAAAGCAGCTGGATCGGTTATCGGTTATTGGAGCAAACCACTTTACACACCTTTGCATTTGTTTGTAGTCTTGTCCAAGATGGCCTTAGTTGATACAATTTTGCCATACCTGAGGTAGAAGCAGAAAGACGAGGTATGGCCTTATGCATCAGGGGAGAGAGAGCCAGTTGTACAACATGCAGAAAGGGAGGGTTCGGCAACAGTGACATCAAGGCAGTGCTATGACACATTGGAAGTGGCTGCAAAGCAGGAGTCACATTCTCCAAAATGAGGACAGAAAATTGATTTTTTTTTCCCCCCGCTAAGGCTTAATTGGCAAAGTGTTGCCACAATACCAACGTTACAGTAGGAATCTCAAAACAAATACTAAAATGATACAGATACACGGAACGTTTTTTTTTTTAATATCTCAAAATATTAGGCAATGGGGGATATCAATGGCAACGAATGAATTAATGTGACTGTTTCCTGTGTGTCGCAGGGTATTTCATGCATACATTTTTGTGTCAGCAGCTTTTCTGTCTCCTAATTTCATCTGCCCAGTCTGACTATGAAAATTGATTTTAGATTTCTATTAAGGGTAATGAATGAGTTAAATGCGCTCATTACATATAACTGCAGCTAGTAAACAAAAGTCAAATGATTTCGCAGCAACTGAGATTTATTGTCTCAAGCGTGAACATTGCTTCAAAGAAGAAACTAAGAAAATGTCAAAAAAAGAAAAACAAAACAAGCACATTCCTTTTTTCCCCCCCTCTGATTTTTGTCATTTTTTGTACAGTTCATAATTATCTGAGCAGAAAATAAAGTATGCTCATTAGAGCACAAAGGTGTAATTAGTCATTTGTGTTACGTCAACCTGGTTGAACCTATATTGTGGAAAGCAGTTCATGGTACTGCCAGTGCCAGAATTCAAATCAAGATTTTTTTTTTCATTTAGCCTATAATGCTAGACATCGCATTAACACGTTCCTAACAGCACTCACACTGGCCGACCGAATCCATATTATTCATCCAAATTTGAAAGAGGCCAGATTATGGGAAGAAAAAAAGATGCCGCTGTGACTCATACCCCAAATGTCCTCCATTTGTTTGTGCATTTTCTGCATTGTTAATTTCAAACCTGGAAAGAGGTGTTTTTTTTTTTTCAATTCATCAAACACATAGATTAAGTTAAATAAAAGTGAACTGTAGTCAAAAATGTACTGCACATTAAACATACTTCATTGGATTTTGTAGTTCATTACTTTTCAATTCCAAAGATGTATTTCTACATTTTTGCGGTCCAGACTTTCAGCTCCATGTATTTATTTACAGTATTTTAAAAATATATATATATTAGGGAAAATCGCTGGTAGCGAAGGCCTTAGACGCGCTACTAATGTTAATATTCGCACCACTTTGAGAATCACTGCACTATATTATATCCATGGGAGCCAAAAATATATCGAATAAAGTTCCGTGCGCATACCTGCAGATGCTGCACAAATCTGCTTTACAAGCACATCTTGAACCTTTCAACTCTGCAACGTCTTTTCATCCTCGAGGGAGTAAACCCTCTGATAACACAAACTGAAATACATCATCTACAGAGAGCGACGCCCCCCCGAGCCCCTTCTTTTTTAGTCTTGAGAGTTCATGAACACCATATAATCTGAGTTGATCCTATGGCCCGACCTACTGAAGAGAAATAATTGGCTGGAGGTTCGTAAATAGGCCACAATAGCTTCGCGTCATGTTTAGCGTTAATACACAGCTTGCGATACTGTACTTTATTCTAGGACGCGATATATTGATGCTTGATTACGTTCTTTAATTTGCATCTAGTCTGTAAAAACCGATTCACTGTTAGTTGGCTAGAACCTCACTACTGGGTTTTCTGGTCTTTCAAAAAAATGTTCATAGCGCCAAACTAGTCGTGTGTCGCGTATGACTGCTCGCGCGATTTGGAACGAGCGAGGCGATCGATGGCGGATCGATAGCAGATAATGACGAGAGGAAGCGCAGTACTCACGGCTGACAGAGTTTGACCAGGTCATGGTCCGTGGTGGACGGGGACAAGCCTCGGATGTAGAGGTTAGTTTTGCTGAGTTGCTCCCAGCCGGCAGTGCTACTGCTGCTGCTGTTGTTGGTGCTGCTGTTGTTACTCGGGCTGGGTGGAGCCATGGGATGAGACAGGAGGCTAACGGGTGACTGGAGGGGGAAACAAGGTCCGATTAAAACTTCGCGCCCAAGGTTGAATCGGTGACGGTCAACACACGTATGAGCATTTAGAACGTTTTGCGATTTTCCCGTGAGAACTGGATCAGGCTTTAGATTTGTTCGCGGTAAAGGTCGTGTCAGAAATGACTCCACTCGTCGTACTTCAAACGATACGCAATTGGGACAGGCTTCATGGTATCAGCTGACATCCCGAAATACGAAAAATCTATTTGGATGAAAATATGCGGCCCTGGTCAGGCTTTAAATAGACATATCTTGGTTGTCCTCAAAGCATTCGTGCCATAAATGTTTTGCCTTACATCAGTTGTTGGCAAAGTGGGGTCGGCGGATCGCCAGGATTCCTGACTCTTCCATAAAGCAATCAATTCAAACAGTTTAATATATTTTTTCAAATGTCATCATTTTGAAATTTGTCAAATGCGTTTTGTGTCTACAAATGCTTGCTAACGAGGTGATGACGCCAAAATGGCTTTTTATTTCATAATGCTGTTTTTGACTAAATAATGGTCAGCAGACTGCTTGGTGGAAATTGACCCAATTTTGTTATTTTGTAATCTTCAGTATGGCTGAAAAGTGACAAATATACTTCTGTCGGTGAATAAAAAGGTCTCTTATGTTCGGCTTAAATGATTTTTTTTTTCACCGCGCAAACAGTTGCAAATGGGGTCCTTGGAAAATGTCTTTTCTAAAAGGGGTTCCTGACTCCAAAAAGTTTGAGAAACCCTGCCTTAAATTACCATTTTGGTCCAAAGAGAAGCACAAACTGTACAACTACTGAGTAAAAAGCAAAGGGTGGGGAGACTGCACCGTGCCAGACATGGCGGGCGCGCGGGTGTAAGTCATCAACATTTTCTTTGTTAATTATATTTGACTCTAAATATCCCGCGCACAGCCATACCTCCTTCCTTCCATTTTTCTCCCATTCAATGTGTGTCATTTCCTTGGTTGTATTCCGATTCATCTGAGTCACTCTCAATTTTCAAGAGTCAAGTGATGAATTGAAGGACGTTTCAGAACTACCGACTGGAAAATTGTGAGACTGAATGAATCAAGATATTTTTGGGTCAGATTCCACACATTGAATGGGAGACGGCAGAAGGACAGCCCGGCCGTCAATGAAAAAATAAAAACGTATCGTTATGCTTGTTGCAGCCCGCATGAGGGAAATGAGGGGGAAAAAAAAAAAAAAAAAGACAAAAATTCCAGAGTGACTCGTCCTGGTCTGAAGAAAGCTTTTCCCTTCAGGGATTTGTCAGTGATTATCCCCCCACAATCAACCACCTTCTCTTTGGGAATCTCAAGCTGAGAGGAAGCTGATGGAATCTAAAGTATGAAACATTGACATGACTGAGCAACCCGAGGCGAGAAGATTTTCTCTTGTCTTTGGTTGTTGTAACTGTGAAATCAAGTTTGACCTTTTGTATCGTCTTACTTTTGGTCACGGTGCTCCTTGTCCCCGAGTTACCTCCCATCCGTTCATTGCCGTACTCTGAGTCTATTTATTATGAATAGATTGAATCGACGTAGCGTGCCAAAATTGTTTCATGAAAGGATTTCCTGTGAGGAATGAATTAAAAAAAAAAAAAAAGAGGAGGAAGCAGAGGTGATTACTCTCTTCAGTGCAACAGTGAGTAATAATGGTAGTACTGTTGTCACATGAATACAGTAGGTGATCGTGCTGTAGTAGTCGGAAAACAAAAAGCCATCAATGTGACCTGTTTTTAAAGACTCGTGTCTCATGACTTTCGAAACAACGTGATTGTAGTTAATTTCACAATTTTGCAGTCATTTCAGGAAACCCTCTAAATTACAGATTAGGCTAATAAAATAATCAATACGTTACAAGGTGGGGCCAAATTGTTTTTTTAAGGTCGATCTCAATTAATGCCAATTCATTTTGAAAATGACAATGAATAAAACAGCAATTGTATCCTCCAGATGAATTTCAAGAGGTGAATTATATGTGGAGTTGTATGCTATTCACTGGTCGGCCTCGTACCTAGAAATACGTGAACTAATACCTGGGCTCAACGATACATATATTGTAAACAAAAAAAAATGGTGTTACAAATAGTTGTATGGGTGTCATAACATTTGTTTTGAATGACAGGTCCACAGAAAGTCATCAACAAATGTCATAATATAGATTTCACGATTTAAGAATATTAGAAATGTTATAGAACATCAAAGTAAAAGATCATGCGCAAATATCAGCGATTTGGTTGATTATTTTGGGCTGATGTTTGGAGGGCCATAATCGCATGGCAGATTGGCTAATATGTGTCACCTACATTAAAAACATGACTTAAAATTAATCGTGGTGGAAGTGTTCACCGCCCCCCCAAAAAACATTTCTGAAAACGGATAATCATGTTCTGCCATTTAATGGAAAACCACTTGGGTGTTCTGTCACTATATTTTGCTGATAGTTGAAAAAAGCTGTAATATATATAAATAAAAAAATGCTCATGGCCCGCTTTTTGGGAATCACTACTCTAGTCTTAAATGAAAAAAAACTGAGTTGTAACTACAAAGAAATATTACATAGGTGTTACATAACATTAAAAAAAGGTGGACAAAAGTGCAAAAAAAAAAGCTATTTCTATTTTTTTTTCTATTTTTTTGGGACAGTGACCCCCATAAACAAGGGAACACCATACCAATAAGGTAACACAATCTACAGGGTCATGGGAGATCAACTTTTGAAAATTTGAATCATGTTTCTATAATAATGTATTGCTCTAAACACCCCCAAAGTATTCCTTTCCTTTCCATTGACGCATTTCTAAGAATTCCTCACTTATTCTGCGCTCTCAGATCCAGCCTTGCCCGAGTCGAGAAGGGACCTCAATCCCGCGTTACTATTTTTCAGGTCACAATTAGGAGGAAGGTACTCATACCGCCTCCACCCCGCCCACCTAAAGCTCTTGCAAAAGTAAATATACAGCACACCTTATCGGAGGAGACATTGACCTTTTTTACTTTGTTTTTTAAAACCAGGGGGGAATTTTGTACCGACCAAGTAAAAAGCAATGTTTCATTTATTAGTTACAAAGTTTTAGTGTAGAAAATGTCCAAATGGTAAAAATGCGCACTTGGGAGCATACAGCTGGACAATCAACAGCTGCACATTTGTAGTACATCATTCATCCAAGTTGTGGTTTCCAGAAGGACCAATTTGATAGGAAGAACGGGTGTTACTGTGTGCCCTGTTTTACTTTTGAGTTCATTTTGATATCAGTACAACACCTGCTTTTGGCTCCTTCGCTGGGATAGGCTCCAGCGCCCTTTGACCCTCTAAGGCAGGGGTCACCAACCCTTATGAAATTGAGAGCTACTTCTTTGGTACCGGCTAATATGAAGGGCTACCAGTTTATGTGAAGACACCGATCATGTTAATGATTTTTCAAAATAATTATGGAATAGCTGTAGTAAATATGTAAATCAAATGCCGTATGTAACGTAAATGTAATACATGTATAATTGTTTGTAAAATTCATAGAAAATCACCAATGTTCTATCTCTTGTAAGCTATTTGCAGAACCCAAAAACCTCATATTTCATAACAAATTAGAAATGTGCCAAATGTCATTTATTTGCATATATTTAACTGGGGACAGTTTAAAATACCAATTATGGCCCTTTAAGTCACTCAGTCCTCCCTCATGTTTCCTTCCGATATGAGAGAGGAAAATGCATGGATTAGCAGGAAAGGCAAAATATTCCAAGTTGATCTCACGCATATAGAGTATGTAATAACTAAAAGTAACAGTATGGCCGTTGAATAGCCAGAAGTGGAGTCGACTTCAAGATCGGCGTGAGACTGACACTTCCCTTGCCTGTGAGGGCGATGGACGGCTTTGGGTTACATTTACCGATCAGTTCACTCGGATACGGGACTGCGAGGAGAATGGGGAGCGGACGACATCTTATCAGTCAGCACCAGACCAGCTGAGCCTGTCATACTGTATAATACACAGGGCTTCCAGTAACAGGCCTCGCCCATTCGGCTCCCGCCACAGGGTAACAGCGTCAACATCAGCAATAATGCTCATTTCACAAAAGACAAATCAATAAAATGCAACTTGGATAAATTCAATGCATCGAGGCTTAATTCATCACATTTCAGGAGCAATTTTGCAAAATCCAGCAATGGATTGATTCATGAATTACAACGAATTATCCAAACAGAGCGCATTCCAGTTGTTTTGAATGGCTATTACTTCATGCTGGAAAACTTTAATACCCCCCCCCCCCCCCCCCCCCCCCCCAGGGCCCTTTTGTCTCACTTAGGAGAAACTCAATTCCAAAACTCGTTTCTTTCAATCCATGCAGACAGCCGGCATTTACCTTATTCTCGAGAGACATCTGAATCACACAAGGGCGCCTTCCCACCCCCCCCCCCCCCCCCCCCAAGCAAACGAATCCTTCACAGGGCCCTGAACGCACCACTCCAGTTTCACACAAATAAACATCGAGTTTAGGTGCGAGTCGCCGTCAAACTCGCTTTTGTCATTAATCCAGCGGTAAATGGACCTGAAGGAGCCGTATTTAAAAACGGAACAGATAAAAAGCGTCGCAGTTACCTGTTTGCGAAACTGAGTCCTTAGAGGGTTTCCAGTATTAGAAAAAATCATCCTCGCTCTGGTTAAAAGGGAGAGTTTGCGAATAACTAAGTCCCTGGCCTAAAAGTAGACAAGCGGTTGGCATATGTCGCCCGCTCACTCGGCTGGGGACGCGCATAAAAATGGAGTTGTAAGCATATCTGTGGTCAAGCAGCCGCGATATGGTCGAGTCTCCGGCAATAGACGCCCCCGTCCCAACTTCGAGCGCGGCCCTGCCTCGTAGCTTTGACGGGCTTCATGATCGCAGTCAGCGGGAAGTAGGAGTGAGGCTGAAACAGTGGACCAAACCATCCCGTCGGCCGCGTAGGGGTGGTCGAATCCTGATGCTCAAGATGACTCGAATTTATCGGGACGGTCCGACGGTAGCAGGCGTCCTTGACCGAATTTTACACTAAATATTCTACGCGGCGATAATTAGCGTTGCGTTTGAAGTACTTTGACTTGATTTGTTTGCATATACAATCGCCATTGAACGCGGAATACACCCATGTTTTTGTTCGTAGTGATACATGGTGCATACTTAACATTCCACGGTGTGGCTTGTCCTCATGGTTCTGTTTGCCTCTCGCCCTTTGCATGAAACGTACTTTTCAACAAAGGGGAAAATATGGACTTTAACCAACAGTGACGTTTTGAAATACCAACTGCTCGAGGTATACTAATTGAGTAATTTGGTCACTCATAGAGCCGATGACAATCAAATTAACACGGTGAACGACAACGAGCAGTGACGTAGGCCTTGTCCATGCATTTCAATGAGGTTAAATGAAAAACGTCACAATCGCCAGCGTCATAAAATCGTCGCTGACATCCTCTCATTCGTGTCGACATTGTTTGTTTGTGTCACTCAACAGTAAACAACCATGCATAGTTTCCTGATGACTTCATTATATTGTGATATCATAATCTCATGTCATCTTTGAAAGTTTGATTATGCAATAAAACAACTGCAAATGTTCTAAGCCACGACCCGTTTTTAAAATGAGAAGTACCGTTACCATAATCCCATGTCATGCCAATGTCATCTTTTTATTATGTCATAAAACAATTGCAAATTTTCTCATTTATGATCGTTTTGAGAGCCACTGCTATATTGCATGTATAATGAAAGGAGTATTTGATATTAACAACAAAATTACTTCCTTGTAAATTGGATTTCCTTAGTTTCATAATTGAAATGCTTAGGGACGTTAATACCACGTTCATGTGATCGGAAATTGGGCCGGACCACATCATTTTCATCTGACTGGAATCAGCGAGGAAAACACAAATCTGTGTTAATGTATTTTTAAGTGCAAGAAAGCAGCATTATAATTCGGAGGTACACGTATTTTCCAATCCAATGTCTGATTATTATGATGCTGCTTTGTATATACAACACAACACATTAATGCAAAATAATTGGGAAGAGTGGGAGCCGCCCCCCCCCCAATCAATTAATCTAAGAAAAGTAGCACTGCGTTGTATTAAAACAGAATTATATAAAATACATGACGTGTATATTGTTTAATTCATTACTTTCTGACTGTACTATACATGTAACAAAAAAGTCTTTTAATTAGGACACTCATACATTAAGGTGCCATCCTATAAATGTGATTTATGGTGGGTGTTTCCTAAATGAACCTGTAGGTCACCAGTGGAGCATATAAATGTGTTTACCAGGCCATTAGAAGTCACTGGGGTCAGCGCGGGAGAAAAGAGGGAAAGGTCTGTGTCGGCACTACATGCTCTTTGCGGGGGGAGGAGGCAATTGAATCTGTTGGAGGATATGTTGGTTGAGCCCTAAATTTACTTGAAAAATGTGCCTATTTGCAATCTGTCTTCCATAAAATAGCTTAATCAAGTGTTACATTAAACACATTCAAATCTGGGTACTTACGGTATTTATACTTTTTTATTCATTTTTCAAATGCTTGCTAAAGGAAGTTCTAAAAATAACTTAGCTCGTGAATTAAGTATAAAGGAATCAGTTACTTGGGTAATTAAATACCAAAGTAACTACTGTAGGTAATTAAATATGAAATAGATCAATCCATTTAGGTAATTGAGTACTAAAGAAATGTCATGTTTTAGGTAATGAAGTGCTGAATTACTTGATTATTTAAGTCGTAAAGTAATGCACTACTAGGTTTAATTAAATACTAATTAAGTCAATTACTTTAGAACTTAAATACCTAAAGTGATTGATTATTTTGTATAATTAAGTACTAAATTAATTGATTGTATGAGGCATTGAAGTACTAAAGTACTCAATTACTGTAGGTAATTGGTAATTCAATACTTTAGTACTTGATTCCTTTAATACAAGCCATTTTTAGACAATCCATTCGCCAAGCTCTTGATAAATTTTGAAAAAAACATGAGTACCTGGGATTTATCATCCTCTTAAAAAAAACGTAAAAATACGTCTTTTGGGATTGAATGAGTTTATATATATATATATATATATATATATATATATATATATATATATATATATAATCATGCATTATTTTCATGAAATCCTCCTACGTATTTAATGTTAAATAAAAAATTCTTAAATGAATTAATCAACTTTCGCTTGGATAATTTGGAACCGTTTGATTCAATTTCCTATCAGGGAATCTACTGTGCGCAACTGTAAAGTCCCACTAAAACAGGAATAGGAAAATTAGCGCTTATTAATAGCACAGTCTACTCACCTGAAAAGATGGCATAGTGTGAAAATGATCCCTCCTGCTTCTTTAGACTCTTCTGCTACTTTTGTTTGTACTTCCACAAGCGTCAACGCTGCTTCTCACTTGGGGGAAAAAAAATGTGAGTCAAAGTATCACAACTCTTCTTCACACCCAACTAGCGTGCAGCTGGGATTGTCTCAAGGCTTGAACAAATGCTTTTGTCTGTGTATGCAAAAACAGCCTCTCGCAAATCTTCACATCTTGAAACTGAAAAACCACATAACGTCTAAGCGTAATTGAAAGAGAAACAACTCGATCAAATTTTGCGGCATGACGAGACCAAGGCCGTATCGCCCAACTCTTCCACTCGCGATAATTGGAAATTCACATATTACAACATCCATCAAATTCTTAGAACGGCAAAGCCGTTTTCACTGAAGCTCACCGGGGATTTCCAAGGGAAATAAAAGTTTGCTTTTTTTTGCTTTTTTTTTTCAGAACACGCCGCATCTCGTGCCATTCCCGATCTTGTGCTTTTACAAACAAAACCCCACAGTGATATTTCGATTTTGGTAAGACTCCAATCGTATTTTTCCTGCTTTATTGGAGGAGTCTCAACGCCGCCTCGCATTTATACATATAAATGCGGCTTGTGTGCTTCACAGTTTAGAGTGCAGAGTTTGCATGTTCTCCCCGGGCCCGCGAGGGTATTCTCCCACCACTCAGCTTTCAAACGGTGGCTTTTTAAAAAGGCAAATTAATTGAATCCATTCCATTTATTGCCTAGCCCTAGTCGACAGAATTTGTAGCGGTATGTCCATGGAACCCGGCACTACTCCTCTTAAATGCTACTATGCTGTTCGCAAATATCAAAAGTTGTGATCTACTGGGAGCCGCACACACCTCTCACTGCCCCTTCTCAATTGCGACCCTGCAAACACTTTCCTCATAACCGTGGATGAGTCCAATACTGATCTTTTTTTTTTTTTCAAATTTTGTTCCCATTTTATTGGTTCATTTTGATTAATCCCCGAAATAACTACGTTAATATGAAAATGATTTGTTAGTGACACGTTTAGGAGAGTGTTGCAGGCGTTTCTGACATGGTGCTTTAATTACGATGCCTATGAGCTGCGTTTCACCTCGATTTTCTGAATCCTGTCCAGTGAATGAGAGGAAATACTTGACAGCAGCAGGAAAGGTTTCACTTTGGCACTCTGCCCTCACTGCATTCATGTCAAATGTCCCAAGAACGAGAGTCATTGTGTTCTTCCAGGCCTTCACATGGACCTATTGGAACAGCACCAAATTGCCGTTACATTGTGAATACGCCGATTAAATCTTCAAAACTTTATTGTAAACAGTCAACGGCTACGCTATATAGCGCAACTGCACGTATACTTGACATGGCGCAAGCGACTTCAAGGTTCAAGTTTTTGCCCAGATAACACTCATAGTGTTATTCTTTATTCAAGCGCCGTAATATTTCTGCCCCTTTACTGCGAGAGAATAAAAGATAGATATATTCAGCACTATAATAAAGCAATGTTTGGCATTTAAACCCAGTTGATATAATGACTCATTCACTGCCAGTGACGCCTATAGACGCCCAAAGATCAATTTTACAGGGCTGGCATGAATAAATTATTTTGTTCACTGCCTTTAACATGATTTCTAAACACAGTTCATTGAGGCTAATCTTTTTTTTTTTTTTAACCGACTGAAGGAGACAAAAAAAATTGTGTAAAGCCTTGACGCCGGCTCGGTTGACCTCTTGTGAGGTACGCTGAGTCACAGTGGTGTCTTGTGTGGTTTGAGTTGGGCTGCCACATTTTTGCGTGGGATATTTATTTTCCCCACACAATTTTGTATGGTTTTGACAGACTTATGACCCTTGGGGAGTTTAGATTTGGATGTTGCACCCTGTTCTCCTGATAGCACATTTACACTAATTCGACCTTCCAATTACAGTGCTTCAATGATTAATCATTGCGCCTCTTCATGAAACCATCATGTCAAATGCAACAACGTTAAAATAGCCACTTGTATTCATATGTACCAACTCTTTATTCACCATTAACAACTTTTGACAGACTGGAGTTTAAAGGTGCTTAAAAAAAATCATATAATATAAATGAAACTAAAGCGCCATTGTTTATGATTGCCTGCAAGACTTCATGGTTTGTTTTTATGACGAGAGGAAAAATGCCCATCCCTGGACTGATATCACATGAAATAGAATAATGAAGCAGACTACAAGTCTCTTGTGTAACTTGAGATTGCTTGAGGCCTTTTGTCGGACTTTCCTCATATCCTCAAATGCCCTTTCACTTCTTCACTTCGGTTCATTGTACATCCTAATTCAAAGTCTTGTTTGAATATTTCTTCTTATTTTGGACAGTAAAATAGTTTTTGGATCTGAACGACAAGACGATCCAGCAATCACCGTAGCGAGAGAAAAAGCAATGATTGTGTACTGAGCCTTTATCAGACAGATGACATCCGGCTAATTATTGAAACAAGGCTCGCTTCTTTTTTTTTCTTCCCCACTATTGATTTGAAGCCATTTTCCGAGCCACCTTATCTAATGTTGACAAATTAGAAATCAATTAAGACTGGACAAGGCGAATCCTGAACTGAAGAGCAGTAAAATAACTACTGTGCAAGAACTGAATTTAAAATGTAATTCAAAATAAAAGCAACTGCTTTTACTCAAATATTGAATATTCACACCTATACGCCATGAAATACATATGCAGGGATAAAATGACAATACCCAAAGGCACATTTTTTCCCCAATTAAAAAAAGAAACATTAAAAGAACACTTTTGAAACCTAGCCCAATGCTAAAGACAATGTATTCCTCCATTGACATGCTAACAGGAAATTAGCATTGACTTTGGTATTGATGTTCTTTCAAATAACAAATATTCACACGCAAACGCTGTGGAAAGACATTGTCATAAGTAACATAACACTATTTAAAGTCACATTTTTTCCCAATCGCTGAAACACAAGTGATATTAAAGAGCCGTTTTTAAAATATCCTTTGTGCTAATGCTAAAGTAAATGTAAATTCCCTTTGATATGCCAACAGGAAATTAGCATGGACTCGGGAGTTATATTCCTTTAAATAAACACAGTGGAAATACATATTTACAGGTGATATAACAACACTCAAAGGCACCTTTTCCCCCAATCTCTGAAAAACAAAGTAGGTTAAAATAGCAATGAAACACGCTGCTGTTGTCCAGATGGAACTGACCAAGCGGAAGAAAGTCCGAACATTTTCTGCTTTTTCGGGGGGGAAAAAAGGGGAAGGCTTCCCGAAGAGGTGTCATTTATTCGGGATCAATCGAGAACCATTTTAAATGTTATCAGGTGTGTCCGTCTCCTTCCTCCAAACCTGGAAAACCGGTGGCGGGATGAGAATCTCATGCAAAGCAAAGAGCTGAAGAGTCCTGCACAATGGCCCCATCCTGCAAGCGACTGATTTGTATTACAAATCGTTGACGGGTCTGAGTGGCTCTTTGCATACACCGCCCCTGCCTATAGTCTTGAAATAGCAGGAAGCCCCCGGGCCAGAGCCTGCACTGAGATAATGCAGCTTTACCTTTGCGTGGAAGTCGGCATGGCTTATTGCTCTGCTCTCGGGGACATCCTGTTTGCTTACATTCCTGGAAGTGCAAAAAAGGCATTGCGACATCAGGAAGACTACTCGCCATTCGTTTTGCACAATTGTTAGAATATTCATTTGCTTTATTTCCAGTCAGTGTTGTGGTTACACGAGAGCCTGCTAAATTCTTTTCTCAAACTGTTAATCTGTTCCCCTGAAATTCGATCCGCGTTCGGGCTCGCATTCCTCGCAACCCCCCCCAACATGCCGGAGTGCCGAGTTTTCATCTTTGCCCTCCATCTGATCTCACATTTGCGCAGACCTACACCAGACTGTTTGTTTTCCTTGGAGGAAGCATGAATGAAGCGCATGCTGTCACAAGATTTATTGCAGAGGTCCACTCAGACTTTTATCATCCCAGTGGCTACCAGCTACCTCATTTGATCTCACTACATTCTCTGCAAACTATACAATGCGGCGCCGTGATATCGGAGTTGACTTCCTACACACGTACCTCAAATCATCTTTCCGCATTGAAATGAGTGTAAATGAAAAGGAACTCAATTGGTTTTGTCACATGTTTTACTTAAGTTCAATGGACATGGGACATAGCCTTCTGGCGTGTGCACCTTGGCCACCAGGGGGCAGTATAATACAGGAATACAAACAGACAATCACATATGTGACTGCAGTGAAAGTCGTTCTTTGCGGAGGATAAAGAAAACCAGCAACACTATCTAATTTTCATTGTGATTACGGCTTTAGCGTCAAGGAATAAAATAATTTGATGACCGGCAATATTCTCATTTAAAATGTGGGCTGTGTTGCAAAGCATATCCTCAAACGGTAGTCGGTCAACCATTAATAACAATTAAACACACCCTAAATCAGGAGCATCCAGTTGACAAAAGCAAGTCACGTGAATACAATGAAAATTAGCTGACTTAGCTGCTCATACTTCAAATTTTTGCTCACAGGTCGTACAAAATAATAGCTAAACGGCGAGACACTGAAATGTAATTTGATGATTGCCAAACTGTACAAATCATTGGTGCAAGTCCTCCAACTAAAGGCTTTTCTCTAACCTCCTTGCCGGTCTTTTCAGAAGCTGCATGATGCTGTAAATGGACACCGCAATTCCCTGGACACCAATTCTTGTGAAATGTATTTGGCTTTTCTGCAGCGCTGATGTTTTCAAGCGGTCAGGTACCAGACACACATTTTTATTTGCTATTTCAAATCTTCAAGCCTACATGCTAAAACATGAAAATGAATGAATGAATAACACTTCGTAGCCCTACTCCTTAATGTAAAATGTTGTATTGTTGCTCAAGATGAAAGAATCTGCACAATAAAACATTTTTAATGCATAGCCATCTGGGGTAGGCCGCAAATCCTCTCACTGCCATCTGCTGGTCATTCTAAGTGCATCTTGCTAATACTGTCCAGTTTATGAAATAAAGTAGAGGGATTGTCACAATTAAAAAAAAATAAACTACAGTATATCACTTTGTATTATGTACTTGTCAGATGAGTATAAGACATTTGCATTGAATGTTACGAATGTTGCTTTTTGAACATTTCTGTCCATTTTTATTGAACTATTCAAGCACAGTGTTAATCTTCTCATTTCACAGTGTCTCGCAATAACACGTTTTAGGAATTAAATCTTTGCATTGTTTTGATGAACACTCGTTAACTTGGATACTGTATCTTATTGTTAGTCATTGTTATTGTGTTTCCGACTAGATATTTCTGTGTGGCACGCACGCAGTTGTGTATTTGAAAAAAAAAAAGAAGCGCGTATTTTCATCACAGTTTGTGCGTTGAACAAATGCCAAAGCGTACAAGAAGCAGAAGAACAAGGTGAGCGGTTCGGCTGTTTGTGTGTGTGGTGGAGGTGGTGATGGTGGGGGGGGGGGGGGGGGGGGGGGGGTCTCTGTCACACACACACACAAACACACAGACACGTGGGCGTGACCAAGCGCCAAGAGCGGGACGCCGCGCCGCTACGCCGCGCGCCCATTGGCCAAAAGCGATCTAAGGCGGAAGTGCACGGAGCAGTGGGGATTCCCCGAGGGAAGTTCCCAACTCCTCTAAGTAGGCTATGTAAAAACACACACTTCGCCATATCCTCAACTCAACTTCCTAACTCTGCGTGCGTATGTGTTTTTCTATGTGTGTATGTGAAGAAGATGCTGCCTACAAAATAAATTCGACTTTCATCCCTAGTAAAGGTAAGTCTACGCTCAGAAGCATTGGTGACGTAATGGTGGACGCAAGCAAATTGATCGGCATTTATCTCGAATTACCGAATAGCGCTTTACACATCTGTAAAATATTTTTTTTAACTATTCTCATGTGCGGTGAATTTTATTGCAAACCAGCCGTAGATCGGAGAGGGGGTTGCAAAGTTAAGAGAAGTAGACTTGAGCGTACGATTTCTGCACATGGAAATGGATTCATGTATGCCATATTGATCCAAGAAGCTTTTCGAAAGGCGACGGGGCACAGCCGCCCGGTGTAGAATATTTAGCAAGCCTCGGTCTCATTTTACTCGTTTTGAAGTTTGATGTTGGGTTATTTTAAGGCTTAAGTTGCAATCGTATTTTTTTTGCATGAGAGTACAATCCAGTTAGAGGAAGTCTACTTATAGGAATTGCTTTGTCACGGTCATCAGATTTACATTTAAGAGAAATATGTCATCGTTATTTCCTAAAAGCGCAATGATTTCACTGGGTCACTGCAGGTATCTGTATCCCTTCTAACGTTTGTATAAACTACTTGAAAATCTCAACTTGTATTTCACAACGATCTCCCTCTAAATTGTCTGCTCGTTGCATGAGGAAATTGACGAAATAGCCGTTAAACTGTTGTTATATATAATTTGTTTTTCTTCCCATTAGCTTCTACAAGCCAGGCAAACCCCCCATCTCTCACCGCATACACAGTTTGATAAATTACATTGATTTATTTATTCACTTGTAAACTAAGACAGTTAAGGATGCAAAATGTATGTTAGCCTCTTATCGGCAGGTATGACGCTTCACCGGAAATGCCACTATGTATTCTCAAACTTTTATCAAAATGACATTAACTTGTTGACAGCAGTTGGATAGGAAATATATATATATATATATATATATATATATATATATATATATATATATATATATATATATATATATACACATATACGTATACGTATTCGTATTCGTAATGTTCAAGAAATTCCAAAACTGAAGTACGACTTGACAAACGGATACCGACACTTCCCAAGCTTACTTTTTCAATGTCTAAAAATAATTTTTAAAGACACTGCCATTTTTTTTTGCTGATTACATTGTTTAGTAATTTCCCACCTGTCACTCAGTGAACTCCTGACAATGTTTTGCACCGACAGGTTCCATGTCAGCTCTGTCAGTGATGTTTGTGTCGCACACGGCATGGAGAGGAACATTGGAGACCAGCTCAACAAAGCTTTCGAAGCATATCGCCAGGTCTCCATTGAAAAGGATAACGCCAAAAAGGAGCTGCAGAAAATGGTATGGGCGCAAATGACTTCTATTGGCTAGACTGCTTTAAGGTTTGTTAATTTCTTCACCGTCTTGTTAGTCCCAGATGTACCAGGAGTGACAGCGATTCACCGTTGTTACATTGCAACAATCACAGGCCTCAAGCTTAGGTATACGTGCGGACTCTAGTAAACGTCTAATTGCAAAGCTGTCAAACATTCTTCCTTTATAATTATGATCATTAGCGGTTTTAATTGATGCTGTCAGAGAGGTTCGAATTTATTGTTATTTGTTGTTGCCAGGGTTGGGGGAAAAAAATGCCATGTGATATGTCAGAAAATCTTGTGACTTCTCTGAGAACCATTAAACCTGAAAATGAGATACACATAGTTAATTATCAATTACATGCGAAAATTATAAATGACCGCGCACAAAAAACTCAAATGGCAGCCCCATCGGTTTGAAAATCATGCTCCGTAACCGCTATGTGTACTTGCCATTCCTGCTTGAAGTACCAGCAAAATGTATTTTTACAGACTGAATATTATCAGGGACACACTGAAAAACTGCAAAGGCAGATCGAAGACCAGCAGCAGCTGATTGCACAACTCAAAGCGCAGCTGTCTGCAACAAGAACGCCATCGGGTGAGTGATCTGATCGTCCCATCAGTTTCTTTGCTGAAAACATATTTTCATGGAGTCTTTTGAATCACATGCATCGGTATTATGGAGATCGCTCTGTATTCTGTATGTTTACTCTCTTTTGCCTTCGAAGGGGAGGTGAAATGCGAGTCGTGCGACCATCTCCTTGATGGGGCCAGCGCACATGACAAAACGCAGCATACGGTATTGGGGCATCATCTTGCTTTTTTTTTTCTTTTTTTGTTGAAACCAAGCACGACGATTAGAGTTTGCAGAACTAATTGTCTCCCGTTTCCTTGCCGACCTTAAAGGGGAAGTCAACCCAAATATTGTCTTTATCTGGATTATATTGTATTGTATACACGAACATGACATTCCGGTTTTGTGAAAATGAATAAAGCACCTAAATTCACATATTTTTCACCATCTCAAGGAGCAGCCATTTTGCCACTTGTCAAACGAAAATGACATCAACTTCTCACCTCTTATCAGAGTTTAGTCATGTGACATTGACAAGCTGAGGTGTGATTGGTCATTGGCCCTACGCAACTGTGATGTCATTTTCAGTAATGAGTAAGTGGCAAAACGACTGTTCTATTGAAAAGAATAAAAACTGGTAGATTTTGCTGTTTAATTCATATTACACAAGCACAATATCAATCATAACACTGTGTTTTTAAAATAGAGGCTTTGCATTAGAGAATATTACTATAAAATAAGAATTTGGGGGTTGACTTCCACTTAAAAGATACAAGTAAAAACAACTCGAAGAATTGTTTTGGCACCAACAACATGTTGGCTCAAACATCTTTAGTTCTTGCTAATATTGTATGGGTTCGATATTGGTATCAGCCGGTACTCTTGGGTGCAATATTGGTATTGTATCAGATGTGAAAAAGCTGTATCGGGACACAACTAAAACTAATGGCTATTTTCTGTTTGTTTGACGCATATATTTTTCGTTGTTGTAATTTTTAATCCGTGATCAGAAAACTGAGTATCAGTACACGCCCGTCCCTAAATTTACATTGATTTTCTTTTTGCAAAGGCATAATGAAAGATGGTTGTTTTCATTTATTTTTTTACTGTTGTTAATCATATTGTTGTAGTTCAGGTTTAGCCGCCAGTCTGTGTGCTTGTGGTCACGCAAACGTTAGCGTCACGCGGGCAATTTCTGCATGTGTGCTTTCTGTAACTTGCAAGCTTGCCCTTTTGAAAATAAGACTTCAGTCATGAAGGGACTTGTTGGAGGTTTCAGGTGGCAGTGAGATGCTTTCAGGAAACCTCAGGGCCTTTGTGAGTTGCTAAATAGAAGTTTGTGGGAAAAACTAAATATAAAAGTCTAAATGTTATGACAACAATGAACAAGTAGATATTTGGCTCCTACAACATTTTCTTTTTTTTATCTCACCACAGGAGCTAGATATATTTTTTTTTTGCATGTTATTTTACAATGCAGTCATTAGATATGATGTCATCGGTTAAAAATGCTTCATAACAAACGCCAAGTGAACGTCTCCATCTGCACTTGGACGTCACAAGATGGTGCTAGAGGCCAAGTTTGAGTTGGGACTCTAGCACGCACAATTGCAGATTTAGCTACTTGCATTATATGTTTGTATACCTCAATCAAAACTATGTATTTATATACCCCCCCCCCCCCCCCCCCCCAGGAGGCTATAAGCACCGCTACTGTTGCTCCACTAAAGACTGTCACTTGCAGCATTGACTAGTAAGTTTTTTTTTTTTTTTTTGTCTTGATTTGTGTCAAGACAGGACACACGTTTAAGTTGTGTGCTTGTGTGGCATTTGTTTGTCAGCCAGGACATGCTGGACGCACTGGAAGCCATACACGGTACCTTTAGGCAGCTTCGCTCTCTATCTCGAAGGCAAAAAGATCACCTGAAGAGATTCCGCGGTGGAGTGGAAACTGCAAACGGTACTTCAATATGATGATGTAACAGATGGGCTCTAGAAAGTCTACACCCAAATTTCAGAAAACGCACTTGATAAAATATTGACGCACAGGTACTCTAATTGGACACATTAAGGTTCTTGAAATATTTTGAGGGACTCTATCAGAGGTCTAAAAGTCCTTTTTTTTCCCCTGTTTTGCATCATGAATAAAGCCTCATGGAATGAAAAAAGAACCAAGCAGGAATTGTGCATGAGACACTTAGCTATTTGAACCATGATGGCTAATCAGTGTGAAAATCTGAGCAAACAGCATACACCAGCTCCTTACAAAATACGAAGCTGTTATTAGTATATCTTTTCTTATTCAAAGGTTTTAATTTAAATGAACATATACAAAAATAAAGCCAGATCTCGTGGTTGCGTGTCTCATGCAACATTTATCCAGCGATTAACTTCTAGAGTGGCTGCAAATTATTTGTTATCCTTTCACCTGCCACGTTAGGCAGATGTGCACAGGTATCAGTAACAGTGCTCAGTTTTTATTGACACTTCCGAAAAGGTGTTAATATCCACTTGCAATATGTTTCTTTTTAGTTGTCAATGTAGTTCAGTGGTATAGAGCTGCACTAGATGTTTTAAAGAATTAGTTTGCTCTATTTAGCTCTATGAGAAGGCCAAGGGTGAAGACAGACGCGTATAGAGGTTTATAACAAAATGGATCACAATTTAAACTGACTCATGAAAATGATCTGGGCGTAAACGATGGTACTCCTAGCCTGATATTATGTTGCACAAGCATTTGAGGAAATCACTGTAGTCTGTCTCTCTAATTATAAATGACAGTTTTTACAAATTTGACAGGTACATGTTTAAAATAGGAGTGTTTATATGAATAGCTACAGCTCTTTGTCAAAATAATACACTGGTTTAAGAAAAAAACTAAGATTTTATGTTGGGAAAAAAAGAGCTGTTCCAAAATTCTACTAATATAATTACCCAGATATATTCTGTAATTTACTGATTTCACAAAGCTTCACAAATTTTCAGTTTTTGCTTGGGCCCAACTAATATAGATTTTTTTTTTTTTAGGCCAATGCTGAAAAAGTATCTATCTATAAATAATGCTACCAGTGTTACTTGTATACAATTGCTGTAAACGGTTAGACATAAAGGCCAAAAGTTAAACTTGACCAATTGGCCTATTTATGGCCAATTGAACCCCAAAGCCTATCTTTGCTGCTTTTCCTCATAAGTGCATGCTGCTTAATGTCATTTAACTGCGTTGAAGCATATCTAACTCATTTCATTCCTTATTTCCACTCGGGGGGCATTCAACTGTAAATTTTGACAGCTCTCGTCAAAATTTGAGCGAGAACTGGCAACGTTTTTGGGCTGTGAAATGATGTCAAGTCATTTGGAACAACCTGTGTTTTGATTGCCTAAGTGACAGGCACCCGCGCGGATGCATCCATCGTGTTCATTTGAGTAGGGAAGAAAAAAAAAAAACAACTTTTCAAATGTTTCTGTGCCACACGACAGATCAGCAGTTCTCCATGCCAATCCAGTGCACGGACCGCGCGGCTGAACCCGAAGCGCCGTTTTTCTTGGCGTCAAGGTCGACGGCGGATCTTCCGCTGGCGCCGACTTCGGGGCTGGCGTCGCGCGGCGCCGGCCCCGACGACCGCGACTTTGTAGACTCGCTCACCAAGTTCAGCGTCAAATTCCCGCCTCCCGTGGACAGCGAGTACGACTTCCTGAACAGCGCCCCCGAGAGGCACGCCGCTCCAAGGCGGCCCCTCGGCGGCGCGCCGGCGGCGGCGGCGGCGGCCGACGACAAGGAAGAGGAGGAGCCGCCCTCGGAACTGCCCGTGCCTTTTGTCATGCCGACGTTCCCCTCCCACACCGCGTCCTCCCCGCTCTCCCAGGAGGACGTTCGAGGCCCCCAGCAGGTGAGAAGCAGGTCTGAGAAAAGTAGTAGCAAATTATCAGTTTGTGCTTGCGCTTTGCTAATAGAGGAGCGAAAGTGTGTGAAAGTCCAAAATAAGCGCCGCGTCTGAACTCGAAACACATTATCACGTAATGAGCGCTAATCCCTTGTTTTTCTGTTGAAACTCTCCGCTTGCTATCTGCTGGTATATTGACTGGAAGGTGTGAGCCAGATGGAAGTGCCGCCCGTGTCACAATCTGACGATTATGCGTACCTTTTTTAATTGTGAAGCCATTTCATACGACGGTTGTAAAAGTAACGTAATTGGACGCTCGAGAATCACCTTTTGGTTTCGCTCTCCTTCCCGTAATTAGGCCTGCGCTTATTGAGTAGTTTTGATTTCCCGTCAGATATCCTTCCAAAAGATTCCAGCGCGTTATCAAGTACGAAATTAATCCGTTCCGGGATTGGGGTCGTGAGGCGACATCGTCGTAGGGCGCGCGTAGGAACCTATGCTAACTAGCTAATGCGGAGAAAACCAAAATCGGAACAAGAGCAAATTTTAGTCAGCTGACATTTTTGAAAACCGTTTCATATTTCGGACCCTGACAGAAACAATTTTTTGTTCTTCTAAAACCAACTTATCTTTATTTCTGACAGTGCTTTCAATTTGAATGGCCATCATTTATCGATTATCTTTTCATATCAAACATCGTTTTCTAAAAAAGAAAATCTCTTTTTCTTGGCCCTAGTCTCTGTGGAGCCCCGATCTGTGCGAGGGCGCCGACGCGGCGACGCCTCAGGGCGGCATCCCGGATAAATGCGCTTTCTGCCACGCCGTGGTTCCTCAGGAGCAAATGAACAGCCACCTCTACTCACATTTCTCACCCAAGGACCAAACGTATCGCTGACTTTGTCCCGCCGCGGAACAGAAACCTCATGTAAGCGTGGCCCAGTGCCGCCCGCCCGCCACAAAGTACCTTCACCGTACAGGACACTGCAATGAGACTTGAATCCATTTATTTAATACTGAAGAATTGAATGTTACAGTCCCAGTATATTTGTTTGGTTTTTAAATAGCTGAGGTTTTATTATGATGCATATTGAGGAAATAAAGCCAATTTTGAATCTTTTTTTTAAAGGTGGACCAACATGTATTCATTTTTTTTTCCATGTAGGGATGATGAAAGAAAATCTGCTTTAAAGGGAAAGTCGACCCCTACATGTTTATTTCACAATACCATATTCTATGCAACTCTACATGTCTCATCACAGTATTATGAGGACTATTGTGTTTGCAGAATATGAATTACCAGTAAGTTGCATGGTCACCCAAAAACACAACATCACAATATTAAAAGTGAAGTTTTAAGTTTTTTTGAAATTTTGGTCCAAATTTTAGCAACATAAAGTACTAGCACCCATGTGCTACAACACTCCCCTATGTTCCGTACAATATTTTTCACATTATAGGCACACCAGATATGCGGTGCGCCTCTAATGAATGGTCTGTTTTAAAACTGTTTTCATGTATAGGGTACACTGCAATATAAGATGCATAGAATAGAAGCTACAGTAGTGGGGTTGCGTTATGCATTCACTAGATGGAGCTGCGCTAAAGGGAATGTCAACAAAACAACCAGATAAGTCAATCAAACTTTTTAATCAGAAATTAAGAATAAAGATGATGATCTGAAAAGTGGGAAAAAATGTCTCTTGATTACATTAAAAGACTGTTCAGATCAATGCCAAGACGAATCAAGAGTTTAAAAGAATACAATTAGGATTCAATTAAATATTAATATCAAATTGCTCCCAAAAACCTCAAAATATATTGTTTTGTTCATTCAAAAACTTTCTGGATTTATTTTATGAAATTAAAAAAAAGGAGGGAGTGGAGTGGGTGCGCCTTATCCCCCAATAAATTATTTAAAAATGGTAGCATTTCAAAAATTTAAAGGTAAAAAATACATTTATAACTGAAATAGAGAGGTAAAATTGAAAGAATTTACTGTAGTTTTATTTTTTCGACCCCTAAAAATGGAAACTCGCACAGTCAGCTTTTGTGAAAATTGAAAGATTTTAGGTGTGCCTTATAGTGCGAAAATACAATATATCGCTCTGGCATGCCTATAATGCACATTAAAACAATAGAAGTGTAATAATTTATGAGATATGGTCATTAGAACCGTAAACAATTCTGTTGAGCGCTTCAAATGAGTTGTTTTGACAGCCAAGCACACTTTGTGGCAAAGTTCTTTTTGACTAGTTTTCCATTTAGAGAACTGGGAACCTAATACAGTATTAGTAATAGCACATCCCTTAAATACAGGAAGTAATGTTCCATATTTGGTCATAAAACCTCATTTTATCTCATCGTTTAGACTTTTCGTCACTCGGGAATCGTGGATAAACTCTCCACCTTCAAACCTGTTGTTGAAATTAGCACAGTAATGCGAAGCATCTGTCAGTGGCTGTTTTTCTGAAACGTTTCCAAGTTTGCCGCCGTTTAAGGAGTTTACCTGCCATATGTTCATTAGACAGAGGAATTGCTTTTAAGATTTAACGACACACAACAATCAGGCGCAAACTCGCCATTCCATTAGCTCAATTACATCCTCATTTGCCGGCTTTGGCTTGCATAGTGGATTGATTTTTTTTTTTTTTTTTTTTTGTCGCTAATTTTATCATTTCTTTGAACAACTGAGATTTTGCTCGGCATTCAAACTCTTTTCTTTGCTTGTAGTAATCATTTTTGGCTGCCTACGTGATGGTTTACATGAGTTCTGTCCAAACTCTTATTTTAATATGTCTTTCTTGAGTAACGGAGTACCTAATTACCGATACAACGTCAAAGTAAAATGCTTTTTCTTTTTTAAACGCAAAAGACAGTCTTTTCTTAATCGTCGTATTTGGACAGATAATGGTTTATTAATTCATACGAATAAATATATCGTGAATATATTACGCTAAATTTACTGTTTTGAAAAACAAAGTTTAACTTTAAATTTTGCAAAAACATTTGACAAGTATTTAAAAGTCACATTTAAAAGTCTGTGTCCATCTATATCTTGCTAGCTAAATATACTGAAAGTTAGCTAACTATCTTGCTATTTTCCAGCCATGTATCCCGCTAGCTATTTAGCCATTGATCTTGCTAACTAGCTAGGCTACAGTAGCTTTCTACGTGGCTAACTATTTTGCTATTTAGCTAGCTATTTAACCATCTATCTCGCTAACTAGCTAGGCTACAGTAGCTGGCTGGCTGGCTAACTATTTTGCTATTTAGCTCTCTATCTTGCTAGCTATTTTGCCATCTATCTTTCTAACTAGCTAGGCTACATTAGGTGTCTGTCTAGCTATCGAGGCTACATAGACTACAATATCTGTGACTATTTTGCTATTTAGCTTGCTATCTTGCTAGCTATTTCGCCATCTATCTTTCTAACTAGCTAGGCTACATTAGGTGTCTGTCTAGCTTTCGAGGCTACATAGCTAGACTACAATATCTGCGTCTCTTTAGCTATCTTGCTAGCTAGTTAGCCATCTGTCTTGCGGACTAGCTAGGCTACATAACTAGGTTACAGTATCTATGACGCTATCCATCAATCCAGGAAAAAGTTTCAATGATTTACATTGGGCAAATCTGAGCATGGTTGAGTTTTGCTACATTCATCCACAATGATACTTATTTGCGCGGATGCTTTTTAATTGCATTTCATAAATAGCTCTGGAAACGTGGAGCTTTTTTTCCCCGTTTCCCATGCCAAACGTTACATGTTTGTGAGTGCATTTGTAATGGCACACCGCATCATTTTACGTTCTACGGCACAGCTTGGGCAGTGTGTGTCGCTGGAGAAGGGGGGTTAGAAATGGGGTTTTTGGGGGGGGGTTGTCTGGCAAATACAGATCCCTAATGATCCTTTCTGGTTAATCTGTGAAAGTTGAACATAGCGCAGCCTACTCGCTTTTCTCTCTGGGAGCATGAACAGCTGCTTGCTCATAATTACGTTGTCATTCATTGTTCGGAAGTGGAAACTGCTACTGACAGCTCATATTATTATATTTGCTTTAGTTTTTTTTTTTTTAATTCTGACGAGCAAAGGTGGCTTCCCATGTGGACTGTATCATTAATGTTTATGCCGTCGCAAAGCTTTTGTCTTTTTGCCTTCTAAAATCACGCTGCGGAACAAGCCGGGGATCGGAGAAAGATTTAAGCCACGTATAAGGTCGGGAAAAAAGATGTAAGATATGGATTGAGACGGATACGTAGCGGCCTGATTACAAGGTGTCAAAATTGCCTGGAGCAAGTAGGTGAAAGCAATCAGGGGTGAGAAGATTGCGGCATTCGTGAGGGGCAACTAATTATCCGAGTCATTTGTGGAAGGAAGCATTGGAGGCAGCTCGAGCCCACCGACTGGTGACAGATTGGAGCGGAGGAGAAGGGGAGGTGTTAGAACAATGCGGCCCGGCTCCCCGTCATTACTGCGCGCTAATCAGCAGTGCTGCCGCGCCGCCAGTCGGTGCCGCACACACTTCGGGGGGAACGGGGAAGTCGGCCAGGGGCTCGGAGATCACAGGGGGGAAAGTCACACTACTGGCGCTCAGCCACCGCTTCTTTAGCGCACATGCGCCAATTGAAGGCCCGCAGCCCGCCTTCACACGTTTTAAAACACGCTCGATTATTTTTTATCCGCCGTTCTCGTATGGTGATTGATTGTGATCAATTAACTACAGTCATTAGTTAAAGTGGTGTTTTTGTTTTGTATTTTTACTCTAACCTTATCCCCATCAGATTATTTTCATGCACCGGGCTTCTTACGTTTGAGATTTTGGGAAGTTGTAAAACAAAGGTCAATCACACCCTGGCTGTCATTAAGTTTGACATAACTTGATAGGCTCCTCGTGGAGGAGGGAGGCGAGAAAGAAGATGTGCAAATGGAGAAAAAAACGTTTTAGTTGTTGCTCCGATAAATGCAAAATTTGACCTTTGATAAAGGTAGTGATAGGAATTATTTTTATAAAGGAGTCTGCTCACAACAGAAGCAGCTGGAGTTTAGCCTACCACATCAATGCAAAGCACCCGCAGCTAAGGACAGGAACACATGAGCCATAGCAAATTGTTTTGCCCAACTAAATTCAAGAACACCTCACGTTTTGAGCAAGTGTGCGCAAACCCTAGTTGAGATTTTTAACATTAGCTTAGCATATTGGCTTAGTCTTTTGATGGACGGCGCCTCCAAATGTCACCCTGCGACTACAACGCCATTTCAAAATCACGCAAGCTATCTTTACAACGGACACAATCTCAATGATATCAACTGACAAAAAATGACGGACTTTTTTTTTCTAAATGTAAAAGTTTGAGTAAGCTAGCATTTTTTTTAATAAGGTCTGACGTTCTAATTTGTTAAGATGTTTTCTTTAGAGTATTAATTGCCACAGAAGTTGACAATCGATACTCGGCATGGGTTACTTTGGCAATCAACACTCCATTTGCCGAAGATTGGAGAGGGACACCAAACAGCTAGCAAGCAGCTCGGGGTCACCCGACTCCGGCGCCCTCTTCACATCGGTGTCACCGAGATGGTTAACAACTCGGGAGAGAAGCATATTCCCCTGCCCGCGCCCGGGTCAGCGTTGGCATGAGCGGGTGCCAACTGGCATGACGACGCCAGCCCAGAGCGTCGCCTCCCGGTCGTCTCGCCGCGCGGCGGGCTCCTCGGCCTTCGGATAGACGTGTTGAAGCCGTCTTTGCCTCTGTTAAGTCTCGCAACATCCACCCACACCCCCGATCTCCATTGCGGGGAGCCTCGCTCTCACATGAGCAAAGGATTTGGCAGTCACAGCTATTGATGACAGAGGCAGTGGTGCGATCGCACCCACAACCCCAAAGGACGCTCACGTTTCAGGCGGGTGTTCTGTACACATGCAGTGCTAAGCCACTGGTCACCATGAGAACAAGATGGCAGAACAAGGACTGTTTTTTTTTTTGTTTTAATGTGGGTTCGTGGGTTCGAGGTCTCGGACGTGCAAATCCATCAGCCACATCTGTAACCACCAACTAAAGACAAGTATTGCAAACCATTAAGACATGGTGTCCAAACTGCGGCTCGGGGGCCCAGCCGCGGCCCGAGTCCATTATGAAGCGGCCCGCATCAAACGTCTGGCACTAACAAATTGTCGTATACACATTTTAGGAGCGTATCACCACCGCGGAATATCGGAAACACTTGTATGGAAAACGCAAAAGAAATACTTCTAACATGTTGGGCATTTCAAACCCATAAAGAATAAAAGGGCATCAACGCATGAAACATTAACATGAAAACATTAACATGAAAACATTCCTCCACAAAATTAAAAAATTGCTCCTCAAATTGGTTCACAAAACCGCACTGCAAAAATTGTGATGCGTTTTCACAAAATCAGGGTTATGTCACTGAAAACGAAACCTGAGATATTGATATATTCTACTTCTAGATGTAATTCCATTTAAAATGATATATAATACATTGAGGTAGAGCAAGAATGGAGAAAGTTAAGGCGATTTGAATGTTCCTAGGCTTTAAGAAAAAGTTTTGGCACATACATGCGCATTTTCCACTGATATCTTATTTTCATACATTTCAATTACAATTTGAACCTGTTTGCAGCTGGGAAATTAAAGTAAAGACCTTAAAGAGGTTGTTTTTTGTCACAATCCCAAAATACCTGTCAAAAATGCGTGTTTTCCCCAATAACTCAAGACTAATCTTGCGACATGAGGCAGGTTTTGTGAAAACGCATCAGATATTTTTTAAGATGTAAGTAAAAAAAAAAAATAGCATTCAATGCGTGCGTCTTTATTTTGAGAGACATTTAGCTGCCAATTTTAGCACCCCTCAAAGTGCGTCTCAAGATGTCAGCAGGTTGTTATTCCTTTGCGGTTGTTAAGTACGTGAGAGGATGTCACGCGGCGGCGCGCGCGGATGTCGGTCGGATGACGCCTCGCTATTCTCGGTTTAAGGCAGCGCCGAAGAATCCGTTCAGGATTTAATGACCTCGCCTTGCCGGGCGAGGACGACGGGGAGCGCGCTCTTGACTTGTACTAAATTTGCCAATTAACACCTCGGATAACAGGCTGCCTTGGAACATCACCCGAGCAGTTTGTTGCCTGATCTTTTCATGATAAACCCTCTCATGTCCTTATTTCCTCTCTTCCAGATTAATCGTCTTGTTATGTTTTTTTTTGTCTTTTTTTTATGTTGCTCTGTTTGACAATCACATCGGCCGTGATGTCGGACATATTTTCTTCCTCCACATGCCGCTCCGGTCCTTCTGCGCTGGTCGGGCAGTCTATTTTTTGCACGCCCCCCATATGGCCACGTGCAGCTTCAATTAAGCACATGGCTGCGACGGGAAGGGACGCCATGCCCAATTTGCCGCGTCCCCTCTTATTGCCGAAGGAATACGGCATGACGGCGTCGTCCTCGCCGGAGCCCAAAAAGGCCGGTCCCTTTTTCCAACGAGAACCCCGCCCCTCTGGTGCCGCACATGCTTATCAGCCTCCCAAACAACACCCAGTGCAGGTGTGAATATTCAAATCCCCCGGCGAAAACCACCGCGGGCTTTCTCCGCTTGTCCTCAAGAGTCCCCTTACACGCTGCGGCCTCGGGGGCCGCCATGATGTTGGCGAACGGCAACTTGCAGAAACACCTTTGGCTAAGTGTAAGGTGGACGTCCGCTAACCAAACGCGCTTAATGACTGACGAAGCAATTGAAATCGGCATCTAATTGAAAAAGAGTTTACGGGATAGAGCGGTAAAAGATTATTACATTAAATACGCCCAAGGAACCCATTAGCGTGCGCGACCAAATTTGGATTAGCGTTAGCATTCGGATTGATTCTCGGTGAAACTTTGGAACGGCGTTTTCTCCGTTTTTTAACAACATAAAGGTGATGCTAAAGTTAGCGATAGGCTAATTCCTCAATACAGCTAGCAAACAATAAATGAGCTTACAAGTTTCGAAACGAAAAAAATAGCTTCGTCTAAACTGTCCTTCTAAAGAAATACTTACAAAGAGAGTACTTTCTGCAAGTTTGAATGTTTCCGGGCTACACAAGCATCGCACGCACTTCTCACGTGCGTTTGTTCTTTTTTTTTTTCTATCGCCACCGTGACGACGCGTCAAAGATTGCCTCTAACGGAAGAGCCATAATAGATTACCATGAATGATCACAAGGGATGCACTGTATTTTTATTTGAGAAACAGGAGGGAAATGATGGAATAATTGTATGTATAGATGTTATCATATAAAAACACATTACTTGCGCACCTATTGGCAATTACGTTCAACAATTCCTTATATGGTGTGACTGTGAAACTTGTAACCGCCTTCTTTGTAATCTTTTCAATAAAACAAACATGGGAGAGCCCGAAATCACGGGAAAACCTCGGTGCTCGCTCCCTCTTTTGCAAAAGTTCCAAATTGTAATTGACTGCTTTAGTACTTATCAAATATAATCTATTATTTTAGTGACTAATTATGGACTACCCTAGTACATATTATCTAAAGGATTGTATTACTTTAGTGCTTGATTGTAAAAATGAGTTTAGTACTTCATTACCTAAGGTAATCACCTTGACATTTATCTAAAGTATCTGTGTGTCATTTATCTTTTTTCTCTAGTAAACAATGACTTAAGTATGTAATTCATTTAATAGCACCCATTGATAGATCTTTTTTCAGCCAAACACTTGAGAGAGATGGGCTGTGATTGGTTGCTACGTGAGTCTTGAGCAACTTTAATGCGGTGGAAAGATATGGATAAAAATGGGTAGATTTTGCCGATTAATTAAAATAATAAAAAGATACCATGATTCTGCCCGTACCTCCGTGCAGATGCTTAAAACTTTTCTAATTCTCCGCACACCGCAAAGAGAATCGTCAATTTTACGTTGGCAGAGGTTCTTGAATCCCATCTCTGAAGCTGACCACCCCGGTGTCGCATCTTGATCGAGATACTCAAATATTCAGTGTTAAGAAACCATCTGGCTTGACTAGAGCCGAATGTGATCCTGGCAGACCGCTTTTATCTGACTGACACCTCCAAGAATCAGTGGGAGGACCGCTTTTCTGTCTCGTGCTTTTGATGAGACGACACAACTCTGCGTACTACAAAAACCAACGCCGCAATATGACTCATCCTAAAATCGGCGTTGTGAACCGTTTCGGCATATTACCGTTTGCTCATCCTGGGTGGTGAGACATATCAGGTTTTGTGCGAAAATGGCACACCATATGTATTCCTCTCACTTGCTGTTGGGCTTGCCAATTCCCAGAAAATGCGTACATCCTGTGCCAATGCTCGCACTCTCTCTTTGTCCTCGGGATTTAATTGAGGATTCTGCATCAGGTTGTCTTCTAGCAGGTGTCCACTTCTTGATCTGACTGAGTGGCGTGCACGGCACGTGATCCCATATATGAGCGGTATGCTTGCCGGAGAAGTGCGTCGTGGCTTAATAAGTTTGAAAAGGTGATCGTACATCCATATGGCCCTTCCGAGGGGAACCGCAATTATATTGTTCCCGCACCACATTGTGAGAAGGATCTTACCCAGTGGTCTCGCCTGCTGTCAGATCGTCTTTGCACAAGACACTCATTGCCTAATGTGGCATCAAGTGCAACCTGATGAGTCTGGAAGGCTTCTCCTCCCACCTGCGGTCCCTTCTGAAGGTTTCTTATTTTCCCCAGATGCTGGCGTAGATTTTCATTTATGATCACTCTTCCTGTTGCTGATGATTGTTTTTGATGTATTTTCTTGTCATTTTTTATCCCTTTCCAACCCAATCCATTACAACTTTATTTGTTAAGCACTTTAAAACAACCACAGCTGACCAAAGTGCTGTACAGAAAAATAAAACATCTTAAAAAAAGACACAACGGCTCAAAGACATCAACGCAAAATCTGAAAGGACAAAAGGAGTAAGGGTCAAAAATAGAATAAAATGGACAAAAAGAATAAAATAGCGAATAAAATGATAGGCATAAAAGAATAAAGGAATAAAATAAAATAAATCCCTTTAAATCAAACCAGTCAAAAAAAACAGCTTTTTTTTTTTTTATAAAAGAATAAATCAACCTCTACAACAGTGCATGTCAACCTTTTTCCAGAAAATCACCCCATGTATTTTTTTTAAGTACCCCTTTAAAAGCATTGTTGGTAAAATAATTACATAAATAAAACTTGTCATCAGTGAAAAAAAAAATCTACGTAAAGAGTCAGACCTGTTCTCAAAAATAAATAATTATAAATAAATATTTGTCCACAGAAAAATATTAAACAGAAAGCGTCTTCTTTCTGGATTACAGTAGAGATCTGTCCACAAAATTAAATCATCAACTTAATTTTGAATAAATATTTGCCCACAAAAGATAATCAACAAAAAGTATTCTCCTCGCGTCACAATAAAAACCTTGACAGCTCCGAACGCATGTAGAGAGCTGTTCTACTTTCTTGCTAAAGTGTCTTACTCTAGAGGACAAACGATACTAGTAAATGGAGCTTAAGATGGATCTCAAGAATGTGGCATCAATGGCTTTCCATAAGCAGCAGCTAAGGAAAAAGCAAACAACATGAACATGCAGCAGCAGCAGCAGCAGCAGCAGCAGCAGCAGGTCTCAACAGTGCATTGCAGATTAGGGCACAGGGAGCACTTTGCAGCTTGTTGTCACAGGTATGACGAGGGACGAGTGCGCTCGGCATCCCCAGGTTACTCCAGGTGTGAACAAAATATGCAGCCAATTTGTTTTTGTGCGCTGGAGAAGCAGAAGAAAAAAAGAGGAAGAGCACACAGCAATTCTCAGAACAACTGCAGTTAAGAATGTTAAGGTATTAAGATCATTATTTGTTTTTTTTTTCAATAGTCCAATCCCAAAGGCCAAAATGATATTAGGGAATGTTTGATATTTTGTCCGTCTTTGCAAATTGTATTAAAAAAAAAAAAAAAGCACTGAGCAGTACCGCGACAAATGTAGATGCTAACACGAAAGCTAGCGAAGCGTTCCGTTTACTGTCACTGAAGTTTCGCAAAAGCGTGGCAACTGGTCAATTATGTCAATTAGTGCAGAATTTTTCTGTTGTCAAGAAGTACATGGACTCCAAAACGTGTAAATATCGGACATCGAATCGAGGCTGGAATGGCAAATTGGCTGAGACCAATCAAAGCCCACGGATGTGGAAACGGCAGTCGGATTGGGATTTTTTAGCATCAACAGATGGTCAGTGGACGCTTTTAAATGAGTAACACCACTGGCCGCTTTTGGAATGGGCTCAAGCGGCCGAGTAGTACATGACTGTCTCCTCGTATCTGCCCCGTGCGAATGATGTCACCGTGTGAGCTACTCAGCGCTACCCACGAGTCCCGCCGGCCATGGGACATCCCCGTATGCTTGAATTATTCAACGCCGGTCCTTACCTCTCCGAGCAAGGGCCCTTGAATATTTAAAAGAAATATTTGATTGGGTTTTTTTTCGTTTATTATTATTATTATTTTTTTTTTATATATATACTGTAAGATGTATGGAATGGTGGTGGTGGGTGGAGACATTGCCAGCTGGTGCAGCCTGGACGGTCACCAAGGCAACTTGCCGAGTCTGTCGAAGTGATCCGCTGGACTTGGCAGTCTCGCTCGAGGACGCGGCGGACAAGCGGGCTTCCTCGAGCGCCTTTTTGTTTTGCGCGCAGAGGAATTGATGGACCGCTGATCGTTGGGCTCTCAATGTGTTTCTTATCGCGTTTGATGTTAAAGTGTCATTCTGGTAGACGTGTACGGTGAAGTGGCGCTTGGTTGGTCATTCGCGCTTTGCTTGCTGTATATATAAAAAAAAAAATATATATATTAATTATATATAAATATATATATATATATATATATATATATATATATATATATATATATATATATATATATATATATATATATAATGTTAAATGACAATCGCAATATTGAGAGGAAAATAATCTCTATTATAAACATATAAGCATTTGACGGCCCACATAAAGTGATGCGGCGGGCCAGATCTGGCCCCCGGGCCTTGAGTTTGACACCGACGCTTTAGGTGATCGATCGCTTTATGTACTAAAGAAGTGATTACTTTTGCACTTGAGTCTTTTCATACCAGACAATGCAGACCCTCCTTTAGCCAAGCATTTGAAAAACAAAAAAGGACCAGGGATTGAATGTCTGGAGTCTTTAAAAATGTAAAAATACTTCTTCGGGGTTGAATGAGTTCGTCAGAATGGCGTGTTTAGACTGCTGGGGCCGCATAGAACATATTATTCCAAAGAAAACATTTGTGTTGACTATATGTTTGAATATATATTGAAAATCTCTATATTGATTGATGAACCCATTAAATGCCAGGGACGTATGTTCACGTTTTTTTGTTTTTTTTTTCTTAAAGAGTCCAGGTATTGAATCGCAGATACTTAACTCAATCAATGCCAAAGACGTATTTTCATGTTTTTTAAAGAGTCTAGGTATTGAATCCCAGATACTTAACTCAATCAATGCCAGGGATGTATTTTCCCATTTCATAAGAGTCTAGACATTCAATCGGAGATACCTAATTTTGTATTCAGTTTTTTTAAGGCTATGCTCCCAACATAACATTAGCAGTGATGCTAATGCTCACCGGATGTCCTGGCTCAGTGATGCAGGGTCTCCATGGCAACAATGGCAAGCAGGCTTTTCTCTTTTTATTTTAAGATCGAAATGATTAGACAGCTGTTAATCAGAGGTTGGTGTTTTAATTCATTCCTCCGGCCTTCGTAAACAAATGTATCCTTTTTTTTCTTTGAATCCGCTGCTCGGTTATGACGACGCTAACACAGTTTGAACAAACAAAAGCAAAATGTGGACCCGAATTGCTTCAGAACCACTTGCTGGGGGTCCCAACCAACCGGACGGCGTGTATCGATCCGGAAGCCTCCGATGACACCGGCATGTCACTTTAGTATTTAAGTGTTATCTTGTTATCGTCAAATGATCGAGCCGTCAGATCCGGGAGAAGCCCGAACATGCGATGTTGCTTTGTCTCTCTTGTCTAGCTGTTGCCACAGCTGTCTGCTTATGCTGAAGCTTTGGATGCACAATCTGTTTCTTTTTTTTTTTTTTTTTCTCTCAACCATGTTGCACATTTTGTAATCTAGCCATTAACATGGAAACCCATCCTGTGACATCTATCAAACATACAGAATGCTAAAATGGCATCATTAAACGTTTTTACAAAAGGCTTTTCTGTGAAAGATGAAAAGTAATAAATCGTATTTTTCCGACTAGAAACCGCGACTTTTTCCTCAGGATTTGAGCCCTGCGGCTTATAGTCCAGTGTAGCCGTTGTTTTTTTTTTTTTGTTTTGCTAGCCACCAGCAAGCAAATGTGTGTATCTGTTTGAGGTATCAATTTATGGAACAACTATGAAATAGAACTGAAAATATGTTCATCAACGGCTGTGCTCAAAGAGTTTAAAAAATATATTATGAAAAAAATGTCTAAATTGAATAAGAGAATGTATACAATTTGGGGTAGATTTGTGTAAATTTTATGTACAGTACACAATATATATGATTTTATTTGTGTATTTATGATTGTATATATGAATAATGTGCAATGCGTTTTTATGTTCACTAAAATAATCTATCAAACAAAGGGAGGTATAAAAAAAGATGCTATTGAAGGATTGATTTTGATTTTGAACTGCTATTAAACTAACAGTATTCTGTTAGCGTTGAAATTATCCATCCATTTTCTATAAATATGTTGGGACTCAACATGCAGGCACATTCAGTCTGCTAAAAAGAGGGGATGTTGCTAGTGGCAGACAATTACAAAAAAATTAAACAAAAAACAAATTATAAACTTCCATCCACCATATTTTTGCGTAAATATCTCATGTTATTACCTGCGGCTTATAGTCCAGTGCGGCTTATCCGTCACAATTATTTTTTTTTTTGCTCGTATTTTGCTGCTGCGGCTTGTACGCATGTGCGGCTTATAGTCCGGAAAATACGGTACTTATTTCCCTTGTAATAGCGTTTAGGCCTAAGCGTTCATCAAAAATGAAATAATGCACGATTGATACTCGAGGAGAAATTGCGCGTGAATCCCGGTAGTTAAATCTCGGCAATTAAATCCGGCACTCGCGTTCTTATTCCGAAAGAGTGCGTGAAAGTTTGTCAGGGCACAAGTCGGGTTTGTTTGCGAGCGACTGGTGTCACATTCATTTCTTTTCTCAAGTCGGAACGCCGCCCTCGCTCCCGGTAGAATTGGGCGCCGATCATTAACCTTTCCTTTGGTTTCTTCCCTTGCCTGATCACATTTCCTCTCCATTTGCTTCCTGGCCCCCATATGCCACTTTCCTATTTCCTGCCTGCAGACAGCGGGGAGTAGCTCTATTATCACCTTCTCCGAGCTGTCTTTGAATGTGAGAGGCAATTCCATTTCATTCAGCCATGGGGAGGAGGAGGGAGGCCAGAAGAAAGAAACACGTCGTAGGCCGCTCAGAAATTGCTAGATGGTCACTTCTTGATATTTGAACGCCGCACGACCTGGCCTTTTTTTTTGGTTTCGAGAGCGCGCTCCATCTTTTCGACCGGAGCGAATACAAGTGAACCCCTCGCTCGTGGAGAGCCATCTACGATTAGTGAAAAACCGCAAAATACAAACAAAAGACTATATTAAACTCATTTGCTGCCAATGGCGGCTATAGACGTCAAAGATCCATTGTTACCTGGCTGACAATGAATATATGTTAAGTCATTCAATGCCAGGGATGTATTTTCACGTTTTTTAAAAATCCACACATTAAATCCCAGGTACTTAAGTATTAAATCAATATTTTAGTGCTCTAACGACATTAATTTCAATTTCAAATTTAATTTCCAATTTAATCTAATTTAATTCGTCCGGACTCCTAAAAAACGTGAAAATACGTCCGTGGCACTGAACGAGTTAACATATATTCACTGCCATTGACAGCGATATAAATCAGTATCTTATTTGGGTTCAAAAATCTCAGCAGTCTCAAATCTTAGTTTTCGTATGACCTCACTTTGAAGAAAATAATTTAGCAGAGTTTCGCTTTCTCGGGAAGTCAATCGACTTTATAAAAGTTAAACTGTTTCCAAAGGTAACGCTTTAACTTTGACAGCCCGAATACTTACACACTGAAACGGTCAATCAATTTTTTAAAAATACTGCTAGGTTAATGCTAACATATACAGTATTTTTAGGCCTACTTTTTGCCTTGACTTCAGAGCAAAAATTTGAGACACAAGATCTCGCCTCAACACTCTTTACGTCTTTCCCTTTCATCTGATAGCTTAATATATACCGCGGAGCCTGAGATATGAGTGATCAAAGTTCCATTTTTAGGTCTACGTTTTGCTTTGACTTGAGAGCAAAAATCTGAGACGCAAGCGCGATACATTCCGTTTGCCTGAATTGGCTAGCTTGATGCTAACATTTGAGGTTTGTGCCCTGAGATATGAGTGACCAATATTTCATTTTTAGACCTACTTTTTACTACAGCAAAAATTTGAGATGCAAGCACTTAATTGTGGCAGAGATTTGACCTCAACCCATTTTACATATAGCTTAACGCTACCCTATATTGTGGTCCCCTGAGGTATGAACGACCGACGTTACAGTTTTAGGCCTTCTTGGTGCTTTGATTTGAGATCAAACATTTGCCATGCAAGCACTGTATGATGTCTTCGTCTTGTATGGGCTAGCTTAATGCTAACATATAAACAGATGTCCTGAGATATGAGTGACCAACATTGTTTTGCTTTGATTCGAGAGCAAGAAAAAGGAAAACGTGTTGCTTTCCGCCCGGTAGTTTTTTTGGTCAATTCTCTTCAGAGTCCTCTGAAATATTTACAATGCCAAAGCAGCTATATTACATTGCTGTGAAGCTGTGCTAAACATGTTGCCGATGTCTCTAATGCTCCCATTCTCAAGTGTGTTCTCTCCATTTTGCGGCATTTGACTCCAAACTCGTGTTATTTTGGGGGGCTTTCCCTTTTTGCTCTTCTTTTCCCTTCGCTTTTATCGGCGTCTTGTTCTACGGGAGCACTCGGGCTTTCCACAATATTGCCGCGGTATAAATTAAACATGCGTTCCGCGCAGTGATAATCTGCAGGCCTCTCGATTTTCACGCTGCATTCCCAATGAGCTTGGCCTGGTGTTGTTGCCTGTGATTTTAATGACTATTATTCTCGCAACGCGACAGCCGCCTGCTTGCTCCTGCTCTCCTTTCAATATTTCCATTTTTTTTTTTTTTTTTCCAACCGGTTATTTTAAGAACTGGGCGCTTTGTCATGTACTTAATGAAGATAGAAAGAATCCACTGATCCAAGAAGATGTCATTTGCTAAAACGTTGGGTTTTTTTTGATGAAAATTTTAGCATTAAATCATAAAAATAGAACAGCGGTACTTTTCCTTGTTATATGTCCAAGCTTGTTTACTCTTACTTTATGTGAGCATTGCCAGACACTCGAAAGCAGACTATCACAATGGAAGATACTATAATACTACTACAGTAATACTAAGATATTTTCAGGGTGTTGACATACTGTAGCTAGCAGGCTAACTGCACATTGCAATTGCACTTAAGTGAGGGGAGGGTTTGCATCACGAATGGTGTTTACGCCATCAAATTGTCGTGGAATTCATTAGTCCATTTGATAATCGAATAATCAGATAAATGTTTTTTTTAATCACTGTTATTATTGATTATTATCAGTATTATTTTGTAATTAAAGAAAGACATATAAGCACCAATGAACCATGATCACACAAATGGGAGCGATGCACTTTTGAGTACTGATGAATGCAAAGTGCAATTTACTTGTTATTTATACTACAGCTGCATATAATCATTTTCATAATAGATTAAGCTGTAATGCACCAACACAACAGTAACATGTCTGATTATGTTTATAAGTGCAAAGTGCCACCTGGTGGTGAATAAAAAATTACTTCAAACGCAAAAGCGATACTTCGATTGCGTCTTCCTCTGTCTCTCTTTGTCTTTTGGGAGATTTCCCAACCCAATTGCCTAAATTGCCTTGTTTTTTTTTTTTAATTTATTTTTTTAACCCCAAAATGCTTTGCATCGGTTAAGGGGTACTTGGCGGAAAGCATATTTCACAGGGGGTTCGTCACTGAAAAAGGTTGCGGACCACTGGTCTATAATATGTCTTAGCTTCACTATAAAATGCAAATTGTCTGAAAAGGTTAAAAAAAAAAAAAAAAGTTTCTATTGTTTGCAGGTCCAAGCAGCGATATTGCACGGCAAACCTCGGAGGAATCCCGAGGCAGTAAGTGCACACACTTGATGGCATGGCTACTCTTAAAATGCAACCGATGTCACTGATAAATAATTTCAAGGTTACAAACATCAAGCCCCCGCAATCACGCCGATCCGCCGATATTCATTTGGCATAAGTCAGTTTCATTCCGGCGCGCTTTTCATCAGAAATGGCCTGAAAAGAAGAGTCGGTGTGAATTTTTTATGCCCGGGGCTTACTGGGGACAGTGGCCGTGTTCTTCAGCGGCAGACGTCTGACGGCGCATGGCAGCAGAAATAACAAAATGGTCACAAACCCCGGCCGGGCTCTCCGGGTCACATGGCCTCGTTAAATTTTCAAGGGGAACGCCAGCAATCCCGACCGACACTTGATAAAAGGTCGGGAGGCGGCCGTAAAAAGACGTTTTTAAGGCGCATCGGCTCTACCTTTTAACTGTGCGATCTTGCCATTGTAGTTTGTTTTTCGTTTTTTTTTTTGTCGAAGACGCATCGTCCGTAAATCAGTCTTGGCTTTGGGCTCGTAGGCGCCACATTGCAGTGTTTCACACGTGTTACTTCGCCATAGTTGGTGCGAGACAAAATTCACACAGGTCTCAGTGTGTGTCTGTTAATGGGATTCTCCAGATGAAGACGCTACTATGGTGTCTCCATTAAAAATCAGGTCAGGTGACATTCATATGGACAGCGTACCCCCGGCCGTGAGCTTAATTCTAATATGAGCTATTTCGTTTTGCCTTGAATGTTTTAATGACAATTTCTGTTGAACAAATCTTTCTGTTACTCTTCCAGTTTCACGCAAGCTTTGTGGCAAAGCGCCGATGACACCTTCGGCTTCAAGGACGGCTCTGGCCGACGCGGTGCCCCCTTTCAGCCGCAATTCACGTACACTTCCAATTCTTGGCATTACCTTCGATCAAATAGCGCTAACTAGTTACTGCAGTGATGGCGGTAACTAGCTCAAGTCAAATTTCACTTTTCCTGATATATTTTTTAATTAGCGTATTTTCCAGACTGTAAGCCGCACCGGCATATAAGCCGCAGCCACAAAGACCGAGGAAGAAAAAAGAAAAAAAAAAAGTCTTTTGCCACTGATATGCCGACCTGGACTGAAGCCGCAGGTATATGGTGGTAAGCTGAAAATTGTCTACCAACTGCAACATCCTCCCTTTAAAAGACTGAACATGCATGCATATTTAGTCCCAACGTTATAGAAAACGGATGGATGGAGATCACCAACAGAATACTGCAGCTAAATAGCAGTTCAAACTCAAAATCAATACTTCGATAGCATTCTCTCTCCCGTTGTTTAATTGATCAATTATTTGAGTGAAAATTGCACACACTACAAATAAATAATATATACAATCATAAATTTAGAATTACTATCATGTAGACTGTGTACAGTATATCAAATTTACACGTCACAAACTTTTATACAAGATCTTATTCAATTTCGACATTTTTTTTGTTTATATAGGGTTAGGGTTTTTTAGTCATACGTTTGAAAACTCTTTTCGAGCACAGCCATTGATTCACATCTTTACAGTTCCATTTCAATGCTGTTCCATAAGATGACTCCTTGAACACGCATTTGCTCGAGCGGTGGGAAAAACCAGCAGATAAGCCGCACTGGACTATAAGGCGCAGGGTCCAAATCGTGAGGAAAAAGTTATAGTCAGAAAAATACAGTATGATGCTTTTGATGTTTTTACCTGGGCTTTTGCACGCATTTGCTAATCAACAGGTTTCCATTGCCCGCCGTACGAGGATTTCGCCTCCGGAGCGGATTCGTTTCGCATGGCGGCGGTCCACGGTGTAAGTAAACGCTTGACGGGCTATATTCCAAATCAGGGTGGGCCGTACGGTACGTATGTCGCCTCCCCTTTGCTAATAATCCCAAATTTGAATGTTTTCTGGCTACGGGGGCGCATTGTTTTCGCGCACTCGAATTCCCACCGAACAGCAGAATCACCTGCTCTGCGGTTAATTTGCAGGGAGCTTTGCGGTAAAGCGCTGGCTGCGCGCTGGCTGCGCGCTGGCTTGCGTCCTTTCAGCGCAGGCCTCTAATGAGCAGGTGTAGGAGGACACTCACGCGTACGGACGCGTGCCGCCGCGTGTCCGGGGAGGACGGCTAATGAGGCTTTAAAAGCCACAACTGTCCACTCCGCCCCTTCGCAGGCCTCCAGCTGTCAGAGAGCAACGCCGATCCCCATTGACACACCGGGGCGGCTCGCGTTAGCATAGCGCTAAGCGCCGCACACGTCACGGGATTAGCCGAGCAGCTTCATTAAACGCTCGACGAGCACCGGATAACGTCTCGGAAATCAAAGTCGGAGGAAAAAAAAGCGCACGCGGTTTTCCGTTCCTTTCACTTTGATTTATTGACGGCAATTGCGACGTGACATGCGGCAAACAACATATAAATAAGTCAAGGGCCATCTTAAATGCATTCCCATGAAATTTTTAGTGCCGCTGTAATATAAGCCACTACCTGTCATGAATTCCAAATAACCTTGGCTCTATCCTCTTAGACCGGGCCCAGCGCGCCTCATTCCTTATTACTGGCCTGACAAGGAAATGTTTACCCATCCGACAAGAGACATGCCATTCCGTCGTTGAAAAAAAAGCAATTTCACCTGACTGGAATAGCGCCGCGTGTCCTCTCACTGTATCCTTGCTGGCTATAATTTTGTTGTCATTTGCTTGGCTGCGATCATATCATTGAAGTGACAGTAGTGGGCATTAGGTAAAGTCCCCGAGCCGGTGCTCACTTTCGGCCCTTTTTCTCTCCTTGTCATTCACATTGATTAGATTAGACCCAGGTGGCCCGCGCGCGTTCCTTCGGCATGACGGCCATCGGGATGTTACGAGGGAGACTACTCATATTATCTTTTATACTTGGGAATTTGAAAGCGAAATTTGTTCGGTTAGCAATGAAGATTAGCATTATTCATTAATAATTCAATACAAAGCCGTTATGTAACAACAATTATAGGAATGATAACTAAGAAGAAACTAAGATTCAAACGTTCTCGTGTATGAAGGGATCAAAAATCGATTATCCTGTCGATTATTCCGTGCGTTAATCAAGTTTTCACCCTATTTTTTTCTATTAATCTTTCATAATCCAGTAAGGTAAAATGTAAATTGAAGTAAATATATATAATTTCTCTATTATATTCTATTTGTTTAATTTTTGGACACCAACAAAATTTGACTATGTTAACCTTTCAGCAATTGCAATTAGCTTTAGCGCGCTAGCAATTACCACTTAAGGTTAACAACAATTACATACCGTTAAGGTCACACATACATAATTTTATATGTACATTATACAATACATGCGATTTTGTCCTTGAAATTATTTACACACGACAATTCCATGAGTAAACTTGAAAATTTGCCTGTTAGCGACTATGAAGTCAACAACTTACTTCTATGGGGAAGTTTTCCCTTCATTTTGGGAATCTCCACGTCCTAATATTGCCTTTAATGAAGGCAGCATCGAATGCTAACAACTAAATTATGTTCTTCTTCTTCTTCCTCAGGCGCTGTGGTTTTCTTATTAATCAAATGCACAAGGTGTAATCAGAGAGGGATGATACACACACATATATATACAGTATATACACATATATATTAGAACATTTTCAATCATTGATGGGATACAATAATTATCACTTTGGTCATTATCGTCTCTGTGCCATGGCCCAAAGGAATGAAATGAGGAACTCCCAGGAGCATCCAGACGAGTTAGCCTTCACAGTTAACTTCATTGGTTGGTTCAAGGGATTAAAAAAAAAAAAAAGCCCATTGTGTATATTCAAGATCAGCGATGGAAGTGAACCATAATCCCGTAATTAAGGGATCGGAGAGTAGCCTCCTCTTTTGCTCGGGTCCGGACAAGCCCATGCTTGCACGTTTCACAACAATAAATCACTGGACCCTTCAGCCTTACAGTATAATAACCTCTCTCGTTAGCGTTACACCACATTCATTAGCGGCACAAGCTATGTACACGTACTCTACATTATAGCTAGCGATCCTACTGTTTTTCTGTTCATCTCATGCTCTGAACACAAGTTGATATGCTGTTGTTTTTGACTAGACTGCAAATCAACAGGAAAGTTTCTTGGAAAATCCTTGATTTAGAGTGACCGTAGACGTATTATTGTCCTTATTAAAACTTTAAAGTATTCTTTAGTAGTATTTGTAAAACATAGAATGATTCACACTTGTTTTGATTGGGAGTTCTCAGTCGCTCATGTCAGTTCTCGAAATAAGAGGCCCGGTGTGCTTGCTTCAACTTGTTTGGCTCGCTTAGTTGAAGAACTAATAAATTGACTTTATAAAAAGAGAAGCAAACATTGTACTTTATATTTAGACAGCAACATTTTCAACCGGGCCTTAGAATTTCATCCAAAGAAAGTCAGCTATCTTAACACTAATCAATAAAGCTTAACACAATAGCTCCATTACCAGAAATGAACATTGAATTTGTTCACAAAGTTTCAAGGAACAGCGTCATTTCAAAACCGGGGTTCACTGTCGTCACATTTCACTTGACTTTTATTTTTCACAACGTTGGCGCAAGCACATGGAACACTTTGTAAGGCCTACGCGCGCATTCGTTGTAAGCACATTTCCATTAATATCATGAAATCTAGCTGTTAGCCGGTGTGGTCAATTTGCCCTTACAAAGCAAATGAAATGCTGCGTAAAGTAGCTCAGCAGCGAGTATGAAATCATGCCCGACCCCCTCCCGCAAAAGGCAGCATGTGTTACCTTGGTAATAAGCTTATTAGTCCAGAGAGCAAGGTGTTCACTGTGCAGCCCTGGCTGCAGCTGCTCCCACTTCATCTACTATGACTTGTTTTCTTGATATTTTCTGTCTTATGTCAATCACCGAGATGAGAACTTCAACTTTGATGCTGCTGTCGTCACAACGGGGTTCCGTATTTTGTGTGTGTGTACCTAATGAAATGACCGGCGAGTGTCCACTCAGACGTAATCAATGTGATTATTTTTCTTTCAAATATTCAAAAGTCAACAGTCGATATGGAAGGCTGTGTGCCTTGTCCCCGATATCAGTGCACTGGCTCATAACTTCAGCGCCTATGAAATATTCAGCAGCCCTGGGACTCATAAACACATCTTCAGTGAGACGCGGTGATTTCACGCTATATCGCAAACATTTTAAGGCATCCCATGCACTAGGGCTGTCATGGGCTGTCTGTCATTGATGTGAATAATAAATCCCCTCTTGTCCTCTGCAGACATACTTTGGCACTCATGCCGCATAAATAGGTAAATAACGTGCGTAAAATAGCTAAACAAGGAGATAAATAACCTACACTCTAAAAACAGTTGGGTCAGAAATAGCCCAATTATGCTTGCCCACTCGGGTTGATTCGCCCTAACTTTTTGGTTTCTTCTTTCTCGCAAAATTGGGTGGTTTTGTACACAAATAGGGTCAACATTTGTTTTTTTTATTTTATCATTTTAAACAATTGTATGATATAACCTAGAAAATTGGATCAAAGTGACCCAAAATTGGGTTGTCCATGTTTGACCCATATTTTTTTTAACCCCAACTTAATTAGCGTGTAGTGGGGAGTAAAAATCCATTTTTTTGTTTGCTTGTTTGTTTTTTGTTTTTAACAAAACCACCATTTCTGATTAATGCACGTTTATTTTTTCATTTGACCCCAAATTATGGGTTAAATTGACCCCTTAAAAACTACCATAGGTCCATAGTAACCCAATAACCAATTTGGGTGGCTAAAACAGGACCCAACTTTTATTGGACTTTCATGTTACCCAATTATTGGGCCTGTCTTTTTTTTTTCATTTGGGTTATTTTTTGCCCTTTTTCTTTTAAAAGAAGGTTGGCGTTCACATGGCCCTGGAGTCTGGATATACACTTTTGAGAGAAAAAAAACCTCATCTCCTATTTGAGTTATATTTTAAATGGAATCTATAACACCCTAAAAATAGTTGAATTAAATAACCCCATCATGGGAACAAAAAAAGGCCCAGTATTCTAGTCAATTTAATTCCAACTTTTGAATTGTTTTATACAAAACTCGAAAAAGAAACCCTTCTTTTTTGAGGCTATCTTATAGAACTGGATGTTCTGTGCAAAACAACCCCAAAATGTGGGTCAAATCACCCAAATATTTGTTCTTTTTATCGAAGTAATTATTGAAAGAGTTTGAGCAAATGAATAATCAAATAAAATTGGGTGTCACCTTACACACATTTTGGATTAAGTAATAGCGGTACTCAAATGATAGTAGTGGGGTTTTCATGTCAATTATCATGAGCGTCGGATGTTTTGGCGATGCACCTCACTTGCTTAATTGAGACGTGCCTAATTAAATTGCAAGCAGCCCCAGCCAATCGGCGAGCCGCTTTCATTAGAGGCAGGATGGAGAGGCGCGCTCTCCCGCGCGCTTGAATGCGGAATTGCTTCAAGCGGTCATCTTTTTTTTTTCACTTCACTGCACTGCATTGCATTGTGGGAGTCGAGTGCTAATAGTAACAAATATCTAGTGAAAGAGAGACTGCAGCGATCTATAGGTTGAGAAATGCAAGTGCAGATCTCGCCTCAGGCCGGTGACCCGAGCGAGAAGCGCGTGCACGCGAGCAACGCACTTTCGGGCTGCGATGGAATGGACGCGCATCTCTCGTCCATCCTCTCAAAGTGCGCGGAGGGAAGTTCTCCCGTGAAAAAAAGCCCCAGGGAGATGACGAATGAGTCGGAGGCAGACACTTTCCCCGACCCCAAGGACGCGCGCGGGGGCAAACTCTCCCCTCCCGGCGGCGGTGCGAGCGGAGACGCCGACGCCCGTCACGTTCACACCCTCCATGGAGCAGGAGCGGGAGACAAGTGCAACTTCTCTCCGCCGTCCGCCTCCGCAGCAGGAGCCATGTTCCCCTACCCGAGCCAGCACGCCGCCTTCTCCATCGGCAGCCCCGGACGCTACGTGGCGCACCACCCGGTGCTGGCCAACGGAGCCTACAACGGCCTGCTGAGCAACTCTCCGGCGGCGCAGGGCTACCCGCCGCCGCCGCCGCCGCCTCCTCCGCCGCCGCCGCCCGCCGCCGCCGGCTACCCGTACGCGCAGCAGTACGGGGCGGCGTACCAGGGAGGCGCCTTCTACCAGTTCTCCCCGGCCCAGGCTGCGGGGCTGGTGCCGGGCAAGGCGCAGGTTTACCTGTGCAACAGGGCCCTGTGGCTCAAGTTCCACAGGCACCAGACCGAGATGATCATCACCAAGCAGGGACGGTGAGGAGTTCGGGTTTTGTCACCGCCGCCCCGCCTTTCCACCCCCAAACGAAAAACCCAACTTTTTCATACGGCCTTCTCTTATCTTGTAGGAGGATGTTCCCGTTTTTAAGCTTCAACATTTCCGGCCTGGACCCGACTGCTCATTATAACATTTTTGTGGACGTTATCCTGGCCGATCCAAATCACTGGAGGTTCCAAGGAGGCAAATGGGTTCCGTGCGGAAAGGCCGACACCAACGTCGTGGGTAATTATGCTGCACATTTTTTCTTTTCTGAAAAAAAATGGTGAAATGTGTGAAACGACAAACATTTATTTCATCAACAACACCACGGCCGCGTGCGTGAACGACGATCGTGTCTTATTTTTCGAGGTGGATTTAAAATTAAAGGCAAGACGCGAAAAATTGAACAACAAAAATCTTTTCTCCCACAATTTTTGGCAAACTAACTTTTACTTTTGATTTGTTTAAATCATTAAATGGGATTTCAATATTCGCGCAAAATTTCAAGATACTATCAAAACTTACACTCATAGATGTAGAATTATATATATATATATATATATATATATATATATATATATATATATATATATATATATATATATATATGTGTGTATATATATGTATATATATATGTATATGTGTGTGTGTGTGTGTGTGTGTGTGTATTGCAAGGAATTGCATCAAATTGGCATGTAGTTAGAATATATTTTGTTTTTGCATTATCTTAACCTAGAATATGTAAGAATTACTTGATCATATAGATTGGCTCAAATTATATTCAAATTTTATGTGTTTATAAATAATTGTAATAATTATTATCATGTTTTGAGACACAACTACAAACAGCTAAAAAGTGGCTGATAAGAATATTTCTCTTTTATCCGAAAATGGCACATAGGCTCATTCAAAAGTGCTTTGTTTTTTTTTTTTGTACGAATTAGCATTATTGTGTTTTTCTTCCTCGGGTTTTTATTTTTATATACAGCTCTATACATGGTACTTGATTCGATTTATGAAAACGCATTTTTATTTCTAGGAAATCGGGTTTACATGCACCCAGATTCGCCAAACACAGGTGCACACTGGATGCGTCAGGAGATCTCCTTTGGCAAATTAAAGCTGACGAATAATAAAGGGGCCTCCAACAACACGGGACAGGTAAGACGATCGCGTGAAATCACTTTCGAAACATGATTTCATTTCTTTGTTATGCAGGCATACATATTGCATGGCAAAAGTCTGTTGCACACTTTTATGCGCGTGTGTGTGCGTGTGTCTGTGTGTGTGTGCGTGTGCGTGCGCGTATGCGTGTGTTTTTGTGCAGATGGTGGTCCTGCAGTCTCTGCACAAGTACCAGCCGCGGCTCCACGTGGTGGAGGTGAACGAGGACGGAACCGAGGACGTCAGCCAGCCGGGCAGAGTCCAGACGTTCACCTTCACCGAGACGCAGTTCATCGCCGTCACCGCCTACCAGAACACCGACGTGAGAACAACTTCATTTCCTTCATTATCCCGAATTGTACCGTGACAACAAACATTTCGCGCACCTTCTGTTTCTAACAGATTACGCAACTGAAAATTGACCACAACCCTTTTGCCAAAGGATTTCGGGACAATTATGACACGTAAGTTTTGTAACCAATACCCCGAAAAGTAGACGATAAATATTGGATATTACGATGAATTGAGATGCAAATCTCCTTTTTAAATTTTGCAAGATAAATATAAAATTTGGTAATAAATGTTGTCCATGTGCCTAATGAAGTGAGCAGCTGTTGCATTTTCAGACACTGGTGTTTCATGATGAATAATAAAATAGCCTAATATAGAAAACGTTAATTCGGACATTATTCCTCCATTAAATGTTTAATTTTCTCAATAGAACAGGTGCATGTCTTTATGCTGGTATACCTAATCAAGTGGCCAGTGGGCGCGTCTTTAGACTAGAAGTGATGTTTTAGTAAAAAAGGAAAACTAGGAAAATCTATGTGTCATCGTGAAAATTAATTATTTTAATGATCACAATAATATGAAAATAATGATTTTTGAATTTAAAGCAATGTATTATAGTTTTGCTTGATAATTATTGAAATAATCATCAAATATTTATAAATACAACAGGCACGATTTTTAAACGTGATCTTGATTCAGAAAACATTGAAAATGTGTTCCTATACTCAACATGCTTATTCAACTCATAATTATAAAAAAAGAATGTAAAATATAATTTGCTTTTTGTCCATGTGCTCTGCTTATGAATGATGATGACGATGTTTGATATTAATATTATATTTATCATTCTATTTCTTTCCTAAACTAGTTAGTGCCAGATGTGTTGCGACCCTTCTTTTCCGCAACACTAAGATAAATAGATAGATAGATAAATAAATAAATGCCTGTAGTGTATCTCTTGGCGGTTGAAAGAAATGTAAAATTTCGTCTTTCGGGTTGGATGGGTTTTTAATCTATCATTGACTGATTTGTAGAAATAATACAACACTTCTATCACTTCCCAAATTATTTTCAATAATAGAAAAGAAAATACTGTTTTATTGTCATTAGCTGAAATATAACAAAATAGGAAGCGCTGCTCCGGTTGGTTAATATGAAATAAATTTGAACAATAACGAAAGGAACTATTGTAGAGTTAAAACCGGGCGAAATAGTTGCATTTTTTTTGCAACATGTGTTCTTGAATTAAATGACTGTATTCGAACATTCATCACAACGTCATGCAATCACGTCGGTCTCCAGTGTGTACACAGGCTGCGACATCGACCGGCTGACTCCGTCCCCGGGCGAGTCCCCCCGCTCGCAACTCATGGCGGGGCCCCGCTACGCCGTGCACAGCCCCTTCCTCCAAGAGCAGTTCGTCAGCTCCTACGCCAAATCCCGCTTCCATCCCGGCGTGGCGGCGGCGGCGGCGGTAGCGGCTGCGGGCGCCGACCGCGGCGTGGCCCTCGGCAACAGCTTGCAGAGCGACGAGCCCCCGGTGGGCGGCGCCCCGCAGCGCTGGTTCGTCTCCCCTGCCAACAACCGACTGGACTTCGCCGCCTCGGCCTACGAGGCCGCCGACTTCGCCGGCAACGCCGCCACCCTGCTGTCGTACGCCGCCGCCGGCGTCAAGGCGCTCCCGTTGCCCCCGGCGGGCTGCTCCAACCGGGCGACGCTCGGCTACTACGCGGACCCTTCCGGCTGGGGGGGGCGCACCCCGCCGCAGTACTGCGGGGGCGTGGGCGGCAAGGCCGCTTCCGTCTTCCCTTGCTGGCCCGCCAACTCCCTCGGGGGGAGGGGCAACTGCCTGGCGGAGGAGGGCGACTCGGTGCCCGCGCAGCGCTCGCCCGTCGGCGGCTCGGAGGAGGCCAAGGCCAAAGAGGTGACCTCCGAGTCGAGCTGGATCGAGACGCCGTCGTCCATCAAGTCCATCGACTCCAGCGACTCGGGCATCTTCGAGGCGGTCAAGCGGAGGCGGATGTCGCCCTCCTCCACCCCGGCGCCGGACGCTGTGTCCCCGCTCAAGTCGGACCTTCAGCTGAGGGAGGACAAGGCCTGCTCCAAGGACATTGGCTACTACAGCTTCTACCCTACCGGCTAAATCAGTCCATCAGTAAATCGATCGACCTTCATTTCTTTCTTTCTTTCTTTCTTTCTTTCTTTCTTTCTTTCTTTCTTTCTTTCTTTCTTTCTTTCTTTCTTTCTTTCTTTCTTTCTTTCTTTCTTTCTTTCTTTCTTTCTTTCTTTCTTTCTTTCTTTCTTTCTATCTATCTATCTATCTATCTATCTATCTATCTATCTATCTATCTATCTATCTATCTATCTATCTATCTATCTATCTATCTATCTATCTATACCATACCTACCTATCGTATCTCCTTTCCTTGCCTCCTTCCTTCCTTCTTGTCTTCCCTTCCTGCCTTCCTCAACCCTTCCTTCCTTCCTTTCTTCAATCTCTCATACTATCCACCCTTCCTTTCTTCTTGCCTTCCTTCCTGCCTTACTCGATCCTTCCCTTTCTTCCTCCCCCCCTCACTTCCTTCCTTCCTTCCTTCCTTCCTTCCATTATTGCTTCCTTTCCTTCATCTCTCACACTGTAACAAGCCTTCCCATCCTTTTTCGCATCCTGCCATCCGCTCTTTCCTCTATTTTCTCTCAAGCCGCTCAAAATAAGGTCTACACACCTCTGTTTAAATGCCATTTCCCCCATTAGTAGCTTGTATGTCTCAATGGAGGGGGGGTCAAATAAAAAGAAACAAAATAATGTAGTTGCAAAAGTGTACACGCCCTCCTATAGCTAGAAAGTGACTGTGCTTACTCTGATATTTAAATTATCAGCATACACAGGAACAGAGCTACGTTGTGGCCTAGGAAATTTCTGCCATTTTCACATGCATGCACTTTTCTAAGAGCACTTGATACCTGTCAGTCATTTATATTAACTGCATATTTACATTTGAATGTAAAAAATAACTTCATTTCATCCTCAATCACCCCACGCTGAGGTGGGCACCCCATAGTAAAATTTCTGGCTACGCCCCTGAGCTGACACCTTGCCATGGTTTAAAGTCCTTCTTCTGCGGTACTGTGTCTCATTTGTGTACGTTCAACAGCAAAGTTGTGTTACATCAAAAGAAAAGCATTGAAAACAACACAAGGCAGCTGAAATTTCACCCAGATGGTGGTAGAATGTCAAAGTACGATTGGCACACCCGCTTAGTTATCACACTTCCAAGAGTGTACCCTTCCTTGGATAAAATACTGCAAGTAGAATTGAGACGAATGTCTCAAAGATTTGGACACAATACCGCAAAGCTGTTTTAGTAGGCTTTCCGTGACATTTTCTTGCAGAATATCAACTACGACTAAATGCTGTTTCAATCACATCTGCAAACTTGCCAGAAATTCCTATAGCCCCTTCAATGTTGTTGTTGAAAATAATTCATCTTAGTATCAAAATTTCTCCCACAAAAATGGAGCATTTAAATGGGGCTGTGTAGACTTTTTTTTTTTTTAAATCCAATCTATTCAACGTTCCCATCTATCAAAATTAACTGTTTACTTCCGCTGTTAATAGCCAAAAAGTGTACATTATCCACCATTCACTTCTAACTATCAGGGCCACTGTAAATAGGAGTATAATTTATATATATTAATAATGATTATTGGTGATAGTGATTGGATGTACCCTACAAATACAGTAGTGTTGAAAAGAACAAATATTCTGTCAAGTAGCCTCAAGTTCTATATATACACAGTAAATACCCATATTGAGAAAATGTACTGTACATGACATGTTTTTGTGTAGCAAAACACTCATATTTTGTACTTAATTCCAAACTGTAGGCTATAAAATGTTTCTGATGTTATACGGATCACTGCTACATTTGTGATACGTGCTTGAAAACAACTTATATGTATGTAATGTGATTTTTTGAATAGAGGCTGTTTTTGTTGTTAAAAAAAAAATCAGGGTCTGTTGGAATGCCATAGAAGCAGAATAAATCATTTTAGGCTATCGCCAGGTTATGGTAACCTGTATTGCCATTTATGATGTTTGAATAGTGTCCCTGAATTCATTTTTTAAAAAAATATTTCTTTAAGGTGTTGCTTTGCATTTAAAAAAAATTAAATATATTCTCCTTACTCCAACTAGACAATACAAAATGTTCTGACTTCGTATTGCGTTAAAATTAAGCAGAGCAATGGAGTCAGCCATTTTGTGATTGTCACCTGCTGTCGATTGGAAATGACGTCACAGGGCCCAGCCGCTCACCTCTTTTCTGAGTCTTGTCACCTCGTTCGAAGGCCGGACAGGGGGCATTCTGACGTCACTTTTAGTCGACAGCAGACGGGAGTTTAAGGTAAAATGGCAGCTCTCAGAGACGGATAAAAATGTGTCGATTATTCTGCTTCCGTTTTTGTGCTGAAACAGTTTTCTGTGCCACAGGGAGTTCGGAATGTTAATGCTTTATCTGTGACCACAAGCAGTGTGCTGGAAGTGCTTTTATTTTACATTTAGGTGCTATTTTCGCCGTGGAAGTGATTCTTGTGGATTTAATGTGTGTGCGTGTTGATGGAAGCGGGAGTATTGGCAGAGAAGTTCCCAGTCTCGAACAGCAGATGGCGACAGCTGCACAGCCGCTTCTGGGTAACGCAAACCACGCACGTATAGGTCGGCCCTTGAGTCACGCAATTTCGATTTGATTCTTTTCGATTCATATTTAAACTGCAAATGGTAAAGGCTTTTGGTCCTCATTTTTAATTGCTCCGTTTTTAAGATGGTTTACCACTAATCGAGGTTAACAGCTGTGTGCAAACATTAGGCAAAGACAGATTCTGTTTAAGCCACTTTTAAATAGCAAACTAAATTTCGTCATTTTTAAGTGAAGTAGAGAAAATGCACTTTCAGATGAATACTTGGCAAGGCTTGGTTCCAATTTAGACAAATGCCAGGTATATAGCACTTAACACTTTTCCTGATATGTCCGTGCAAAACTTTGCCATTTCTCAAGAAACTTTTTCTCCCGGTTAAAATAGATAAATAAATGAATACCAGAAAAGGAGTTTCATCGATAAAAATACGACTGAAAAGGTTAGTAGTGCATTAGCTTGCGTGTCAGAATTGTATCTAGTCTTTTGATTTTATGTTATTTAGTCTTTTATATCCATCCATCCATTTTCCAAAGCCGCTTATCCTCCCAAGGGCCGCAGGCTTCCTGGTGCCTATCCCAGCGGGCTTCGAGCAGTAGGCGGGGGACATTGGACATTGGTTGCCAGCCAATCGAAGGGCACACAGAGACAAACAACCCTTCACGCACCCAATCACACCTAAGGACAATTTAGTCTGTCCAATTCGCCTGCCATGCATGTTTTTGGAATGTGGGAGGAAGCCAGAGTGCCCGGAGAGAATCCGAGCGGGCTTGGGGAGAACATGCAAACTCCTAGTCTTTTATATGGTATTGGAATTTGTTGTGAGACAACTATTACACTAAACCTTTTTCCCTCTAATCCTATTTTCCCCCTCTTTCAGGCAACCAGGAGGATATTAACCAGGATCCAGCCTATGAAAATGAAGGTAATAACAAGTATTAATACAGTATATAACCTCAAATTTATTGTTTGTAGAAAAATACATTGTATGCACATTTATATGGTAGAAATGGTAGAATCAATGACAAATAAATAACTGAAATGCACATGACACAGATTTTATTCCAGCCATGATTTAATGTACTTATTTTTTCCTGAAATCCCTACAAGCCCTACATCTCACTACACCAGGAGTGTCAAACTCATTTTTATCGCGAGCCACATTGTAGTTCTAGTTTCTGTCGGAGGCCCGGATTGACTTTGAATTAAATTTGAAGTGTGTGTGTCATACACTTGGCTAGTTTTGAAATCAGAAGCTGGTAAAAATAGTTCAAAGAGAGAGATCGGCAAGAACATTTCCCCAAATTTGAAAAGTTGAAGACATCTTGCAAGTTTGGTATTTTGGCCAGGAACTTGAAGTCCAATCAGCATTTCGCTCACCACCTAAAAGGATGTGGTGGGCCAGATCTGGCCCCCCCGGCCTTGAGTTTGACACCTCCGCACTACGCTGATATTATGGAGTAGAAACCCATGGAATGAAAGTAATCTAGCATTTAGGAGTGATTATGAATGAAATGAGGAACAAAATGGTCAGCGTGAACATGTGACCGCTTTGGACTTTCTCTCTTGCTTGCTACCCTTCCATTCACTGGATTACTGGCTAGCTGGGCTCATCTTCATCATCATCATCATCATCATCATCATCATCTCCATCACCACCCACGGCACTGCAGCATGGACACGCAGGAGCAGGGAGTACACATGGAGCCATTGCTACCAAGAGTAAGTATTTTATTATCTTTTTTTTAAATCCAAACTGGAATTGAAAGAATGTCGCTATGAAAGTGTGAGAAAGGTAAGGTGAGGACTTGTTCATGGAAACTATCGGGTCATGACAGCACAAGTTGTTCCCAGGCAGTAAAGAAGGGAATCGAAAAAAAACCCGTCCTATTTAATTTGAGTAAAAATACTTATTATTAGACAATGTTTGTATGTTACTTCTGTCAACGTTTTATATTAAATTACAAAGATATTTCTTCATTTGTATCACATAGGAAACTGTACTGCAATTCCCCACCAGATGGTGCTGTTTTTCATTTTGTAACTTTTAATATTCACTACAGAGCTTTTTTTACGAATAAACTTGCGACACTTTCTTACTGATATGTTGTTGGTGACCAAATTTCCGAGCTAGCTTTTTTCTACTTACGAGTGATGATATATGCTGGGATCAGTTGTTTTTGCACCAACTTTATATATTGGCTGCATGCTTAATGCATGATGTTGATTCTTTATGATCATCTTCAGTTCAAGAGCTTTGCCGCCATCTTGTGGTACTTATATGATGTTACAAATCAATTTTGTTTAATTTTCACCGACCAATAAGAGGTTCAGTCAACATACTACTGTACACTATAAACAGTTGGTTAAAAACAACCCGGTCAAAAAAGACAGATCCATCATTTGGGTTATTTTGAGACAACTTTCAGTTTTTTATCATACATAATTTCGGAGGTTGCCCTGTGTAGAAATTGACCTTTTTTTTTTAGTTTTCTGCAAAATAATGTCCTATTATTATTATTGTGTTAGGTCCTATTGATCCAAATATTGGGTCTGTCCCTTTTTTTTTTACCCCTAATCTGATTGTTTTTAACCTTTGTTCTTAAGGTGTGAATATATGTGTAGTTCTCCACACAGTTTAGTTTTATTGCAATTCCTGCCCGAATTGAAAATGTCCCTTTAAAACAGCAAATACTGACTAAAGTTAAATTGTGCTAGGTAAAAATATGCCGTTTCTAACTTTCTGTGCTGAATATTCTGAAATGAACACCATGGTTCCAGTTAGTTCATGAACTCTGAGCCAGACCTGTTTGATCATTTAGATGGAGATTTGTTGTCATCAGCTGTTGGCCATTTACATCCAAGCAGCTTTTTTTTCTTCTCGTTCAGCCCAGGGTTTTAAGCGCTCGTGTTTTTTTTTTTTTTTTTTTTGGCCGCTGAGCAAATGTGCACTTCTGCAGGGAGGGGATGGGGGTGGTGGCTTGGGCCACAAAACACAATAAGGTCATCTAAAAATAACACTTTACAGTCAATCTGTCATGCAAAAGTGAAATACAACCATCTTAAAACTAACATTGTGATGAACTTGTCTTTTAGGTTAGGCTCATCTGTTGACCGTAGAAGTTTGTTGAATACAATGACAGACTTATTTCTTTTTTCCCCCTCTGTTTTCTATACCTTAAAGATTTGCATGGGCAGTACAGTTGGACCCTAATTTGTTTGCATTTAAAATCCTTTCTCTTTTTTTAATGACCTGGCCCATGTGTCAATTTTCAAAATCAAATGTGTTTGCGCTACTGTATATGAATTATCTGCCAAAATGTAGGCCGTCAAAGCTGTCAGCAAATATATAGGCAGGACGTTAAAAGCTGGGCTGCGTTTTGCATGGCGTGGCCATGGAGCGTGCCTTCACCATCTGTAGGGCCGCCGTCCAAGTGTGTTCCACATCCTGTGATGTCATCTAAGCTGGGTGGCTTGCCAGCACTTTGACAACATTTTCTCACTCTTGTTTTAGTCATCCAACCTTGCTTGCTGCCAGTTATCCCATTTGGATAGTTTGTAATGTCCCCGCTTCTCTTTTAGCCCGTTAATGCTGTATTAAAACAAGCTTTGTGCTTGTGTGAGTGTTTTTTAAAAAAAAGTTTTAACCCACTCAATCTCTTTTAACACGCACACAAAAAGGGTTGTAATGCTTTTGTTCATTTTCTAATGAAATTATAGCACGTGTTTTCTCGATATCCCACATTTTCTTCTTTTATCAAAGCCCTCCATCGGTCTGCCCCCAGTCCGGCCCTTTTGTGAAATTGTAGAACACTTTGTGGCTCTCAAGTCAAAAAGTTTGCCCAGCCCTGCTCCAGAAACATAAGAGAAATTTTCAGACAGATATTTGCTGACATGAATATCACAGTAGCAATATTTGCTAGCACTTTTGACTTTTTTAATTTAAGGCACTCATGTTTTTACCTAATGATCTAATTTATACTCAGTGCAGAAAGTGGGGGGGAGGTGCAAAATGATTTCTCTTTCTGTGGGTGGACTTTTCAAAATAATAATTGAGAAGACTGGGCTGATAGAACAATGCTCAAAAAATGAAAAAAAAAAGGGGTTGTTTTATAAATGCTAAGACTGAGCTAATATCGGCACTGTCTTTTTATAACACGTACAGGCAGCATAATCCGTCTATGTGATATGGAGTGTGTTTTTGTAAACAGATTAACATTGAACTGTCCGGCTTGCCAGGCCACTGCAGCTTTAAAAGAAAAATTCATTATGGAAATGCCTCGATAGTCAGCTGCAGGTCAAGATGGCTGGGGGAAGGGGGGGGGCGGGGGGTGACACCCAGCAGCAGGCTTTAAGGATTAAAAAGCCCTTCTGTATTAAGTACTCGCCTTTGAGTGTGCGCGCTTGCATTGACGGCCAAACACAAAGTGTGAAGAGAATGTTCTCAGGCCTTGTCGTGCCTCGCTACAGGAAATGACAAATTGTCTTCCCAAGTTATTTCCGCCGGTCCGCTAATCACCAATCTTGATCACTTGGATTAGGAATCAAGCTCTTTATTTCTCACACGTCGTTGAGCCAACTCTCGCGACCCGATCTCTTGTTATAATTAAAGCCATCTGCGAGAATGAGGTTGAAAGCGAGCATCCAATTAAAGAAGATGTAAAGTTAATTCAGAGATTAGGTTTGTTTTTCTTCACCAAAATATTGGTCATAAAAATCGATTTTTTTTTAAATTATAGCTACACAGACATATTTTTTTGGGATTAAAACTGAAGGTTTCAAAAACTGCGACCAAAGTGAAGATGTGCCAAAAATGACCTGATCCACGCTTCGGAGTAGTAATCTTAAATCAGAGATTTATGTTGTCACTCAATTCAGTTTCCCGCCAAAGAAGCCGATGACAGTAACGTTAAGAGACGGAAGTTTCACCAAATTCTGTCCAATCAGAAAGAATCTGATGCATAAAACCTGACTACGCAGATTCGTCTTGCAGCATTTTTTTTTATAAATAAACAAAACTATAAGGCCAATTTTTTTTCCGGGTTGAAATGTCCCTGGTTAAGTGTAGACAAAGTCATGAGAATGAGTTCTTGGGTAGAATATCAAGGACCACACTGTTATAGTCAAGATACTCAGTCATGTTTTTTTGTTTGTTTGTTTTTCCTGTGTTGAATGTGCCATTGTATTTGTGTGATTATTAGAGGAGTGATGATGAAGCTGTCGTGGACAGAGGAGGAACGCGCTCGCAACCAAGCACCAACTTCGAGCCAGAAGATCTCGAAGGTGGCACATAACGACGCTTGAAAACATTAGGATAGCATACATGGCATCTAATACAATAAGACAGAAAAAATGCTACATTTTAAGACTCATACAAAATGTGTCTGATTGTGGTTTATGGTATGCATAGCTGTTGCTCATCAAATTTGGTTACATAAGCGATTCAGACACACTTTATCATCACATTGATAGCTTTCACAGTGCACTTTATCAAAATGCTCTAAAGTGAGCAGAAATCCATCTGTAATACTGTAATATAATACAACATTAAATGGACTATCACATGGAGGCCGTGCTCATCCATGATGATTGTCTGTAAATCTCAACGCGGGTACGCACGTACACACACGTACTGTACAAACACGTACACACAGATGTGGATATGCCTCTCCATCCTCCTAACCCAGACGGACTCTGTTTCCAGGCCACAGGACTCTGTACATTGGGGTTCACGTTCCTTTGGGCAGCACCAGGCAGCGCAGCCATCGCAGGCACCATCACCATGGTAACAAATACAAACGGAGGAGCAGAGAGCGGGTCCTCCCATTGGTGGAGGGGAGGGAGTCTCCCATCTACGGTAATCAAATAATAATAACTATGAAAATATTCATGTCATTCTAGTATTGGAGGACATTATTCAAATTTCAAATAATCCACTTACCAATTATGTGTCATTTCTGAGTTTACGTGTCCTGGCACCAATAATCAGAATAAGGCCTTTTTTTTTTTTTCTCCCTTTTCTTTCTCGTTTACATATTTAAGTTTGTCCTCTTGGTCAGCAGTAACAAGGAGCTAAACAGATAGTTTAAATCAGATCAGTTTAAATCATGCTAAAACTTGTCCCATTGATCTGTAAGATGAACTATTCAAGCTTAAGATAGTTGATTACCTGTTACTGATGAATATATAGAGCAGAAAGTCTGAAAAGCGCCGTTTTACTTTTCAAGAGTTTGGAAGCCAAAATGTCCTCCAATTCTGCCATTTGGACAATTATGGGACAAAAAGTTGAAGTTCTTGTCAGTTTTTTGACCTAGTGTCCCATTACTTTTGTCCGTGGAGCCTTTGTGAATGAAAATTGTGGACTTTGGCCACTCACTGCCAGTTTTCCCCCTCGTTTTCCCAGATACTCCTTCCCAAAGGGTTCAGTTCCTCCTCGGCATGGAAGACGAGGACGAGGAGCACATTCCTCATGACCTTTTCACGGAAATGGACGAGATTTTTGTGAAGGAGGGCGAGGATTCCGAGTGGAGGGAAAGCGCCAGGTTGCTATAATGTTTTCTACAGTGCTTACCTGCCTTCTGGTCCACGTACAATTCCATACGAAAGTAGCAAATAGTGAATACGTGAGGTAACACCATTATTGCCTATAACAAAGAAATAACTTTTTTCAGGAAGTTATTTCAATTGGGTAAAAAAAAAGATCAACCCATAATCTCTAAACCGTCATACAAACACGCTAACGACGGACAGCTTACAGAAACTTGAAATGCGTTCAGCATGATTTTTTGCATTTCGCCACAAAATGGAGACATACTGTATTTACAGCTACGTCCTGACAAAAGGCAATACATTGCTCCGCTAAATGAGCGCAAGTGAGAGAAGGAGCTATCAAAGCGAAAGGCGCGGCGCGCCAGCAGATGGCCCGCGGCTTTCTTCCCGTCTGCCGCTCTCTTATCCGAGCGAGCGACTGTCGCGGCAGGTGGCTGAAGTTTGAGGAGGACGTGGAGGACGGAGGAGAGCGCTGGAGCAAACCCTACGTGGCCACGCTGTCGCTGCACAGCCTGTTCGAACTGCGCGGCTGCATCATCAACGGCACCGTGCTGCTCGACATGAGGGCCGACACCATCGAGGAGATAGCAGGTATGATCCACCCTTGAGCAAGACGTCCGCCCCTACTTCCCGACAAAGAAAAAAGGGCGAAGGAGGAGAAAAACTGATATGATAAATATTAGAATTATTTTTAAATTCAATAACATTTTTATTTTTTAATTTGTTAGTTGTTTATTTCATATATATATATATATATATATATATATATATATATATATATATATATATACACACATTATTTTATCGTTTCAATTTTCATGTATAATGATATTTTATTTTTGTATTACATAATTTTATTTAAATTTTCAATAAAGTGTAAATAATAATTATTCTTTAAATTAATGATATATTTTTATTACAACCCACCGCCCTGCCCGGCCTGCATAGCCATTTTGAATTGCCCTAAATGAGCACCTGCTATTGTCTTCCGAGGCATATTAATCGACTTCCAAATAATTCATCCAGTTAACCGTATTCCAGCGGGCTGGTGTTTTTTCCGTTTCTAACATTCGCCGTTTTCCCACAATTAAACTTGTTTTCTCACCCCCAAACTCCCAATTCATTCCCAATGAGGAGTTCCCCTAAACTTTTTTTTGACCAAATTCAACGCTTTCACTATTACAATAACAAAATATTTCTTGTTCATTTTAAATGGCCCTGTTAATGACAGACATTTACAGCGTCCCCATTTGAAACGAAAAACTTTCAGTTTATTTAATTCACATGCCAAAAATTCAGATTTACAAAAAAAAAAATCAACATTTTCCCAAAGAATCCCTATTGGTTCTCTGTTCGTTCCCTTTTTCCTCCTTCTGTGTAGACATGGTCCTGGATCACCAGGAGCTGTACTCGCCACTGGGCGACGAGCTACGAAAGAAAGTGCGCGAAGCACTACTGAAGCGTCACCATCACCAGAACCAAAAGAAGCTGGCCAACCGCTTACCCATCGTACGCTCACTCGCTGACATTGGGCGACGGACGTCAGACATTCACCTGGACAAGAACGGTGAGGACCACGTGGGATTCTTCAAACCTCTCCTCACCCGTTAATCATAATTTAATCCTTCCGAATGACCACATCTGACCTGTAGGTCAGATGTCATCGTCTCAGTCTCATTTAGCGGGTCCAGATGGAAAAGGCGACATCACTAGAGAAAACAGCTCTGTGGATTTAAGCAAGGTACACTTTTCGTTGCTCTCTTGCTGCATCTGGTGCAGTTGAGTCCATGTATGTTGCTGACAATTGCTTGAAAATCTGCAAAATGGTGCAATATGAAGAATGAACCGTGGAGCCCCATCAGCAGCAAATTGGAACATTCCTTATTGAAGAACTCAAATGATTAATATGTCCTTGTCGGATTTCAATTGGACATCGAGAGGCCAAGGAGCCCACATTTATTATTGTAACTTTCTGTGATGTAATGTTAATACATTTATGGCTTGAGCCTGGTAGTACAGTCTATGGAAAATATATTTAGTATGGATTAGGATTACAAACAAATAGACATTCACTGAAATGGATGCACAAGAGATAACACACAGGAAAGACAAAGATAAAAAAAAAATCCCTGATAAAACCTTATCCACATAATGTACAGTAAATGTGTAGGTCAGGTTATGATTATAATGTGCTTGTCCATACATTGCGTATAGGAATCGTCGTCCTCATCATTAACTTTCTTGCATAATAGTCATAATAAAATGCATTCTTAAACCACACGATCAACAGATTATTGCGTATTTCCGGCTCTTAAAATACACACCCTAAACCCACGGAAGTTGTGGACGCTGTGTAAAAAGGTGAATAAAAATGTTGTTAGAATCATTTTGTAGAAGCTTTTACAGTATTTTACGTAATCTTTTAGATGGACCTTCATTTTATGAAGAAGATCCCGCCAGGTGCCGAGGCGTGCAACGTGCTAATAGGAGAGTTGGACTTTCTCAACAAACCCGTGGTGGCTTTTGTGCGTCTTTCGCCCGCCGTTCTTCTCAGCGGGCTTGCCGAAGTCCCCATCGCCAGCAGGTGAGGATGTTCACGCAACGCTGGACTCCATCTGAATTCCAAAGGCATTTTTTTGCTGTGGGATTTCAGGTTTCTGTTTATTCTCCTGGGACCTGTCGGAAGAGCGCCTCAGTATCACGAAATCGGAAGGTCCATTGCTACGCTCATGACGGACGAGGTATGGAAGAAGCTCTGTGAAACCACAGCAACCAACCACATGTCACGTTTGCATGAATTCACAGTTGAGCAGAACTCAACGAGCTCCCAAAGTGATGGAACATTTCTCAGCGTGACGCACCGTTTCCAGCTTTTATGGCAAGCTTTTGGGGATTAGTCATCCCATTCTGCCCAGGATTTATGCTCTTGTCCATTAGAAAGTGAAAAAAAATGGCTTTGCCAGACTCAAAACTCTTTAATTCGTGACTGTAAAAAAAAAGGGTATTTATAAGGGCTTGAGAGGTTTTGGTAAGTGAACTGGAGTAAAGGTCAATGAAGGATCACGGATGATGGGCAGTGCCGTCCATGGGTTCCAAGTTCATGAAAAAAAAATCTATTTCCCAGATATTTTTTTTTTTTTTCTTGGACAGTAATAAAGAAAAAATTGCTGCAGTTTTTTTGTTAGTTCAATTTGGGTGCAATTTCACTGTTGACCATGAAATGGGATCACACTTTTGTTTGACACTAAATTTGAAATAAGACGAAAAGCAGGAAGTCGGCTGAGTATTACAAGAGCAGCATAATATGTTCTGAAAATTATTCAGGTTTCTTAACTCAGTAATCTTGCTTTTTTTGTCTACTGACAGCTGTAAATTAGTTATTTAGTGTACGTCTTTGGGCATGATTATCATCATTATTATTCCTTGCTCCATTTCTGTGGAACAAATTAGTACAATGGTGTGATGCACAAAACGCCTGAAAATGAAGAATCACGGCTTGGGACAAGTGAATAATATCGCAAAATATTGTAGGACAACATGTTAGAAATATGACTTTTCTCCTCTGGACGTTTATTTCAGGTTTTCCATGATGTCGCATATAAAGCTAAGGACCGAAACGATCTGATTGCCGGGATTGACGAATTCCTCGACCAAGTGACCGTCTTGCCACCAGGAGAGTGGGATCCATCCATCAGAATCGAACCACCCAAAAATGTACCCTCTCAGGTCAGTACAAGTACATTAACATTTCATTTCAACAAGGTCGCCACTTTCCACCAATCTTCAAAATCTCCCAATTCACGTATTGTTGTCAGGGCTACCTTCTTAATAAATTAAGAACATTTGTCAAAAGTTATTATTTTATATCGTTTTAATTGACATGGAAATCAGTAAAGCAATTGCATACTGTACACAGATTTTTTTTTCTAATGAAACAAATAGTTAGGGTTTTACAAGATATTGGGCTGTAAAAGACCCTTTAACCTACTGAGTTTGGGCACCTGCCTTAGTAGAATTGAATAGTTGCCTTCTGTAAGGTTTTTCTCATTCCTGAGAAACTCACAGATATTTTTGTTTAACAGGAGAAACGGAAGAAAAATACCAATCTACCAAACGACTTAGCCGAGTCTAACGAGGAGGAACATGAAGGCCACGGCGGTCCTGAACTGCAGCGCACGGGGAAGTAAGTCCCTCTTGTCGGATTGGAGCCTTTCTCTTTTGTATTATCATCAGCGTTTGCTAAACCTTTCTATTGGCAGATGGTTTGGCGGCCTCTTCCTGGACATCAAACGCAAAGCCCCCCACTACCTGTCCGACTACACGGACGCATTCAGTTTGCAGTGTGTGGCCTCTTTCCTGTTCCTCTATTGTGCCTGCATGTCCCCCGTCATCACCTTTGGAGGACTCTTGGGCGAGGCCACCGAAGGACGCATAGTAAAGCAAATTCTATCGCCGCGGTTCGATTTGAATCCCGGTTTCCGAAGCATCGCCGTCCTCCTTTTTTTCCCATCCCTAGAGTGCAATTGAGTCACTGTTTGGTGCCTCGTTGACGGGAATCGCATATTCCTTGTTTGCCGGGCAGCCACTCACCATTCTGGGCAGCACAGGGCCAGTGCTTGTATTTGAAAAAATACTCTTCAAATTCTGCAAGTATGTTTTGCTTTTCACCAAGTCATTTGACCCGGTATATGCTAAAATGTCATTTTCCCCCCGGCAGGGAGTACGGCCTGTCCTACCTGTCCCTGAGGACCTGCATCGGCCTGTGGACGGCCTTCCTCTGCATCGTGCTGGTGGCCACCGACGCCAGTTCCCTGGTGTGTTACATCACCCGTTTCACAGAGGAAGCCTTCGCCTCACTCATCTGCATCATCTTCATTTACGAGGCCTTGGAGAAACTGCTCTACTTGGGAGACTATTATCCCTTTAACAAGAACAACAACCTGGACAAGCTCTCCTTGTACTCGTAGGTGGACGCTTACTCTCACAAAAGAACGGTGTAATTATGGCAGACTTCTTGGAGGACTTGTAAATCTGCCACAGATGTGGGATTATTTTGTTTGCGCCCGCAGATGTTCATGCGTTGAGCCTTCCGACCCCACCAACGGCACCCTGAAGTACTGGGAGTTCAATAACATCACTGCATCCGAGATCTACTGGGAAGCACTGCAAGTCAAGGTGCAAGTTTCCCCTGATTTGGGCTCCCGAAAAAGGGACAAAGATGAATAAATTCCAAAAAAAAAAAAAAATCACAAAGTGGCATGCTCACCCAGATTGAGAACAGAGGAGATTAAGGGCATGCGGGCAGGATTATATTGGATTATTCACTGCAAATCACTGCCAAATTGCATTTTTTTTTTTTTAACCCTCTGTTTCCAACGGAAATGGATGTTGGTAAAGCCGACTCGTGGAAACTTTTATTCTCATATGGTTGCTAATCAAAGCATCCTCTTTGATCTGTTCATCCCGTTCGCAGGACTGCATTGAAAAGCGCGGCGAGTTTGTGGGCAGCGCCTGCGGTCCCAAGGGACCTTACGTACCCGACGTTCTCTTCTGGTGCGTCATCCTCTTCTTTTCCACCGTCTTCATGTCGGCATTCCTTAAGGAGTTCAGGTTCAGCAGTTACTTCCCCACAAAGGTAGAACATGTCACTTGCATTCTTCATCGCTTTGAACAACGTTATGAGATGGTGCAATAATGCACCCTAGTGGATTTTTGCTAGTACTGCAACTGTAAATCAAGTGCTCCTCAACCTTTTCTAGCTACAAGTACTGACAGGTTTAAGGAGAAGCAATTTATCAAACGCTACATCACTGCAGGCACTATTTTCCAGACTACCCATACAATCTAACTTTTTTTTTCTCAACACTTAATAACCCAATTTTTTTTTTTTTCAACTGTTGGTTGGTCTGTTTTTGAAACACTGTTGGGTCCAATTGAACCTAAATACGGTTGTTTTTATCCCACGTGTTTTTCATGTAACATATCAAAACATAATATAAAAAATAGCTCATCATCTCACATTGTACGTCAAGAATCATGTCCAGAAATGCACTGTGCATTATAAACGGATCATAACTGATTTCTGTATGTTTAAAAAGGATTGCAGAGGATAACATTCAATCGTTTTGAACATAAACTAGACTGTGCTGAAAAAGAGTGGCTCTTTAAAAATCGCACGACTAATTAAGCGCGCTGTCATCCAGTGGTTGGAATTGGAATTGCAGCGCACCAAAACTGGAGTTGAGATAGAAGTAGAACAAATGAAACGAATCTGCAAAATAGCCGAACCGTGAATCTGGAACCTGCAACCGAGACAGATTTACTGTAGTTTGAGAGACAGACATATAATGCAAATAAAAAACAACAGTATTAAAGGTAGAGCTATCCATTATGCTGAATATACTGGAGTATAGTTGTTGTAATGAATGAATTAGGGTATTGGGAGACATTGACACGTTATGTTCAGTCTACTGCATAATTTTTCTTGTTTTATTCTGCTCTCACTAATGCAACGTTTGCTAACTTGTGTTGTGGGGCTTACTTTTTTACCATCTTATCACATGACCAAAAGGAAATATTTGAAATCTGTGTAAAGGGATGTGCAACAGACATACAACGACAATAAGCATTAAAAACCTTTGCCATTTTTGAAAATAATTTTATCTCACCAGGTGAGGTCCATCATTAGTGATTTTGCCGTTTTCATCACCATCTTCACCATGGTGTTGGTTGACTACTCCTTAGGGATCCCCTCTCCCAAACTAAAGGTTCCAAGTGTGTTCAAGGTGAGTGACGGTGAAGCTCGTTACTATTAAATCTTGATATCAGGCTGTATGGAGAACGACATGAATGCTTCTGGTCAATCAGTAAGCGTTAATACTTGAGAAGTCTTGGTATCTATGACTGGTGTCGGCAGCATTTAAGAGTACCCGATACATCAAATCTGTGCTCACAAGCACTGCAGAAAATGAATGGACGTGAGAATAAAGTGAAGTAAAATGATGTTTCTGAAGCCAAATGTCCAATCATTGTTCACAATTGCAGCCAACCAGAGATGATAGAGGATGGTTCATCAACCCCCTGGGGCCAAATCCCTGGTGGACCGTCGTCATCACGCTGTTTCCAGCTTTGCTATGCACTATCCTCATCTTCATGGACCAACAGATTACAGCTGTCATCATAAATAGGAAAGAGCACAAGCTTAAGGTATTTTCCCGCCTTTGCCACCGATTCCATTCCGCGTTTTGTTTGCACGTATTGGGACAATTGGGAGCGTTCTTCCTATTTTGAAATCAAAGTCTGTAAAGGTAGCTAAGAAAAAGCTAGGTAAGAGTTTCTCAATTGGAGCGCGTGTGTCTTGTAGAAAGGCTGCGGCTATCACCTGGATCTGTTCATGGTGGGGCTGATGCTTGGAGTCTGCTCCCTGATGGGCTTGCCGTGGTTCGTGGCGGCCACCGTCCTCTCCATCACGCACGTCAACAGCCTCAAGCTGGAGTCGCAGTGCTCGGCGCCCGGCGAGCAGCCCAAGTTCCTGGGCATCAGGGAGCAACGTTTCACCGGCCTCATGATTTTCGTCCTTATGGGCTGCTCCGTCTTCATGACGTCCGTGCTCAAGGTCTCATACGCGCTCTTGGCCTCGTCATTTTGTTGTTGTGGTGACTAACATGACCCTACATGTTGGAAGATGAGTGGAAAGATGATACAAAGTATTTTTGACAAAAGTGTGTTTATGAAGCCTCAACACGGCTCTCTGATTCATATTGTTTTTTATATATTATGACTTGCATAACAAAATCTACCAGTTTTTTTTTTTCATCTTTCTGACATCACACTCGCTCACGGCTCATGTCACATGACCAGACTCAGAAAACAGCTGACCTGTAAACCAGACTCAGAAAACAGCTGACTTGTGATTGGTTATTTCCTGAGCCCAGAGCTACTGTGATTTCACAGAAAGCAAGTGACAAAATGGCCGTCCCGTGACAGAGAGAAAAATGTGCAGATTTTGCTCTTTAATTCATATTCTACAAATTGCAAACACCTTGCTATAACTTGAGGGCCCACTGGGAACATATTCAAATTCCATATGTTTTTGTTGTCCTTCAGTTCATTCCCATGCCAGTATTGTACGGCGTATTTCTCTATATGGGAGCGTCTTCCCTCCGAGGAATACAGGTGCGTCCAACTTTTTAACCATCGCTTGTATTGCTATTTGCCATAATTCTGTGTTTAGCGTAATTAGCCGTTACCATTCACGTCCAAGCAGGTAGTTGTTTCTTGGCCTGCGGCCTACATGTCACCGTCGCATATCCTCACAGCGCTTTGTCGTTTCCAGTTCTTTGACCGCCTCACGCTGTTGGGCATGCCAGCCAAGCACCAGCCAGATTTCATCTACCTGCGTCACGTACCCCTGAGGAAAGTGCATCTGTTCACTTTCATCCAGCTCAGCTGTTTGATTCTTCTCTGGGTCATCAAGACCTCCAAGGCCGCCATCGTCTTCCCCATGATGGTGCGCACGTCACGCAGCTCCTAATGACGGCCAACTTTCTCATACGATGGCCTGACTAAAGTGAAACTTGAATTTTTGTCACTCCCTCAGGTGTTGGCTTTGGTGTTCATCAGGAAATTGTTGGACTGCATCTTCTCCAAGCGAGAGCTCAGCTGGTTGGATGACCTCATGCCAGAGAGCAAGAAGAAGAAGTTAGAGGACGCTGAGGAGGTTGTGCCATTTCCCTTGTATGCCTGCACGAATGGGACGCCAGTTTTTCACTCACAAAGCGGGTTTTTCTCATTCTTCAGGAGGAAGAGCAAAGCATCCAGGCTGAAGAAGAAGGTGTCGCGCAAGTGCCGTTGGAGGGATGCAAGTAAGCTTTATTGCTTTTTAACTCCATCTGTTCATATATATAAACTAGCTTTACATAAATGATAAATGTTGGTTCATCCCTATTCTGCAGGGGATTACCCATCATCAACATCACAGATGAGATGTCCAAAGGTTCTTTTGGAAACACTTGGAATACCACAAGCTAGAACATTTGTTACGGTAAGATCTATAGGTCATTTATCGCAGTACTCGAGTTTCACTGATTTTTTTTTTCCCTCTAATTTAAACCCAAACCCCAAATTTGCCGCCTCCCGTTGATGTTTACCCTCAAACATAAAACAAGGCCTCTCCCCAAGCATACACTTTTTAAGTTGCAATATTTTAATTGAGTCTTTTTTTCATGCTGTCAGCTGAACACTTTGCTGGTGCTCCCACGCATCATTAGAAGGTGCCATGAGGAATTAATAGGTATGGAAAAAGGCACTACATTGTCTCTATGCTGTTTTTTCTGTAATGATGATCCCTTCATATCTTCCTTGTAATCTTGGTAAGTGAATGAAACCTCGTAAGGAAGCCTCATTGTCTCATGTTTAATGCTTTGTTGAGGTCAAGCTAATGACTTCTTTTGTAAAATAGTTTTTATGTTTTAGTTGTCTTCTGATTTATTAAAGGGGAGAAAAGCCATGATGTAATATGACAGTGATGACAACGTTTACTGTATGTGCACGCTATTGTATCTTGTCATACTGCTCACACCTAAACGTTTTTGTGTGTGGTGTCATTTACGTATATATTTGCTGAATGTAACCAATAACTGAATCCTTAAGAATGTAAATAATCCTTTCTTATCATTTAATGATGCTGCAAGCCTTTTGTGTCAGATTTGTGTTATTGAAATTATTCACCATCAGTTGTCTACAATTGTTATTATCTATAAACTATTTAACAAACCGGACCTGATCATAGTTCTTTGTGGACTTTTCACATTTTAAAGCTAGACTGCGACATTGGAACTATCATTTAATCAATTCAGTCGCAGTGTTGAAATTGTCCTTTGAATAGAAAATATGAGCATGAAGTGTGTTGGAGGGCTTTGCTTGGCAAATGTTTGACGAGCTTTCAGGTGACAGCTAAGAGAGGAGACGAGTCCCACGATGCGTCATGCACTTTATTATCGGGGAGGAGGCGCTGGTGAGTGACGACCCATCGCTTGGCGGTCGGAGTTGATTGACAGCATTTCCAATTTCCCGCAATTAATGAAACGGTTAAAAGAACGTGTGATTTTCCGTTCCTATAAAATAGTTACGATTTTATCATTACTATTGCAATCATGAGTTTCGCTCCATTGTACACCTGGATCTTGGAAACAACTTCTCTGATGCATATTTACCAGTAGATGGTATTGATGCATCGTTTTATGAATGAGTTTGAACACATTCTTTTGGGTCTGAGAAATGACAAAACGCTCTAATATGAATGGCAGAGAAATGGTTAAAATTTAGTTTCTAAATAAAACACTTGTGGATTTGCAGTCTCACAGCAGCTCCTGTCCAAGTCAACCTGGTTTCAATGGTATAATAAATGGTGCCAAAGCACTATTTATATCTCCTTGAATGCCTCAAAACATTTCCTTGGCACCGAGCTGCCTCGAGATGATCCCAAACATTTTGTTTTCATAAATGACAGAAATATTCCAAAAAGATGGCATCAAAGCACTACTTTTATCGGCATTGAGATCAACTCCCTTTAAAATAGTTCCTTGGCAACAAAAGGCCACAAGGAAGCAGTAAATCAATCAGACCAGCAATGACATATTGTCTATATAATATAGTTATTTTAAGAAATCTGTTACATCAAGGCTTTCTGTTGGTGAGGAAGCAAATGCGATTTTTTTCACACTTTCAACACTGTCTTCCATCAAACCTATTCATCTTTATGGATAGCATTGCCATGTAATGTAATTTACAAAATGTAATTTTACCATATGCCTTAAATGAATAAAATGTGGTTGGCGGGCCACAAAAAGGCCCCATGACCGTAGTTTGGACACCGTGATTATAGAAAATATTTGAAAAAAAATATGTACATGGACAAGCGTTATATAATGATCAGCACCTTTTATATTGTAATGGATTCAGATATATCAAATGGCCATACTATTTATTGCACTCAATCTGTTTTTAAGTGGCAGATTAAAAAAAATGTTAACATGAGATAAGCCATCATTTCGTTCACAGGGTTCATTCCTCACTGAAGCGCCTGATCTGTAAAAAACAAAAACAAAAACAAAAACAAAAAGACAACAAGGATAATAATGACCAAGGGAAAAGGATGGTACTCTTTGTGAAACATTTAATGATTGCACAGAGTCATTTTGGGGGGCGCAGACGTGGCAAGTCCGCATCCGCGTCTACTGCCGTCGGCCTCGGCCCGCCTTGAGCCAGCTCACAAAGTCTTTGGCTGCTTGGTCCTGCAGGTAGGCGCTCATGTCGCTGGTGTAGGTGCCGTCTGCATGGCGCCGAATTACATTGCTGCAAAACATGACCACACATACTTACACAATTCAGGTTCCATTTTTACACTTTGCTACACAAGTACTGCAAACCACCTACATTAATATTTTACGAAAGGTGCACAATGCGTCGCGATCGCAGAATGACGTCACATGGCATAAAACACCGCAAACATAAGGGCTAAAAGATAACTTTAGAGACACATATATAAGAATAATGTTACCACAACCTCTTACGTCGTTATTAATAAATTAAGAATACATTTTTCTTTATTATTTATACATACGAAGTGCTGTGGTGAAGTTTCACGATGACGCCGCGTGACGTCAACATCACAAAGCTAGCCAAAATATTCTATTTACGACAAGTTAAACTTAGTTGCTGTTGCTGGGTCGAGCTATCAGTTAACAGATAACAAATATCAGATATTTGCTAACATGTCTTGCGCGTTTTTGTGCTTGTGTCATAGTCGCTGGGAGGCGTTTTGGAGTCACTACTGTATATCGAAAAACGAAGCTAATATTGCTAACGCCTATTAGCATGCATCAAACTTGCGGGGCTGAGCTGTATGGGCATTTATGCACATTGAAAATTATTTGTACTGTACATCTAATTTGTTGAATATACATATGTGCAACAGATAATTCATCCATCCGTTTAGCTCATGGGTTTATATGTCAAATAGTTTTGTCCATTGTGTGCTTAAAATGGGTGTAATTCCACTATCGACCACGAGATGGCTGCATATTTGTGAGACAGTGTAAATGTGAAAGAACGACAAAACAGGAAGTATTTCAGCAGCCCAACCTCGTTATTGTTAATTGAATGTTATTCCCTGTAATCATTCTCTTTACATCACCAGGAGGTGACACTTGCGAGTTCATTTTATCATGATGTGATGTATATTTTCAGATATTTGTCAGTTACTTTGACCGCTGCATTAGCTTTACTGCTTACTACTTTTGTATTGTCAATTGCTCCTGGTCTCTCTCAACATAGTAAACGTGTGTTTTTTATTGAACATGTCGTTAAATGCCTTAAAATAATTAAGTGCTCTAATGTCCTCCCTATAGAATATTTGAATTGGGTATTTATTGCGGATTTTACATATTGGGGGAAGGCCTATTTCTAACCCTACAAGCCATCAAGCCTCTGGTAAAGTTCCAACCTAATGTAAATATGAACACAAACTTGCATTCGTATGCATTCAGAAGAGGCATTGACTTAACACATAAAGTGTCACTCACCCATTTCGTTTGGAGTTCTTAAGCCACTGAACAAAGTCTTGAGCTCTTCTCGTTTCCAGGTATTTACTGTAGTCGTTGGAAAACGTTCCCTCTGAGTGTCTCTTCATGTTGGAAACCTCGAGTGGTTCACTCGAAATGGAGTTCTCACTTAAAAGCCTACAAAATAGGAACCAACTCCAGGTTAGTAGCTTTTTTTTTCATTATTATTCTTTTAAATTATACAAATGCAGCTCACTTAAGTCCATCCATAATTTAGGAGCTGAAATTATTTTATATCAAAAGTGATAAGCAATTTGTATTTTATATCAAAAGTCATTAGCAATTTGTAAGGAATTCTACCGAAATGCTCAACTATTGATCCGGAAGATACATATAATGAAGAGCTATGTTGCAGAAATACAAATGCATTTGAAGTATTTTTGTGATTTTAAAATTAAAGGAAAGAATTACAAAATAAACATTTATCTTCCTGACAGCCAGCCTTTTTGTGTCCAGTCTAAGGGACATCGGTTTCGGTTATATGTCTTCGGACTTATTGGAGCTGCCGTACTAAGTTCTAGAGTGCTCTGCAAGGGACATTCTGTCCTCTCCAATGATATGCATGTGTCTGAATGAAATCCGATGAACTATTATTTCTTGCTGAGACAAAATGGACACAAAAGTTGACACAAATCAACATGTCAGGTCACACGTATGGCCACCTATATAGGTCTAAAATGGTAGGATCGCGTGACTTGTACTAGCCAATGACCTAATATTTTATATAATCAGAAGTAGATTAAAATGCAAAGCATATTTCAAAAATGAGTGTAATACGACTTGTCCTTACATTGAGTTTTTGTTGCGGTCAGGCACCTGCCAGCTGGTTTGGATGATGATGAGGAGCAGGAGTCCAGCCAAAGAGTGAGCGTGTTCCATCCTTGAAATGTCTGGCACGACACAAATCACAGGTAAAAATAAATACATACATACATATAAATATAAAATATAAAAATGCTAAACAAGTCTCACCAGTGGCCTTAAGTGCGCTGAAAATTTCGGTCGCCCTCCTAGTGGCGTCTCGATGCGCTTCGTGGCCGACTCTTGGTGGGCTCCGTCTTATATAGAAGAGAGCGGGCGCGCTCTCCCAGGTGACTCGTCCGTCACAGGAACCTCAACGTGCACGCTTTCACGCTTTGCTCCATTAATCAGCTTCCATCTCATCGAATCGTATTTGACTCCAACAAACACCACGAGAACAACATGTGGTCAGCGAAAGGCGAGCATCTTCGTGTGTATGATGACTAATTGCTCAGCCGTTTATTTGGACCATGCAACTGTACATTTCCTGTTCATGAAATAAGGATTATTATTATAAGGAAATAACTGGATATGCCAGTTTGGCTACATACTGCTCTCTGCTGTTGACTGATGACGGTGGCAAAGCGCCTTCGGCCTCGCATTACAAACGTTTTATGACCAAATTAAGAACAGGTCCTTTTTAATGTTTCTGCTTCGGGTCAGTTAGAATTTCCCAAATTATTTTTTTCAGTCAAAATTAGGGATGTTCAGATCTGGAAATCTCTTCCGTCGGAAATTGGGCCAATCGCATCATTTTCAATTGATTGGAATTGGGGGTGTGGGAATTGAAGTTAGTGAAGTCTCTTTCTATTCGATATTTTTTTCTCATTTTTAAGGGCTATAAAAGTAGGAGAATGTTTAAATATTAGGCTACTTGTTTTCCAACATTGCTTCACTTGCCGAACAAAAGCTGTTGTTACATTTTTTAATAGGAAAACTATAACAAACATTTGAATGCATTTTTTTTCCCCCTGTGCTTAACATACCGCAAAGGAATCAAATTGGTAGAGCCTCAAATCAGGTGAAAGACCACTGCAGCAGATACAAATGAATCAGATAACTCAGTGACTTTGTGTCTTACATTTATTTAAAAAAAAAAAAACAAGTACAGAAGTCAATAGAACACAATTACGTTCCAAATAATTGCATTTTCCTCAGTTACTTTTGCTTCACAACAAGACATTGCTCGAGGAAGTTGCTCATAACTTTATACGTGTGCTGGCTGGCGCCCGTCAGAGAATGGTCCTTGTCCGTGTACCACTGAAAATACACAAATGGACAAGTGTGAAACATTTCCAACCAGCGGAAAAGTACCTTTCACCACTTGGCGTCCGTTTCCATTCGCTCATGAAATCAAGCGCCATCCGGGGTCAATATTTCCTACGAGCCAATATTTACCATGGCCTCGAAGTTGACCTCCTCGTCAACTAGAGCTTTGGTGATCTGCGCTCCGTGCTGGAAGTGGACATTGTCTAGGGGAAAGGCGGCGCACCGTTATTTACTCGTCCATTTTCCATGCCGCCAAACACGAGTCCATTTGTGCGTCGCGCCGCGAAAACGCCACGGAACGAAGTCAACTCACCGTCCGCTGTGCCGTGGATGAGCAGGTACTTTGTACCCTTGAAGTGCTTTGCTCGTTCTATGACCGAGCCGTTCTGCTAAATTAAACACAAATTAAGACCAGTATATAATAGCGCATGTATTCATTTTGTCTTAACGCCCTACAGTAGCCTTTCTCTCTGTTCCTGCTTCCATGGAGAGTTTTTTTTTTGTAGTCCCATCAGATTTGAGCCTCACTGTGTCACCGCGTGACTCTAATCTGCCCGGGACCTTCGCAATCTGCTGGCCTATCGTCACTTTTCACACGCGCCTCACTCGCCACTTAGCTGGCCCTCAACTATGCCGGAATTCTCCCTTCCTCTGATTGGCCGGTCGGTCGGAGCGAGTAGTGATTGTGACCTGCTAGCGGCAATATCAACAAGCGGATTAAGGAGAAACGAAAACAGCGCAGTTCTTTCATATGTTTTTACCTTGTAACCTCCTACGTTCTCTTGAGGCGTGCCCATGTAGCGCTCGGTGTACACAGCATCTGCGGGCGGGTAAAAATGCGTAGTGACGTTTCGCGACAAGCGTACGTGTCGACACAGGAAATGCAATTTTGCGTGGAATTCATTCGCTCCAGGATTTTGAGAAAATCTTTGCGGTGTAATATTCACCTTTACTCTATTTCACGCTTAAAATTAGTACACCGCTTTGACTTTTTGGTCCGTTTCTTGTCAAATTTGGGCCTTCTCAAAGTAGACGACTCCTATTGGCCCATTTAAACACCGAAAAAAGGCTAGTCTATTACAGTACTTGAATGCAACACATTAGCTTTGGACCTATGCTCCAAAGCCAAACTGTTAACCGAACCAAACACATTGAAGTCACGGACCCGCATTTATCCTCATCCAATTGCAAATGAAACTCTTAATACGACATGAACAGTTGTTCCCGGCCGGCCGGGCAGGCTCGCGCTCTTCCTCAAATGGAAACTCAGAACTCTGCCAAGCAAAGCGGCGGACAGAAGCTGGCACTCTGTACCAATCAGCAGATGTCCGATAGGCAGTTCCGCTCAACTGGCAGAAAAAGTTTCCTCGTGGAATTGAAAAAGGAAAAAAAAAAACATCTGGCGCAGGAACTGATACAGGCAGCCCTCGGATTTCGCGGTAGTCGGCGACCTGAGTCTCGTCCGCCCTTTTGTCTCCGGTTGCCCGCCGCTGTAGTTGAGTGTTTGTGCTCCATAGTATTCAGTATCTTCGGCGTTTTGACTCCTTTTTCACAATGCGGCCCCAAAAAGGAAAGCGTAATCTTCTAGCGATTCCGGTCCAGCCAAGTGCAAAGACGTTACGATAGAAACGAAGCTGATTTTCATCAAAAGTTCGGAAAAAGGTGAAATGCGTACTTGGGTACCTTTAGGCGGTATTAAAAAATTCCGACGACAATCTGAACTCATTTGTAACCCGAGGACTGCCTGTATACCGTGCGCTCAGTAGTCACAATAAGTAAAAGTAGTTAAGAAATGGCTACTGGCAAGAAGCAGACTAAAAATCCCCACCATAAAAATGCCAGCTGGCAACTGGAGCAACTGCAATTCCACACTTGAAGAGACCAGTTCCAGCGCTCAGGGCCATGGAGGTAACATAACCACCGTAAGACTGAAAATCAATGAGGAAAAATTGAACAAGGAAAAAAAAAAAAAGCTCAAATCCAATGCGGACCTTACCCAGCCCCAAATGGCTATCCGGGTTTTGTCGACAAAACGCATTTCCGAGAACTTCCTAAAAACAGACCGCAGTAATGAGCGATACGTAAGAGGTTTTTTGTTTTCAAAAGTCCCTTTTTTTTTTTTACCTGATGGCCGTGATCTGATCTTCCACCTCAATGGTTCCGAGACGTCGGTAAATTGAGTGCATGATGCGGTCGCCTCGGTAACCGCTTCCCCTTCCGTCAAATTTGGCGACGATGATCCCGTAGGTGCTGGCCAGGAAGGTGCTCCAGTTCAGTTTGAAGCGGTAGTCCACCCGCTGACTACAGGGACCGCCGTACCTGCGTGACAGCGCAACCCAATCGTCAAAACGCGTCTTCCTTGGACGTTCTTCCCAACGCTTTCCTTCACTTACACGTCGAGGAGAAGAGGGTACTGTCTAGATGACACAAAATTAGGTGGTAACATCATCTCATACCAGAGGTCTGTTAGAAAAAAATATAAATATATTTTCCATTTCGGCGGTTTAAATGGAGGACTAAATGGATATAGTCTTACCAAATCCCTCGATATTAATAGTGCCGTACTTCATTTTTGGCATTCTGAATTCCTTGAGAATTTCTCCAATTTCATGGTTATCTTCAAGAACGGAGTTAGCTACAAAAATCACAACAGTGTGGTAAGTGACTTCACTCGTATGACAATCGTACCGTATTGTAAGAAGTCCAATCAAACATTTGCTGGAATACAAATTAAGCAGATGAATGAAAAGATGCAGGCCTGCAACTAATGTTTCTTTTAATAATTGATTCATCTGTCAATTTTTCAATAAATCCGATGCAAGGTTTCATTTCGATCCCATTTTAAAAACAAGACATCTGTAAGTAACAACTAGAAGTTCGGTGCGTGGGAGTTTGGTGAATTTGTGCCAGCCTTTTTTCAATCAAAAATCGGGTTATGTTTGACCTGGATGTGAATCAAGTTTTCAATTTCCCCATAAATTAATTCAAAAGAAAGACAAATCGTAACCCGGATTTAAAAGGTTTTACTCTCGGGCTGAGCGGTTTTCTGTCGACACCTTTTTCCATTGGTGTGCAGCGTAACATCTAAATGGACTCGGACGGCGGTTCAGCCCGCTCGCTTCTTTTAATACCGATTGCTGTTGGCTGCAGCGGGCACCGGCTGTGAACGGCCAAGTGATTTTCGCCCTCTAGCTCATCCCGTTACAGTAATAACTTTAAGAATACGGCCGATATAAAAATGCACATCTTTTTGTCAAAACCCGGCTCATGTGGCTGACGGATCAATCTTCCGTGAATTGTGTCGAAAACCTTTATAGGGTGCGCTCATAAGTTTGGCTTTTTGGGGGGGGAGAGTGCATCTTATATCTGGGTAGTTATGCATAGGACATATTGTGAAATTTTATTGTGTTCCACTAACATTGTATTGAAGGAAAAATATTTGTCACGTCGAACTCAAAACGGGAGTTGATACAAAGTGAATCATCCATCCATTTGTAATAGCCGAACAAACAATGTGCGTGTGTGCGTACTTGATTCTGGGGATCGATTGTCAACAAGCATGAAGCGAGGCAAACCCGGTCCTGATCCGTACAAACGGATAAACAGTCGGCAGGTCGGAATGGGGGGAAAAAAGAAAGAAAAAAAAAGTGTCAAAAATCCACGCCGTTGGACCGCAGCGTTTTGAGCGCAGGTGATCGATCGTACGTGTCAAATGTCGCGTAACTGACCGTAACAGTCCAAGCGGTAAAAGGTGGCGTCGCTGTTGAAGTAGGCTAAGTTGTACTGACACTTTTGCTTGTCTAAGTTGCAGGTGAGGCACTCGCGGGGGGAAGGGCCTTTCATTCCCACCGGCACCCTAATTGAGTGCGCCACACACAAAACACAACGGCTGCATTTACTGTACCAAGTCAACAAAAGTTGGGAAAGACTTTTCAATCCCAAAGTCATTCGTGTTGTGCCGCAACGCAATCTTAAAAGTTCACAGCTGTGCATTTTTTATAAGTTAATAGCGTTCATTTCTTGACCGCTTTGTGTTTATTATCGGACTTGAATTCAAAGTGTTTCCCAACTTTTGACCGAAAGAAATATTTTGTGACCTGTAGAAGTTAGGATACGGTTGCACTTTTTTTTTCTACCAAATTGGAAATAAAAATACTTACTTGTAAACATTTCTTGTCTGAGGCACCCCCTCATCCTCATAAGCAACAAAGTATCTATGGGGGGAAAGGTTACTCAGACTTTATTTATTTTTTTTTAATATCCGCCACATTTGAACGTGAACCCCACTCACATGGCATGATTGGTCAGCTTGGTTATGTAGATGACTTCCCACTTGCCGGAGGTAATTGGTGTGGCTTTGCCCTTAAAAAAGAGCCTCAAGTCAGTCAACAAGAAATTCATCATTTTCAACAATAATGGGGCGCGATTGGTTGAAAATGCAGACTTTTTGGCTATTCCAAGAAAATAAGCCATCATTTTTTTCCCCTTTTTCTTATTCTGGACGACTAATGTGCAATAGAAAATGCTTAGGGGAAAAAATACATTTTTATTTAGGCGTTTACTTCTATTTTCTAGCACTCGACTAGTACTTAGTATTGAAAAATTTGAAATCCAAAAACTGAAAATTAAAAGTTTTCCCAAAAGTCACTGCAAAAAAATCTGTCAAAATAACTGAACGAAAAACAATTATTAAAGTGCCACAGCATTGAGCTGTTCTAGTAGGCTTTTCTTGACATTATTCCTTTAAACATTTCACAACTTTTTTTTTTGAAAAGAAAACTTCAGGCATATATTCCTTGTTTCTAAGTCTAGGATACTTGGAAAATGAGTTTTATGTATCAACATTTCCGCAGTACTAGATGGCTAATTGACGAAAAATCGTACAACGCCAGCTACCTTGTTGATGTAATGAATATGCTTGTAGCCACTGGAGTCACTTAGCACTTTGTAGAAATTGATTTTATCTTCAGCAAAGAAAAGAGGTAACGGCCCATACTGCAAAGGGAAAAAAACATCTTTTCAAAATACTTCAATATTGAGAGTATTGCAAGAAGTCAAACTTACGTGGCCGATCCAGCCACTTGAGCTGCTTTGACGGAATATCTAAGCGAAAGGAAGGAAAGGCGGCATTCCATCAGCGCGTGGGATGGATGGCGTCAACGGTGAACCAAAGCAAAGCAAAGCCACCTGCTTTTCTTTCCAGTCCTTTCTGTCAAAGTCGTAAAGCTGCACCAACACGGAATTCTGCTTTCTGGTCATCCACTGCACCGCCAAGCGCTCGTCCGTGACCCAGGTGACCGAACTCAAATAATGATCCCTAAACATCAAGCGACAGGAAATTATACACGCCCAAGCGGCCGCTTCTGCAAGGTGTGAAAGAAAATACCAGGGCCCGACATAGATGACAGTTTTCAGACCGACGCAGATTTATGGTAGGAAGAAAAATACAGGTCACAGATTAATCGGACGATCAATAAAATTGCATCTGCTCATGGGGCAGGGGTCATGTTACTATTTCTATAGTATACATAATGTATTTTCCGCACTATAAGGCGCACCGGATTATAAGGCGCACCCTCAATTAATGACATCAAACTTTTTCATTCACAATATAGTAATACTCTGAGGATAATAACTCAAATAATAACTAAACTCTCAATAGCATAATAACTCAATGTCAATATGAGCAACCTTGTTCAAGCTTACTTTATCACTTCATTCCCCATCTACCGATCACAATCTCAATATTGATCCGTATATAAGGCGCACCTGATTGTAAGGCGCGCCGTCAGCTTTTTAAAAGAATGAAGGCTTTTAGGTGCGCCTTATAGTGCGGAAAATACGGCAGTTACGTTTTATTCTATTTTTTCTTTATCCTTGTGCAGTATTTTGCCCATTTTTGGGTCATTTTCTTCCACATCGTTAATTTAGCCCAGGGAGGCCATACTCCTGGTAGTGTGAAAACCTTCGTGCCATGTTGTCACTACCTGGGTGAAATTTCAGCTCCCTAGTGTTTCTTTCAATACTTTCCCATTTGATGTAGAGATCAAAGGCTCGGACAAAACACTGCGCAAGAGTAAGGACGCAAACTTGTGGTGTGGATTTTTGTGATAGCGGCTGCTCTAAACGGTTAAGAGTACATCAAAGAAAAAGGTGAAAATAATCAGCAACCGTCAGCCATTTGACCACGATTCTCGG